>NC_090336.1:55422949-55731161 GCF_035084215.1 Heptranchias perlo | reverse complement strand
AGGCCCTCTTTGATCACCTCGGACTCTCTTTGATCACCTCGGACTCTCTTTCATCACCTCGGACGCTCTTTCATCACCTCGGACTCTCTTTGATCACCTCGGACTCTCTTGGATCACCTCGGACGCTCTTCGATCACCTCGGACGCTCTTCGATCACCTCGGACGCTCTTCGATCACCTCGGGCCCTCTTCGCTCACCTCGGGCCCTCTTCGCTCACCTCGGGCCCTCTTTGCTCACCTCGGGCCCTCTGTGATCGCCTCGGGCCCTCTTTGCTCACCTCGGGCCCTCTTTGCTCACCTCGGGCCCTCTTTGCTCACCTCAGGCCCTCTGTGATCGCCTCAGGCCCTCTTTGCTCACCTCGGACGCTCTTCGATCACCTCAGGCCCTCTTTGCTCACCTCGGGCCCTCTTTGCTCACCTCGGGCCCTCTTTGCTCACCTCGGGCCCTCTGTGATCGCCTCAGGCCCTCTTTGGTCACGTCGGGATTTCTTTGGTCACGTTGGGCATTCTTTGAACACGTTGGGCTCTCTTCCATCACGTTGGGCGTTCTTTGGTCATGTCGAGTTCTCTTTGATCACGCTGGGCTCTCTGGTAATGTTGTGCACTCTTTGGTCACGTCAGGCGTTCTTTGATCACTTCGGGCTCTCTTTGATCATGTTCGGCTCCCTTTGGTCACCTCACACGCTCTTTGGTCACATCTGACACGCTTTGATCATGTTGGGATCTCTTTGGTCACGTCTGGTGCCCTTTGATCATGTTGGGATATCTTTGGTCACGTCTGGTGCCCTTTGATCATGTTGGGATATCTTTGGTCACGTTGGGAGTCTTTTGGTCATGTCAGGATCTCTTTTTGATAACGACCGGAACTCTGTCATCATGTCGGGATCTTTTTGATCATGTCAGGCCATCTTTGATCACGTCTGGCCCTCTTTCAATACCTAGGGCCCTATTTGATCACCTCAGACACTCCTTGATCACCTCGGACACTCTTTGATCACCTGGGACACTCTTTCTTCACCTGGGACGCTCTTTGATCACCTCGGGCCGTTTTTGATCACCTCAGGCCCTCTTTGATCACCTCGGGCCCTCTTTGATCACCTCGGGCCCTCTTTGATCACCTCGGGCCCTCTTTGATCACCTCAGGCCCTCTTTGATCACCTTGGACTCTCTTTGATCACCTCGGGCCCTCTTTCTTCACCTCGGATGCTCTTTGATCACCTCAGACTCTCTTTGATCACATCGGGCCCTCTTTGATCACATCGGGCCCTATTTGGTGACCTCAGGTGTTCTTTGGTCACGTTGGACGTTCTTTGAACATGTTTGGCTCTCTTTCATCACGTTGGGCGTTCTTTTGGTCACGTCGAGCTCTCTTTGATCACGTTGGGCTCTCTGGTAACGTTGTGCACTCTTTGGTCATGTCGGGTGTGCTTTGATCACCTCGGGCCCTCTTTGATCAGCTCGGGTGTGCTTTGATCAGCTCGGGTGTGCTTTGCTCACCTCGGGCCCTCTTTGGTAACCTCGGCCCTCTGTGATCACCTCGGGCCCTCTTTGCTCACCTCGGGCCCTCTTTGGTAACCTCGGCCCTCTGTGATCGCCTCAGGCCCTCTTTGCTCACCTCGGGATTTCTTTGGTCACATCGGGCGTTCTTTGAACACGTTGGGCTCTCTTTCATCACGTTGGGCGTTCTTTGGTCACGTCGAGCTCTCTTAGATCACGTTGGGCTCTCTATGGTGATGTTGGGTTCTCTTTGATCACACTGGGCTCTCTGGTAACGTTGTGCACTCTTTGATCACGTCGAGCCCTCTTCGATCAGCTCGGGCCCTCTTAGATCACGTTGGGCTCTCTATGCTGACGTTGGGATCTCTTTGATCAAGCAGGGCTCTCTGGTAACGTTGAGCACTCTTTCGTCACGTCGGGTGCTCTGTGATCACTTCGGGTTCTCTTTGATCACCTTGGGCCGTCTTTGATCGCGTCGAGTCCTCGTCGATCACCTCGGGCCGTCTTTGGTGACCTCGGACGCTCTTTGATCACCTCGGGCCCTCTTTGATCACCTCAGGCCCTCTTTGATCACCTCGGGCCCTCTTTGATCATCTCAGTCCCTCTTTGATCATCTCAGTCCCTCTTTGATCACTTCAGGCCCTCTTTGATCACCTCGGGATCTCTTTGATCATCTCAGAGGCTCTTTGATCACCTCAGGCCCTCTTTGATCATCTCGGGCTCTCTTTGATTACCTCAGAGGCTCTTTGATCACCTCGGGCTCTCTTTGATCACCTCGGGCTCTCTTTGATCACCTCGGGCGCCCTTTGATCACCTCTTTGGTGAAATCTTTGGTCACGTCGAGCTCCCTTAGATCACGTTGGGCTCTCTATGCTGACGTTGGGTTCTCTTTGATCACGCTGGGCTCTCGAGTAACATTGTGCACTCTTTGGTCACGTCGGGCCCTCTTTGATCATCTCGGACGCTCTTTGATCGCGTCGGGCTCTCTTTGATCACTGCGTGCCGTGTTTGATCATCTCGGACGCTCTTTCTCACCTCAGGTGCTCTTTGATCACCTCGGGCCCTCTTTGGTAAACTCTGGTGTGCTTTGTTCACCTCGGGCCCTCTGGTATCCTCGGACGCTCTTTGGTCACTTATGGTGCTCTTTCATCACGTTGGGCGTTCTTTGGTCACGTCGAGCTCTCTTAGATCACGTTGTGCTCTCTATGGTGATGTTGGGTTCTCTTTGATCATGCTGGGCTCTCTGGTAACGATGTGCACTCTTTGGTCACGTCGGGCCCTCTTTGATCACCTCAGACTCTCTTTGATCACCTCAGACACTCTTTGGTCACCTCGGAAGCTCTTTGGTCACCTCGGAAGCTCTTTGGTGACCTCGGACGCTCTTTGGTGACCTCGGACGCTCTTTGGTCACGTCGGGCACTCTTTGATCACATCGGGCACTCTTTGGTCATGTCAGGATCCCTTTGGTCACGTCGGGATCCTTTTTGTCACGTTGCGCGCTCTTTGGTCACGTCGGGATCTCTTTGATCACGTCAGGCTCGCTTTGATCATGTCAGGTGCCCTTTGATCACCTCAGGACTCTTTGATCACCTCGGACGCTCTTTGATCACCTCGGGACTCTTTGATCACGTTGGTATCTCATTGGTCATGTTGGGCACCCTTTGATCATGTCAGGTGCTCTTTGGTCACCTCTGATGCTCTTTGATCATGTCGGGCTCTTTTTGATCATGTCGGGAGTCCTTTGGTCACATCAGGAGCTCTTTATTCACGTCGGGCTCTCTTTATTCACGTTGGGATCTCTTTTTGATAACGTCTGAAACTCTGTCGTCATGTCGGGTGGTCTTTGATCATGTCGGGTGGTCCTTGATCATGGCGGGTGGTCTTTGATCATGTCGGGTGGTCTTTGATCATGGCGGGTGGTCTTTGATCATGTCGGGTGGTCTTTGATCATGTCGGGTGGTCTTTGATCATGGCGGGTGGTCTTTGATCATGTCGGGTGGTCTTTGATCATGGCAGGTGGTCTTTGATCATGTCGGGTGGTCTTTGATCATGGCGGGTGGTCTTTGATCATGGCGGGTGGTCTTTGATCATGGCGGGAACTCTTTGGTCACGTCGGGAACTCTTTCATCTCGTCAAAACGCAACCCTTATATGTAACTCTTATTTCTAAATCCTTTCTATTGGGAAAGGCTCAAAAACAGATCCTGAGTTGCAACGGAATAATTTGGTTAAAAATTAGTTCAAATGTCTAGTTGTTTCGATGATCATTTCTGCTCATCCAGTACTGGATGTTGGACAAGCAGCATGTCAAATCAGAAACAGTGGAGGGATCAAGGGAGGTGGTGGTGAGGTAGAGCTGGGTGTCGTTAGTGTACATGTGGAACCTGATGTCGTGTTTTCGGATGATGACATCAAGGGGCAGCATGTAGATGAGAAATAGAAGGGGGCCAAGGATAGATCCACGGGGGACTGCAGGGGTAACGATGCGGGAGCGGGAGTGGGAAGAGAAGCCATTGCAGATGATTCTCTACGACTGGATGGATAAGAATAGAACCCAGCTGGACGACGGAGGAGGGGGGTTGGAGGAGGATGGTGTGGTCAACCATGTCAAAGGCTGGAGGCAGGTTGAGAAGGATGAGGAGGGATAGTTTACCATCGTTACACTCACATAGGATGTTATTTGCAGGGCATGCTGTATCATTCTATAATTCTAGGATTCTTTCATAACGTTGTTCCTTTTCATTCAATCTTGGATTACAAAAAAGCCTAAAACAAGCTCAAGATCAGAACGTTGCTCTAAATACCTTTGATAGACGTGTTCTGCCAAGTATTATGTTCAACAGAGTCCTGTGCCAGTGACCTTTGAAGTGCAGAAGGTAAAACCATGTAATGAATTGGCTTCCTTCATAACCGCCCTGTGTGTATATGCTTTGCAGCATCTCTAATGTCATCCATGTAAAGCCGTAGTCCTTTCTATCTTTTTAATGTGCTCAACATGGATTTTGTGAGTTGCAATTAAATCATCGTTTAGCTGTCAACTTCTTTGTAACTGTCGTACATCTGCTGTATTTCTGATACAGCTGGCTGGCTCCATAGTCAAGTAGGTCTTTGAGTGATTTTTAACAACAGCTGAAACATACAGCTTACATGGTTGAGATTGTGCTGGGACCTTACTGCAGATTAAATTATTCTGCGAACAAGATAAAAAGAATATCTGCTATTTCAGTGCAGCAAGCATGTCACAAATGCAAAGGCATAATTGAAACTTAAACTGCCTCCAATTAGTGATCACACGATAGCCGCTATGTTAAGTAGTCAAACCACATTGTCTTGAAACTCAATCTCTCTGCAAATCTAATTCCCAGTCAGTAATCACACAAGAGCATCTGCGTACAATGCTTACAACTTAATTTAAAATATGAGCCATTGCCACAAGATAGGATGAACCCTTTTACTGATTTTAATGCCTTTTTTTTCTAAACTGGTGTGTTTCCTTCTGAGCAATATGCACTTCTGACTTGAATTATAATATGTTAAAAATGTCCTCACATATTACTGTTAGTAGAATAGACTCATTCTACGGTTGGCATTCGTGAGTACAATTCAATAACATGGCTCCCCAATTCCGAATCAGTCTTTTACCAAAATGTTCACTCTAGCTTTAAATATCCTTTGGTAGCCTTGTCATAAACCAAACATTGCCTTTTCCAAGTATGGAAACATTGCGATTGTGTTCCAAATAATAAATATTGTTTTCAAACTATTTTTAAACGTTTGGTCACCTGTCCTAATGTCTCCTTTTTTGGCTCAATTTTTGTCTGATTACACTCCTGTGAAGTGCCTTGGGACGTTTTACCCACGTGAATGGCGCTGTATAAATGCAAGTTGTCGCTGTTGTTAATACACCCTGAAAAGCTCCAAGTGGGACTGCTTGTACCTGCTGAGAGAGGACTAAGCTGGAATGGCAGTAGGTCGGTTGTGCCTGTGTGGAGCTCCCAAGCTGCCATCTGATTATCCTTTTAATGTACCAGTGTTTCAAATAACACGCTTAGTCCAGTCGGGGTTGACATATATACTGGGGTCAGCACAAACCCACGATCTCCAGTTCAACTTAGTTGAAAGGGTTAAAAGGACAGATTGAGAATTGACGAAACCTGAAAGGTTTGGTTTGAATGGTGATTTCTCTGGGGTTTGAGCCACAAACTCGCCTTTCGTCAATAGTTGGCGAAAGTGATTAAAAGTGATCATATGGGATGTCCTTCAGTCATATTGGATCACTTCTGTGATCCCTTCCTTAGTTAGTGAAGAGATTTCGTCACTGCTAAGTGGCAGAATGGAAACAGCATCACATTTGGCATTTCTTCCAGTATAATTGCAATCGAAGTAAATTCTAACTGTGCATCTGAAAAAAACTTAACTCAATTCAAGGGCCGATCAAGCTCTTATTTTCAGATTTAATTGATTGATCTTGAACAAGTAGCACCATTGATCTTATCTATCAATTTAACAAGACCATAAACTCATACATCAATTACTGCTTAATTCAAAATTGTGCAGCCAATTTGTCAGGCGTTGACCCTGAGCTGAGTTTCCAACCAACACCGCCCACTTCCATCTCCGTAACATCCCCTGCCTCAACCCATCTACTGCTGGAACCCTCATCCATGCTTTTGTTATCTCCAGACTCGACTATTCCAATGTTCTCCTGATCGGCCCCCCGCCTTCCACCCTTTGTAAACTTGAGCTCTGCTGCCCATATCCTAACTCGCACCAAGTCCCATTCACCCATCAACCTTGTGCTCACTGACCTATATTGGCTCCTAGTCTTTTGGGGGGGGAGGGAGGGGAGGGAGGGTTCATTATCCTTTACTCTAATCTCCCATCACCCACAGTTTGGTTCACCACAAGATTTGCATATTCACTGTGTCTCTGCGAGCACTTCACTTCTTCTGGTGTCTGTGGCTGGTGATTATTACCCACTGTTTGCATTTCATCAGCAGTGTCGATTGTATATTTGTGCATTTGTAACAAGTTTATAAATTGAACAGAATTGAGAAGTGATCCTCAGATGGATGTAATATAAAGTAGCCCAGATTTTGCACTGGGAGTCAGGATACCGCCAACAGAATGCAGCCTACAATGAAATGGGAGCCAATCTATCGGCTCCCTGCTCACCCTCGTCACTTCAGGAAGATTCCTGCTGAAATTAAAGGGGGTGTTGGTCTACCTGCCACAGGTCAGCCTGATCTTGTTCTCGCCTGATGTAAACGCACACACGCACATATACACACGAGCAAACGCATGCAAACGCACACACACCTATACAGGCTCACACATAAACACACACGCTCACACATATGCATGCACACATACTACATGCTCACACATATACACATCAGACATACTACACGCTCACACATATACATGCTAACATAGGCACACACATACGCACACATCTATACACGCACTCACACATATGCACACATGCACACATACACACAGTTTTAACAGGGATTAGGAGTGGAATCCTGGACAAATGACAATTCTCTAAGCCAAGGGGACTGTCGCTTATTGTTAGGCTCTAACCACTGCTCAGCTGACATCTCCCAACTCAACATGGGCCAGTGATTGAACAGAGGACACTCCGTTCCTGCAAGGCTCTGATACTAACCAGATAAACTCACCGCGAGTTCACAGGAGCCACAAACAGCCCCGTTTTAAGAAAGGAAAATGACAAATGCTGGAAATCTGAATTAAAACCAGAAAATGCTGGAACTACACGGCAGATTAATCAGCATCTGTAAAAGAGAAGTGAGATCTGTCATCATCAGAACAGAACACGGATGTCTCACCCGAAACATGACCGTCTCATTTTCTTTTCAGCTGATGGTTTGACCTGCTGTGTGTTTTCAGTATACCCTTTTAAACTTGTGTGATTCAGCACATAATTGCTGTAAACATCTTGCAGTGTACAATAATCAGGCCACTGTGTACTCAGTCATGCTTGTTGTTGAAAGCGGACACATCCTCCCCAGAGGTAAAGGTGAATATTTTGCCAAGATTCTGATAGCGGAGAACAGAATTTTTCTACTTTCAACACAATGACGACCACTTGAAGAGGTTCAAATCTGGTATCTCCCAACTGTCCTGATATTTCATCAGTCGGTGTGAAAGTTTTCATTTCCCACTTTCAGCCTATTTCAGCAAATAATGGAAGAATGTTAAGATATTATTTCTAATTTCAATCTCAAGTTTAAAAAAAAGAAAGGGCTTGCGTTTCTACAGGGCCTTTCACCTCCTCGGGATGTCATTGCAAAAGAAAATCGGGCGTGGTGTAAAACAGGCTGCTGATTCGCTATGGGTCCGCTCCCCCCCTCCCCCACCAGGTGTTAATAAAGTTTGGTCCTGTAGTGTTGATGAAGAGGCGCCAACCAAATGAACAAACTCATGCTCTGGCAACTGCTGTTTGAACATACGGGAGCGGGGGAGGGTGGGTGGGGCGGGCGGGCGGGGGCGCGATTTTTAGTTTGAGTGTGTAGCGGGCGGGCGCTGGGCGAGGCGTGTACCGCGCACACCTGATAGGAGTCAGCATGGGACCCGTGTCATTTTCAGGGTGAGCCCTGGTTTATATTTACAGCGCTCAGCCTGCTCCCTGTTGAAAGCTCGACGATGTGGGGGAAATCCAGCAGGGCAGCAGATTTTCATGGGCCTGCGGCAGCACCTTAAAGGGATGGGGCGGAGGAGTCGGGAGTGAAGCTCTTTTGGTCACCTGTCCTTATGTGGCTCAGTGTCAAATTGTGTTTGATAATCGCTCCTATGAAGCGCCTTGGGACGTTAAAGACGCTATATAAATACAACAACAACAACTTGCATTTATATAGCACCTTTAATGTAGTAAACCGTCCCAAGGCGCATCATGGGAGCGATTATCAAACAAAATTTGACACCGATCCACATAAGGAGATATTAGGACAGGTGACCAAAAGCTTGGAGTGTCTTAAAGGGGGAGAGAGAGGGAGAGAAGCGGAGAGGTTTAGGGAGGGAACTCCAGAGCTTACAATGCAAGCTGTTGTTGTTGATTCCAGATTCTTTTCCCTCCCTTCTCCCCACCACACATTAATCTTCATGTTCGCTTCGCTTGATTGTCACTGGCTGTTGCTTCAATTTTTAAACTTAAATTTTATGCAACCTCATTCTGAGGTGCTATGCTTTTAAATAAACAATTATTGTTCGGGGGCTGGTAATTTCTGAGGTTAAAGGCGCTATATAAATGCAAGTTGTTGTTGTTATTGACGTGGCGGTGAGTCTATGGTACGGTATCACACATTGCCTCGGAAACTGAGGCAGGCTGCAGGTGAGTGGGAACACACAGCTGCAGGCTGCTCAGTGCACAGTGGTAGTTCTGGCAGTTTAGCAGGTGTGCTGCTGTTCAACTCAACAATTCTGTGCTTCGAATATTCTACTTCCACTGACAAAAATGAACGCTACAAAATGCAATACGAAAACTTTTCTTTTTTAAGAAATAAATACCACTGACACATCAAACATAATTCCCAGTGTAATAGGTCATATCAAATATTTAGGGTTTGTGTTTAGCATGACTTTGCTGTAGATGTGGACACTGTGGAGCTTACAGTCTGCTGGGGGGCAAACATGTTAGGACCAGACAGCAGGCCACTCCGAATGCCTTAATTTAGGCTTTGCATCCTGTTAGCACTGCATCTTTTAGACTGCAGAGTGAGAGAGTGAGTTGGCACTTCGTATCCCACAGAAACATTACACCAGGCGCACACTGCAGGATCTCAGAAGGCTTTTTCTGTTCCGATGCCACATGTTGCAGCATAGCTCCAAAATATATATGCCAACAGGCTGCATGGGGATTGGCCTCACTTCCCATCACCTAATGAAAGAAAGGAAAAGAAAGAACTTGCATTTATATATCACCTTTCACAACCTCAGGACATCCCAATGTTTTTGAAGTGTAGTCATAGGAATACAGGAACATAGGAACAGGAGTAGGCCATTCAGCCCCTCGTGCCTGCTCCGCCATTTGATAAGATCATGGCTGATCTGTGATCTAACTCCATATACCTGCCTTTGGCCCATATCCCTTAATACCTTTGGTTGCCAAAAAGCTATCTATCTCAGATTTAAATTTAGCAATTGAGCTAGTATCAATTGCCGTTTGCGGAAGAGAATTCCAAACTTCTACAACCCTTTGTGTGTAGAAATGTTTACTAATCTCGCTCCTGAAAGGTCTGGCTCTAATTTTTAGACTGTGCCCCCTACTCCTAAAATCCCCAACCAGCGGAAATAGTTTCTCTCTACATTGTTGCAATGTAGGATGACATAACAGCCAATTTGCGCACAGCAAGATCCCACAAACAGCAATATGACAATGACCAGATAATCTGTTTTAGTGATGATGGCCAGGACACCGGGAAGAACTCCCCTGCTCTTCTTCAAAATAATGCCATGGGATCTTTTGCGTCTACCTGGGAGGGCGGACTTGGTTTAAAATCTCATCTGAAAGACACCACCTCAGACAGTGCTGCGCTCCCTCAATCCTGCACTGGAGTGTTAGTCTGGATTATGTGCTCAAGTCTCTGGAATGGGCCTTGAATCCACAACCTTCTGACTCAGAGGCGAGAGTGTAACATTTGACTAGTAATTGCCAACCTTTTACTAATTGTACTTCAGCCCATGAACTATGGGGGGAGGGGACAAGTCGTGTACATTTTATGCTACTTCCCTTTAAAATACAAACCAAATATTTAACCAAAAGAAGCACTGCAGATTAACTTAATGTCTCCATCGTGTGGACTCGGGAGGAATGGGGAGCAACAGTTTCAAATGGATTAATGTTTTTTTTTAGAATATAAATTCTTAGCCTGTAATTTTAATTGCATTTATTTCTGCTAAGTCAGGGCTGACGGATTTAGTTGATGTGGTAAAAATGTCTAGAAAGCAGTGTTATTATGCAGGAGGATGTTGGATTAAAAATACAGTACGGCCTGTTCCCTGCTGTTTGTTGTACCTTCCGTTTATAGAATAGAATCATAGAATCATACAGCACTGAAGGCCATTTGGCCATCGTGCTTGTGCTAGCTCTTTGAATGAGCTATACAATTAGTCCCATTGCCCTGCCCTTTCCCTGTAGCCCTGCAAATTTTTCCCCTTCAAGATTTTATCCAATTCCATTTTGAAAGTTGCTATTGAATCTGCTTCCACCACCCTTTTTTTTAGTATCATCTGCAAACCTGGAGAGTTTTGCTTCTGTTCCAGGTATCTATGTACATTGTAAACAGCCCAGCGCTGATTCCTGTGGCACCCCACTACAACAACATCTTGCATTTATGTAGCATCTTTAATGTAGGAAAACGTCCCAAGTCGCTTCCTTCTTCTTCTTTTGCAATCCCTCAGGGTCGAGGATAACTTGCTTCTATTCCAGGAGGGTGGGTTCTGCGGTGGCTGAATAGTCCTATCCTGGAGCCGCAGACTCTGCCACAGGTGGGGCAGGTAGTGTTTAATAAGGCGGGTGGGTGAGACGCTTTGGATTCTGCGCGTTCTTTCCGCTGCTTACGCTTGGCCTCCACGTGCTCCACTCGGTGACGCTCGAGGTGATTAGCGCCTTCGCGGATGCTTCTTCTCCAGTTTGGGCGTTCTAGGGCAAGCGATTCCCACGTGTCAGTGGGGATGTTGCAATTTTTTAGGGAGGCTTTGAGCGTGTCCTTATAGCGTTTCCTCTGCTCTCCTAGTGATCGCAGCCATTGCGGAGCTCGGAGTAGAGCACTTGTTTAGAGAATCTTGTGTCAGGCATGCGGACAATGTGGCCCACCCATTGCAGCTGGTTGACCGTTACCAGTGCCTCGATACTAGGGATGTTAGCCTGGGAGAGAACGCTCACATTGGTACGCCTATCCTGCCAGTGGATTTGGGTTAGGGTTAGGGTTTTAAGCGTAACGAGACAAAAATTGACATCAAGCCAAAGAAGGGATATTAGGAGGGATGACTAAAAGCTTGGTTTTAAGGGTGGTCTTAACGGAGGAAAGAGAGGTAGAGAGGTTTAGGAAGGTAATTCCAGAGCTTAGGGCCGCCAATGGTGGTGCGAAAGAAGTCAGGGATGCGCAAGAGGCCAGAATTGAAGGAGTGCAGAGATCTCGGACAGTTGTAGGAGGTTACATGGTTAATGCAGAGGACAGAGATTAAAGATGTTTGAAAGAGCTTGTGCGTACTTGTTTGATGAATTTGAGTATCAGTTGCTCTGTTGTGCACAAGCTCACACTGAAACCCTTGATGTATTTCTATATTTGATATCATGTGAATACAAGAAAACATTACAAATGGGAGGCAGCGACTTCAAATTGGAGTGGAGGTTTGAGCCTCTAATGGTTATTATTAATTGTAAACAATTTTACAACACCAAGTTATAGTCCAGCAATTTTATTTTGAAATTCACAAGCTTTCGGAGGCTACCTCCTTCCTCAGGTGAACGATGTGGAAAAATTTTTCCACATCGTTCACCTGAGGAAGGAGGTAGCCTCCGAAAGCTTGTGAATTTAAAATAAAATTGCTGGACTATAACTTGGTGTTGTAAAATTGTTTACAATTGTCAACCCCAGTCCATCACCGGCATCTCCACATCATGGTTATTATTAAGGTAGAAGAATGCAATTACTTATTGATAATTCTGTTGAATAATAATTAATATAAACACAAAGCAAAGAACTGCTGGAAATCTGAAACAAAAAACAGGATATATGGAAAAAACTCAACAGAGAAGACAGGTGTGGACTGACCTGCTGAGTGTTTCCAGCATTTACTGTTTTTGTTTTTAATAATTAATAACTGATCGATTTATGGTGTGTAATAAAAGGGACTTAGAAATGTTATTACTTGACAATGGAACGAAGACAGATTTTAATTTAAAATAGGACAAAAATTTGTCTACAAGACCTATCTGAAGAACTTTAACCAATCTTTTTACAGAACCTTGTTTATTGTTGATGTGAACTTTTAATAATGTGGAATTACCACATGGAGTGGTTGAGGCGAATAGCATAGATGCATCTAAAGGGAAGCTAGATAAATGGATGAGGGAGAAAGGAATATAAAGTTATGCGGATAGGATTAGATGAAGTAGGGTGGGAGGAGACTCGTGTGGAGCATAAACACTGGCATGGACAAGTTGGGCCGAATGGCCTGTTTCTGCACTGTAATTTCTATGTAATTCTATATAACATTTGCAAATGAGGCACTCTTACATCCTCCACCTCTTTACAGAAATCAGAGTTTTTAAATCAAAAAATATGCTAACCCTGGCAGTACAAACCTCACTATGTTGGTGGAGTCTCTTAAAGCACATCAAAACATTTGTTGTTGACACTGCCCAAAAATAAAACAGCAACCTCGTTCGGATTCTTTTGTGTCTCATCAATAGGTGAAATGTTACCACAGGAGAAATGGAACACTTTATATTTTGGGCACCGTGTGTCAGGATCAGACACCCCCCCCCGGATCATCTACAGAATTGCTAGAAAGACCCATAACTCAGCCCTCGCCTCGTGCTCTACTGCACCAGTGTGACATTTTCTCTTTCCTGTACTGGCCATCTTGTTGCCTCTCTGAGTGACTTTGCCAATTTAGTGCCAACTTGCGGGCAAATGTGTGCTGTGGTCCATGCCCACTAGGGACTATATTGAAACGACCAAACTCATTCAATGCATGACCCTAACAGCTAATAAAGGAGATTTTGTCCAGCCCCCTTTTTTAAGATCTTTGGCATACAAGAGACACATTGAGCATATACTACAACAAGGAAAACATTTTGTAATTAGCCACAAAGAGTTTGGAATTCACAACTGAGTTGATTTTCAAAAATTCATTCTCGGGATGTGGGTGTCGCTGGCAAGGTGCGAAAGATTGCTGGCTAGTTGCCCTTTGAGGTGGTGGTGGTGGTGGTGAGCCTCCTTCTCAAACTGTTCCAGTCCGTGTGGTGAAGGTGCTCCCACAGTACTGTTAGGTAGGGACTTCCAAGATTTTGACCCAGCGATGATGCAGGAACAGCCGATATATGTCCAATTCGGGGTGGTGTGAGATTTGGAGGGGAGAGATGTTTAAGGTTAGTTACATACGCATGAAATCCATCATTAATTCAAATTCATTCTCGAAGATTCCTGTATTTAACCATTCTTCTGAGCATAGAGAGGCTAAAATGTACATTTATAGGATGTTATCATTTCCTTTATAAGAGAACAACCAATTTTCACCCTCAAGCAGAATGGTTTTCAGTGATGTGTAATATAACTGATCAAATTAAACCACTACTCTCCAGCCAGTGTAATTTGTGTTATTGTAATTTAAATTACTTTTCAAGAGAATGCTGTGTAATAGAACTTTCAATGTTGATTAGTGAAAACTGCATTAATTCTTCCCCTGAGGCATTTTTAGTTGAAACTAGACTTGTTGCTGCATTTCTAGTAACAGGATGAAAAGTGATGTTCTAACTTCTTAAACGGCAAAAATGTAGAAATTAGAAATAGGAAAATGCAAAACAGTAACGAGAAGCAAAAGGCTCAAGATGGAGACCAATACCGTTCTATGCCTCTTCATTCCATTATACCCCAAATACTGTAGAGTAAGGTAAAACCGTAGGAACATAGGAACAAAGGAACAGGAGTAGGCCATTCAGCCCCTCAAGCCTGTTCCACAATTCAATTATATCATGGCTGATCTGTATCTCAACTCCATTTACCCGCCTTTGCTCCATCAGTCAATGGAAATCAAAGGACAGAAATCAATGTGAAATCAACGGATGAAATCTCATGGGCAGCGGGCATGCGTGTTTCCAATGCACACTCATGGCCGTGAGGACTTGGAAAATCCATCCTATCACGTAAACATTTTAAATGCTTTCGCTTGCCTTCACACATCCAGAGGTACTTTGCTTAATGTGAGTCCAACCTTGGCAGGGTCTGTTAACTTCTGCTCTTGTCTTGGGCCATGATATGTGCCACCGCGGCCTGTTGCCACCTGCCTATTAAGCAAGCTGCCTTGGATATGCAGGAGGCCCTGAAAAATTGCGATGGCTAAAGTTGAGTAAATACAGCGGCTCCCTCTCAAAGCAAAGTTCCTTTGCAAAGCAGAGCTCCTTGATAACTATAAAATTTGTTTGCACTCCTTTTGAGATGATCCTAACAGAGTTGCTTCCACTGTTTCTTCCCAAAGACTTAAATGTCTCGGCCTAGATTTTCCTTGGAGCCATCAAAACCCCAATGGAATGCAGTGAGAAATTTCCATTGGAACTGCACCAACAGCTTGTTCCTGCCACTTCTTTTTCCTATTGTAACTGAAGGATGGTGGGGGGAGGGGGCATAGAAAACATCTGCCCAAATATGGGCGGGCCTATTCCAACACATTGGGGAAACAGGAGCCAATGCAGGTCAGGCTTCCCAGGAGGCTAGTGGAGGTAAGACACTGTTGTGAGTCATGTTGGATCAGGCAATTGGGTCCTCTCATTGAGGGGTTGGGGGGGGGGGGGAATCGTGGGTAGATGTTCCTCTCCCCCACATCTGGAGAATGGGTGTTACTCAAACACGGGGAAGTGGAAAGAGGGGCAGATGCCCATCATGCCCGGTCTCCGGCCTCATTGCACTGCCCCAGTAGTTCCTGAGCCCATAGCTATAAGTAGGTGGAGGCCCATCTTACCTAATTAAATGAGATGTTAGGGGCAATGGGTGGGTGCTTTCCCAACCTCCTGCCTCATCGTCCTTTCTATGCTCATTTGGAGGGGCACTTAAAGATTGTTGGTGCAAAGATCTGAGGTTGCCGACACTAGTTGAACCTATTCCTGGAGGTTTCATCATAAGACCTCCTGCCTCCCCACGGCCCTGCATAGTCAAACAGCCATTTTTCCTCATTTCCAATATTTCTGTAACTAATATTACGAAACTGTTTCAAAGAAAATTTTTTAAAACACATTATTTTTCCTAATGTCCCTATTTTTTTTCCCGGGTTGCTCACAGCAGCGTCCGGGAGATTAATCTTCAATTCTTGGAGACGAGAGAGGAATCCTGGAAGGTTAGCAAGCCTATCTGGACCCCTGCATGGGTCCTAGTTGGGAGGGGTGGGGGGGTGGGTGAGGGGGCCAGGCTGAAGATGTTGCTGGTAAATGAAGGATTGTGTTTCTACTCAGGCCCGAGACCTGCAGCTAAAGTCACGTTCCATCCCCAATTTCCATGTGCAAGTCCCAGCCAGGGGCAGAGGACAAAAAAACGTCAACAGCTGCTTACTTCCTGGCACAGCGCAGCCGCACCGACAGAGAAAGATCTAACCAGTGACCTTTCAGGACGAGTCCTTGACATTTTAAAATGCAGCTTTTCTACCAACTTCTGCACAGAAAATATTCGGAATGTGGAGAGTTAATATCGATAGGGGTTTTCTCGGAACTTAAAAAGCTCAAGTACTCCCTCTACAGGTCTTATCTTTCATTACCTTACTGCCTATGTTCACAATCTCCATCTATTTGTATCTATCTAGAAATCTACACACACCTTTACCTATTGGTGTGTCCGCCGTTGCCTATGGCTGTTTAGGACCTGCAGTGCAGAATCTGAGACTTATCGCAGTCTCCCAGCAATATTACCTCCCAGAAGGTCATGGGTTCAAGTCCCACTCCAGAGAATTGAGTACACAATCTAACCTGACACCCCAGTGCAGGACTGAGGGAGTGCTGCACTGTCAGAGGTGCCATCTTTCCGATGAGACGTTAAACCGAGGCCCCGTCTGCCCTCTCAGGTGGACGTAGAAGATCCCATCGTACTATTTCAAAGAAGAACAGGGCAGTTCTGCGTGGTGTCCTGGACAATATTTATCCTTCAACGAGTATCACTAAAACAGATTATCTGGTCATTATCACATTGCTGTTTGTGGGACCTTGCTGTGCAGAAATTGGCTGTGGCGTTTCCTACATTGCAAAGGTGACTGGACTTCAAAAGTACTTAATTGGCCGTAAAGCTCTTTGGACCGCCCTGAGGTTGTCAAAGGCACTATATAAATGCAAATTCTTTCTTTACCACAAGTTACACGCCAGTCACTGGCACACAGCATATTTCACTGCAATGCCCAAACCCAGCATCAAGTGAGTTAATCAACATTCTCCTTCCAATACCAATGTGAGCATCAGACCTCCAGAAGCAATGCAAAAAGCCTTTGTTCCAAACATTAACATTAGTTCTGAACTTTAATATCTTAAATTGCCTAAAGTGCTGGAAAAAAATGAAATAATGATATTTATTTTTGATTGTTTCCATTATCCCATTGACCAAATGCAATCAGTATATTAACAGATAAGTGATTATTTGAGTCACGCCGTTTTTTATTGCCCGCCATTTACGTTGGGTAATGATGTCCAACACATTATACATATACTCCATCCTCCATCTTGGCCACTGTCTGAGGCTCAACCAGACTGTTCGCAACCTTGGCGTCATATTTGACCTTGAGCTGAGCTTCTGACTTCATATCTGCTCCATCACCAAGTCCGCCTACTTCCACCCCCGTAATATTATCCGTCTCCGCCCTTGCCTCAGCTCATCTGCTGCTGAAACTCTCATCCATGCCTTTTATTACCTCCAGACTCGACCATTCCAATGCTTTCCTGGCCGGCCTCCCACCTTCCACCCTCCGTATACTTGAGTTCACCCAAAACTCTACTGCCCATATTCTAATTCGCACCAAAGTCCCGTTCACCCGTCACCCCTGTACTTGCTGACCTACATTGGCTCCCAGTCTGGCAACACCTCCATGCATTCAAATCCGTCCATGGACTCGTCCCTCCCTATCTCTGAAATCTCCTCCAGCCCTACAACAACAACTCACCTTTAATGTAGTAAAACATCTCAATGTACTTCACAGGAGCGTTATCAAACAAAATTTTACATCGAACCACGTAAGGACAGGTGAAGAGGTGGGTTTTAAGGAGCTTATTAAAGAAGGAGAGAGAGGTCAAGAGGCAGAGAAGTTTAGGGAGGGAATTCCAGAGCCTAGGCAGCTGAAGGCACAGCCGCCAATGATGGGGCAAAGGAAATCGGGGATGCGCAAGAGGTAAAAATTGGTGGAGCGCAGAGGTCTCTGAGGGTTGTAGGGCTGGAGGAGGTTACAGAGATAGGGAGGGGTGAAGCCATGTAGGGTTTTGAAAACAAGGTTGAGAATTTTAAAATCGAGGCATTCCCGGACCGGGAGCCAATGTAGTTCAGCTGGCTTAGGGGTGATGGGTGAACATGCGAGTAAGGATACAGGCAGCAGAGTTTTGGATGAGCTCAAGTTTACGAAGGATGCAAGGTAGGAGGTCAGCACATCCCCGATTTTAATCGCTCCACCATTGGTGGCCGTGCCTTCAGCTGCCTAGTCCCTAAGCTCTGGAATTCCCTCCCTCAACCTTTCTGCCTCTCTAGTTCTAATTTTAAGATTATGTCCTCTTGTTCTGGATTTCCCCCATCAGAGGAAATAGTTTATCTGTATCTGCCCTATTGAATCCCTTTATAATTTTAAAGACTTCAATTAGAACACCCCTGAACCTTCCAAATTCAAGGGAATACAAGCCAAGTTTATACAACCTGTCCTCATAATTTAGTCCTTCATTCTGGCGAATCTGTGCTGTGCCCCCTCCAAGGCCAATAGGTGCAGTGCCCAAAACTGAACTATTTACTCGGGAAATCTCCTTCACAAATGGCCAGTCCACCCCTGGTGACTTGCGAGCAGGTCAGTGAGATGTAATTTTAAATTACAATATATCCATTAAATTGTCCTACCTCTGTACCCTGAATAATATGTCCCTTTATATCGCATCTTACGCCAAAATATTTCAAAGCAATTCACACCATGATTTTAAACTAGCTCGAGTACAAAGAAAGAAAAAAAACAAAGAACTTGTATTTACATAGCACCTTTCACCACCTCAGGACGTCCCAAAGCGCTTTACAGAAATACTTTGTGAAGTGTAGTCACTGTTGTAATGTAAATACAAGCAGTATTTTGCATATCTTTGGTATGATGGTCCTCATTTTTAATCGTTCACCTGACGAAGGAGGAAGCCTCCGAAAGCTTGTGAATTTAAAATAAAATTGCTGGACTATAACTTGGTGTTGTAAAATTGTTTACAATACTCATTTTTAAACATAGTGTATCCTCCGCCTACCGTAATACTGACCCATTAATGTTCCCCTGCTGGAGTTTTCAGTATTCTGACATCATCCAAGAATTCAATCACACAAGCCCCATCCACAAGCCAGACGTCAGTTCTTTTACATAGTGTCTGATAACGTTCCTGTGAAGCGCCTTGGGATGTTTTACTATATTAAAGGTGCTATATAAATGAAAGTAGTTGTTGTAGTTACAGCATGCAGTGCAGATACTGTTTATATACAAAAGGAACCAAACTTGTCACAGTTATGTTCAATGACAGTTACAAACTGTGCAGAGAGTGGGAGCAAGATACCTGGAAAATAATCTACTTTCAAAGATCATATCTTTGCTCCTCCTCATACTTTAGGACTATGTACCGAAGCCCAGTTAATGGAGCAAGGTTAGAAATGATTTGCGGTTGAGGCCTGCTATAAAGATTGATGTATCAAAAAGTAATTTCCTTAGAAATTTAGATAATGGTCTTTGCATAGGAACATCAGTAGGCCATTCAGCCCCTCGAGCCTGTTCCACCATTTAATTAGATCATAGCTTATCTGTATCTTAACTCCATCTACCTGCCTTCCATCCATCTACTACCCTTTGTGTGAAGAAGTACTTTCTGATGTCACCCCTGAACAACCTAGCTCTAATTTTAAAGTTATGCCTCTTTATTCTGGACACTCCCACCAGAGGAAATAGTTTCTCTCTATCTACCCTAGCAAACCTTTAATCATCTTAAACACTTCAATTAGATCACCCCTTAATTTTCTATACTCAAGGGAATACAAGCCAAGTCTATACAACCTGTCCTCATAATTTAACCCTTTTAGCCCCAGTATCATTCTATTGAATCTGCACTGCACTCTCTCCAAGGCCAGTATATCCTTCCTGAGGTGCGGTGTCCAGAACCGAATGCAGTAGTCCAGATGGGGTCTAACCAGAGGTCTCTACAGCTGTAACATAACTTGCATCCTTTTGTATTCCAGTCCTCTTGAGATAAAGACCAACATTCCGTTAGCCTTTTAAATTATTTTTTGTACCTGTCCACTAGCTTTGAGTGATTTCTGTACTTGGACCTTAAACCACTCTGCTCAGCCACAGTTCCTAGCTTCTCGCCATTTAGAAAATGCTCTGATTTGTCTTTCTTAGGTCCAGTGGATGATCTTACACTTTCCCACACTGAAATCCATCTGCTGCAGTTTTACCCACTCACCTAATCTATCAATGTTCCTTTGCAACTTTCTGCTCCCATCTGCACTATTTACTGTGCCACATAACTTAGCGTCATCAGCAAACTTAGATATGCGGCTCTCTATTCCTTCATCCAAGTCGTTTATAAATGTAGTGAAAAACTGTGGTCCCAGTTGAGATCTCTGTGGGACACCACTAGTCACTTGCTGCCAATTTGAGTACATACCCATTATCCCTACTTTCTGTCTCCTACCTCCTAACCAATTCCCTATCCAAGCCAATAGGTTGGTTAACAGTCTCTTATGTGGAATCTTGTCAAATGCTTTCTGGAAATCTATATAAATAACATCCACAGATACTCCCCTATCTACTACGTTAATTACCTCCTCAAAAATTTCAACTAGATTCATCGGACATGACTTATCCTTTACAAATCCATGCTGGCTCGCTCGAATCAGCTCATATTTGTACACATGCTCAGTCACTCTGTCCCTAATAACAGATTCGAGTAACTTCCCCACAACTCAGCCGGTGTGGACAAGATGGGCTGAACGGCCTCCTTCTGTGCTATAAATTGTCTATGATTCTATGAACTGACGTTAGTCTAATAGGCCTATAATCTCCTAGTTTATCTTGCTTACTCTTCATTGACCCAATGAAACTAGTCTATAATTCTTGGCTCTTGTTGAGATTCCCTTTTGCTGAGGGATATATTTGCTGCTTTTCACTCAAATCGGGCATTAACGATTAACAAACTGCTGGAACAGAAAAGCAACTAATTCCGTGGATATGATTTTACAGATATTAAAAGCATTTATAAAATCTGAGCCAGAAGAATTTCTCGGATCAACTTTCTTTTACTTGTCCCCGACTCTTTTGATTGGGTTGCTGCAGCTAAGTGGGACTTTCACTGCAGGATCTCTGATTTCAGCCACGCCAGTGAGTTGCAGCATGGAGCTGCAACATTCTTAATTGGAGGCATAATTGAGGTAGGCCTGTTGGATATAAATCTTACTACAGTCCATCAATCATTGACCAATGTCCAACAACCGTACAAGTTGCTAATCTCAGAGCAATTCTTTTTATATATATTATATACACATACATTGAAACTCAGCATACAAGGGAAGCATTCAAGAGAATGCCCATCATTTTCGGGTACCAAAGTAATCCTGTGTTTGGACCATACTTCAGCAATGACTTGCATTAAACCAGGGCTGTGAGCCCATGTGTATTTGCTTAACCAGGAAAAGCTACACTGTAGCAATCTGTTTGGCCTGTGCTGAGGCAAAATCCCTCATCTAATTTATAGATGCAGTGATTTTGGCAGCAACTGTCTTGGAAACAATTCTAATTTACACCATCATGGAGCTAAATATCACCACTTAGTTTTCTTGTCAAAATACCAATCAGAAAGGTTATTTGGATGCAGAAGGGTCAAACAAAACCGTGCCTTAGTTGTGCACTTTCGGGCAATATGAATTAGTTAATTCTAGATCCATGTTAAAGAAGAAAATAACTAGGTGAGACCATCAACAATTGCAAAGGAAAGGGCAGCATATCCTAGGGATATCCTAACTTACTCATAGCGATAATTAGCCTCATCAGTCAATACAATGGCATAGACACTTAGCAACTTGAACTTTTGTCAAAACAACATTTTTCAAATTGAGACTTCTAGGTAAAGGTCCAAGGCCCATTATACAGATCAACACCAAGTTTGAATAATAGTTGGGAAATTAAATACTTCAGCAAAAAGCATATTCGAAGTGTTCAACTCAAACAGAGGAGGCAAGGGACGAGATAAATCCTACTCACTAGCCAGAATTCATGGGGCTGATCTAATTTATGTATGAAATAGCTACATCGTCGGCAAGGTAGACATATCCCGTTAAGATGAATAAGAAAAATCTATAAGTCCGTACTATACTACCAGACTTTGGAGGTCTTTAATGGCCTCAAATCCAGGGTTTTAAAAGAAGTAGGTGAGCACATTGAAAGATTATAGTTAGGGCATCTGCAAAGTTCTCTAGATTCAGGAACTGTCCCTCTAGATTGGAAAATTGCACATGTCACTCCGCTTTTTAAGAAAGGAGAGAGAGGGAAACCAGGGAATTATAGACCAGTTAGCTTAACATCTGTTGTGGGGAAAATGCTGGAGTCTATAATTAAGGATAGGGTGACTGAACACCTCGAGAATTTTCAGTTAATCAGAGAGAGCCAGCATGGATTTGTGAAAGGTAGGTCGTGCCTGACAAACCTGGTTGAATTTTTTGAAGAGGTGACTAAAGTAGTGGACAGGAGAATGTCAATGGATGTTATTTATATGGAATTCTAGAAGGCATTTGATAAAGTCCCACATAAGAGACTGTTAGCTAAGATAGAAGCCCATGGAATCAAGGGAAAAGTAGGGACTTGGTTAGCAAGTTGGCTGAGCGAAAGGCGACAGAGAGTAGGGATAATGGGTAGGTACTCACATTGGCAGGATGTGACTAGTGGAGTCCCGCAGGGATCTGGCTTGGGACCTCAATTATTCACAATATTTATTAACGACTTAGATGAAGGCATAGAAAGTCTCATATCTAAGTTTGCCGATGACACAAAGATTGGTGGCATTTTAAGCGGTGTAAATGAAAACATAAAATTACAAAGGGATATTGATAGATTAGGTGAATGGGCAAAACTGTGGCAAATGGAATTCAATGTAGGCAAATGTGAGGTCATCCACTTTGGATCAAAAAAGGATAGAACAGGGTACTTTCTAAATGGTAAAAAGTTAAAAACAGTGGATGTCCAAAGGGACTTAGGGGTTCAGGTACATAGATCATTGAAGTGTCATGAACAGGTGCAGAAAATAATCAATAAGGCTAATGGAATGCTGGCCTTTATATCTAGAGGACTAGAGTACAAGGGGGCAGAAGTTATGCTGCAGCTATACAAAACCCTGGTTAGACCGCACCCGGAGTACTGAGAGCAGTTCTGGGCAACGCACCTTCGGAAGGACATATTGGCCTTGGAGGGAGTGCAGCGTAGGTTTACTAGAATGATACCCGGACTTCGAGGGTTAAGTTACGAGGAGCGATTACACAAATTGGGGTTGTATTCTCTAGAGTTTTGAAGGTTAAGGGGTGATCTGAATCGAAGTTTATAAGATATTAAGGGGAACAGATAGGGTGGATAGAGAGAAAACTATTTCCGCTGGTTGAGGATTCTAGGAGTAGGGGGCACAGTCTAAAAATTAGAGCCAGACCTTTCAGGAGCGAGATTAGAAAACATTTCTACACACAAAGGGTGGTAGAAGTTTGGAACTCTCTTCCGCAAATGGAAATTGATACTAGCTCAATTGCTAAATTTAAATCTGAGATAGATAGCTTTTTGGCAACTAAAGTTATTAAGGGATATGGGCCAAAGGCAGGTATATGGAGTTAGATCACAGATCAGCCATGATCTTATCAAATGGCAGAGCAGGCTTGAGGGGCTGAATGGCCTCCTCCTTTTCTTATATTCCTATGATGAAAAGAAAGTTTGGTAAAATGTTCCTTGGCTCGGTAGTTCAAAAGTTTTCACTACAGAGATTGCAATATTTCATAGCATTCCAGGTAGGAATAAAATATGTCATGTCCACTACAAAAACAGCCTTAAAGAATCACTTACCAACTGTTATCAGTCACCAGACTCTGTACATGCAGCAGATGTGACGATCTCGACAGATAGTGAGGGAATTATTAAAAGGTCTCAACTTCCTGGCTGTAATGTCAATTGGCATCAAGGCACTGCAAGGAGCATTGACTAACAAAACAGAGCCAGAGTTGCATCAATATTAGGAGTAACAGAATACAGATCATTCAGTTCCCTGGAGTCCACATGCTCAAACAAAGGCTAAGCTTTCCAATCCAGCTGTTCTAAGTTGTCGCGCACTTCAGTTTCGAGTCATGTAGCAATTTTCTTCTGACTGGGGATTATTTGATCAAGTTCATAAACAAAATCAAAACAGTTTACTTGCATCAAGTGTAATTTTGAAATTTAGACATTTATCCATAATGTCCAAAATTATGGATTTCTCAAGTGTTTAGGAGAATGATACCATGATTCTGTGATAGAATGGGAAGCTAAAGTGGGGGCTTTGTCAAAAGCACATGATTGGAAAATAATTTGGTCTCAATTTAAAAGCTTTGAATGGACAAATAAACTAGCAATAACTAGGATGCAGCCTAGGTTGCTGAGGGAAGTAAGGGTGGAAATTGCGGAGGTGCTGGCCTCTAATCTTCCAAACATCCTTAGATACGGGGGCTGTGCCAGAGGACTGGAGAATTGCAAATGTTACACCTTTGTTCAAAAAAGGGTGTAAGGATAAACCCAGCAACTACAGGCCAGTCAGTTTAAGTGGGGAAACTTTTAGAAATGATAATCCGGGACAGAATTAGCAGTCACTTGGACAAGTGTGGATTCATTAGGGAAAGCCAGCATGGATTTGTTAAAGGCAAATCATGTTTAACCTGATTGAATTTTTTGATGAGGTCACAGAAAGGGTAGATGAGGGCAATGCAGTTGATGTGGTGTATATGGACTTTCAAAAGGTGTTTGATAAAGTGCCACATAATATATTTGTCATCAAGATTGAAGCCCATGGAATAAAAGGGACGGAGGCAGCATGGATACAGAATCAGCTAAGTAACCGGAAGCAGAGAGTCGTGGTGAACAATTGTTTTTCCGACTGGAGGAAGGTATACAGTGGTGGTCCCCAAGGGTCAGTACTAGGACCACTGCTTTTTTTGATATATATTAATGACTTGGACTTGGGTGTACAGGGCACAATTTCCAGATGACACAAAACTTGGCAGTATAGTGAACAGTGAGGAGGATAGTGGTAGATTTCAAGAGGATATAGACAGGCTGGTGGCATGGGCGGACACGTGGCAGATGAAATTTAACGCAGAAAAATGCGAGGTGATATATTTCGGTAGGAAGAATGAGGAGAGGCAACATAAACTAAAGGGCACAATTCTAAAAGGGGTACAGGAACAGAGAGATTTGGGGGTATATGTACACAAATCGTTGAAGATGGCAGGGCAGGTTGAGAAAGCGATTAAAAAAGCATACAGGATCCTGGGCTTTATAAATAGAGGCATAGAGTACAAAAGCAAGGAAGTCATGACGAACCTTTATAAAACACTGGTTCAGGCACAACTGGAGTATTGTGTCCAATTCTGGGCACCACACTGTAGGAAAGATGTGAAGGCCTTAGAGAGGGTGCAGAAGAGGTTTGCTGGAATGATTCCAGGGCTGAGGGACTTTAGTTACGTGGATAGACTGGAGAAACTGGGGTTATTTCTCTTGGAACAGAGAAAATTGAGAGGAGATTTGATAGAGATATTCAAAATCATGAGGGGTCTAGATAGAATAGCTAGAGAGAATCTGTTCCCAATGGCGGAAGGGTCAAGAATCAAAGGACATAGATTTAAGGTGATTGGCAAAAGAACTAAAGGTGACATGAGGAAAAACTTTTTTTTATACAGCAAGTGGTTAGGATCTGGAATACAATGCCAGATTGGGCGGTGGAGGCAGATTCAATCATGGCCTTTAAAAAGGGAACTGGATAAGTACTTGAAAGGAAAAAATTTGCAGGGCTATGGGGATAGGGCGGGTGAGTGGGACTAGCTGGATTGCTCTTACATAGAGCCAACACGGAATCGATGGGCTGAATGGCCTCGTTTCATGCTGTAACCTTTCTATGATTCTAACAGCAACTTGCATTTGTATAGGCCTTTAACGTAGTAAAATGTCCCAACGTCACAAGAGCGTAATCAGACAAAAATTAATTTAGGGTCTAAATTAATAAGCAGACCTCAAAGGTAATAACCTCTGGATTACTACCTGAGCCACGCGCAAATTGTTATAGGGTCAAACAGATCAGAGAATTAAATGCGTGGCTCAAAGAGGGTGTGGGAGACAGGAGTTTCGATTCATGGGACACTAGCACCTGTACTGGGGAAAGAGGGAGTTGTTCCGTTGGGACGGGCTCCACTTAAATCGGACAGAGACCAGTATCCTGGTGAATCGATTAACTAGGGCTATAGATAGGGCCTTAAAATAAAAAGGGGCGGCGTGAGATCAGGTGAGGGGAAATTCAGAAATATAAAGAGAAAAGTCAAGGCAATATAGCAGTGTAGCGATTTGGGTAAAGATAAGCAGAGTGTGACAGGAAGGAACAGAGAGTTTAGCGGTAATAGTGCATCAGCGAATAAGGTCAAAGCAAGGAAAAATAGTAAATAGTTAAAATTAAAGGCTCTTTAACTGCATGAGCGAAGCATTCGCAACAAGATAGACAAATTAGTGGCATAAATAGAGATAAATGGGTTTGATCTAACAGCCATTACAGAGATGTGGTTGCAAGGTGACCAAGGTTGGGAGCTAAATATTCCAGGGTATTTGATGTTTTGTAAAGACAGGCAGAATGGAAAATGAGGAGTAGCCCTGATAATAAAGGATGACATAAAGACAGTAGTGAAAAAGGATCTTGGCTCGGAAGATCAGGAAGTAGAATCAGTATGGGTGAAAATAAGAAATGACAAGGGGCTGGTGGGTGTAGTTTATAGGCCCCCTAATAGTAGCTACACTGTTGGACAGTCTATTAAATCAAGAAATAACAGGAACTTATATCAAAGGTAATGCAATAATCGTGGGGGACTTAAATCTTCATATAGACTGGACAAATCAAATTGGCAAAGGCAGTCTGGAGGATAAGTTTATGGAATGCATTTGGGACAGTTTCCTAGAACAATATGTTGTAGAACCAATCAGGGAACAGGCTATTTTAGATCTTGTATTAAGTAATGAGATCAGGTTAATTAGTAATCTCATAGTAAAGGATCCTCCAGGGGAAGAGTAATCATAATATGATGGAATTTCACATTGCGTTTGAGAGTGATGTACTTAAGTCCGAAACTAAAGTCTTAAACTTAATAAAGCCAATTACATAGGTATGAGGGGCGTGTTGGCTAAGGTAGATTGGGAAATTAGATTAAAAGGTATGACGGTAGATAAGCAATGGCAAACATTTAAAGAAATATTTCAATATTCTCAACTAATATACATTCCATTCTGAAATAAAAACTCCACGGGAAAAGTGATCCATCCGTAGCTAACTAAAGACATTAAGGATAGTATTAGATTAAAAGGAGAGGCTTATAATGTTGTGAAGAAGAGTAGTAAGCCTGAGGATTGGGAGAGTTTTCGAAACTAGCAAAGGATGACCAAAAAATTGATAAAGAGGGAAAAAATAGAATGAGAGTAAACTAGCAAGAAATATAAAAACAGATTGTAAGAGCTTCTACAAGTATGCAAAAAGGAAGAGAGTAGCAAAAGGAAACGTTGGCCCCTTTGAGGCTGAGACAAGAGAAATCATAATGGGGAATAAGGAAATGGCAGACATGTTGAACAAATGTTTTGTATCTGTCTTCACAGTGGAAGACACAAAAAGCATACCAGTAATAATGAGAAACCAAGGGTCTAATAAGAGTGAGGAACTTAAAGTAATTAATATCAGTAGAGAAAAAGTACTGGACAAACTAGTGGGACTAAAAGCCAATAAATCCGAGGGTTCTAAAAGCAATGGCTGCAGAGATAGTGGATGCATTGATTGTGCTCTTCCAAAATTCCCTAGATTCTAGAACAGTCCCAGCGGATTGGAAGGTAGCAAATCCAATACCGTTATTCAAGAAAGGAGGGAAGAGTGAAAACATGGAACTACAGGCCAGTTAGCCTGACATTGATCATCGAGAAAATGCTGGAATCCATTATTAAGGAAGTGGTAACAGGATGTAGAAAATCATAATATGATTAGGCAGAGTCAACATGGTTTTATGTAAGGGAAATCGTGTTTGACAAATTAGTTTTTTGAGGATGTAACCAGCAGGGTAGAGAAAGGGGAACCAGTGGATGTAGTATATTTGGATTTTCAAAAGGCATTCAATAAGATGCGCCACATAAAAGGTTGTTACGCAAGATAAGGGCTCATGAGGTTGGGGGTAATATATTAGCAATGGATAGAGGATTGGATAAAGGACAGAAAACGGAGAGTAGGGATAAATGGGTCATTTTTAGGTTAGCAGGCTGTAACTAGTGGGGTGCCGCAAGGATCGGTGCTTGGGCCTCAGCTATTTACAATCTATATTAATGACTTAGATAAGGGGACCAAGTGTAATGTATGCAAATTTGCTGATGATACAAAGCTAGGTAGGAAAGTAAGTTGTGAGGAGGACACAAAGAGTCTGCAAAGGGGTACAGATAGGTTAAGTGAGTGGACAAGAAGGTGACAGATGGAGTATAATGTGGGGAAATGTTCACTTTGGTAGGGAGAATAGAAAAACAGAATATGTTTTAAACGGTGAGAAACTATTAAATTTTGGTGTTGAGAGAGATTTGGGTGTCCTCGTACATGAAACACAGAAAGTTAGCACTGCAGGTACAGCAAGCAATTAGGAAGGCAAATGGTATGTTGGCCTTTATTGCAAGGGGGTTGGAGTACAAGAGTAAGGAAGTCTTGCTACAGTTGTACAGGGCTTTGGTGAGACACCTAGAGTACTGTGTGCAGTTTTGGTTTCCTTATCTAAGGAAGGATATACTTGCCTTAGAGGCAGTGCAACGAAGGATCATTAGATTGATTCCTGGGATGACAGGGTTGTCCTATGAAGCGAGATGGAGTAGGCCACACAGCCCCTCGAGCCTTCTCTGCCATTCAATCAGATCATGGCTGATCTTCGAACTCAACTCCACTTTCCCGCCTGATCCCCAAATCCCTCGATTCCCCTAGAATGGCCCTATACTCTCTAGAATTTAGAAGAATGAGGGGTGATCTCATTAAAACATATAAGATTCTGAGGGGGCTTGACAGGGTAGATGCGGAGAGGTTTTTTCCCCCTGGTTGGAGAGTCTAGAACTAGGGAGCATAGTCTCAGGATAAGGGGTCAGCCATTTAAGACTGAGATAAGGAGGAATTTCTTCACTCAGAGGGTTGTGAATCTTTGGAATTCTCCACCCGAGGGCTGTGGATGCTGAGTCATTGAGTGTATTCAAGGCTGAGAGAGATAGATTTTTGGACTCTAGGGAAAATCAAGGGATATGAGGATCGGGCAGGAAAGTGGAGCTGAGGTCGAAGATCAGCCATGATCTGATTGAATGGCGGAACAGGCTCAAGGTGCCGTATGGCCTACTCCTGCTCCTATTTCTTATGTTGTGTAAAATTGACACCGAGCTAAAGGACGAGACATTAGGACAGGTGATCAAAAGCTTGATCAAAGAGGTAGGTTTTAAGGAGTGTTTTAAAGGAGCAGGGAAAGATGAAGAGGTAGAGAGGGAATTCCAGGGGTTAGGGCTCTAATATCATTGAACATTTGATTTTTCTATAAGAAAATTGGTATATAATGACTAAGTGTGCAGGTTTTGTTTACCAGTTTGTTTTGTATTTTCTCTCTCATGTAAATGCATGCAAGGAACACAAAAAATGTCCTAATACAAAAACATTACTGGAGGACAATTCAGTTAGATTTAGCATAGTTATGGAAAAGGACAAAGATAGACCAGGAGTAAAAGTTCTCACTTGGGGAAAGGCCAATTTTATTAAGCTGAGATGTGATTTAGCAAAAGTGAACTGGAAACATCTACTTGAAGGTAAATCAGTGTCAGAGCAGTGGGAGGCATTCAAGAAGGAGATAGTGAGGGTTCAGAGCAAATATGTTCCCACAAAGAAAAAGGGTGGCACTCCCAAATCTAGGGTAGGATAAGGCAAAAAAAGGAAGCTTATGTCAGATACCGAGAGTTCAATACTGCAGAAAGCCTAGAGGAGTATAGAAAGTGCAGGGGTGAAATTAAAAAGAAAATTAGGAAAGCAAAGAGGGGGCATGAAAAAATACTGGCAAGTAAAATCAAGGAAAATGCATAAAGAGCAAGAGGATAGCTAAGGAAAGAGTAGGGCCTATTAGACACCAAAAAGGTAACCTGTGTGTGGAGGTAGAAGACATGGGTATGATTCTTAATGAATACTTTGTATCTATCTTCACAAAGGAGGGGGACAATGCAGACATTGTAGGTAAGGAGGAGGAGTGTGAAACATTTGATGGGATAAACGTAGTGAGAGAGGAAGCATTAAAGGGTTTAGCATCTTTGAAAGTAGATAAATCACCAGGCCCGGATCAAATGTACCGCAGGCTGTAGAGAAGCAAGGGAGGAAATAGTGGAGGCTCTGACCATCAATTTCCAATCCTCACTGGTTAAGGTGTGGTGCCGGAGGATTGGAGGACTGCTAACGTTGTACCGTTGTTTAAAAAGGGAGAAAGGGATAGATCAAGTAATTATAGGCCAGTCAGTCTAACCTTGGTGGTGGGCAAATTATTGGAAAAAAATTCTGAGGGACTGTATTAATCGTCATTTAGAAAGGCACGGATTAATCAAGGACAGTCAGCATGGATTTGTTAAAGGAAGGTCATGTCTGACTAACTTGATTGAAATTTTTTGAAGAGGTAACAAGGAGGGTCGATAAGGGTAGCTTATTTAATGTAGTCTACGTGGATTTTAGTCCACATGGCAGACTGGTCAGAAAAGTAAAAGCCCATGGCATCCAAGGGAAAGTGGCAAATTGGATCCAGAATTGGCTCAGTGGCAGGAAGCAATGGGTAAAGGTTGATGGGTGATTTTGAGACTGGAAGGCTGTTTCCAGTGGGGTTCCACAAGGCTCAGTACTAGGTCCCTTGTTTTTTGTAGTATATATATCAATGATTTAGACTAAAATGTAGAGGGCATGAATAAGAAGTTCGCAGATGATACAAAAATTGGCCATGTGGTGGATAGTGAGGAGGAAAACTGTAGACTGCAGGAAGATATCAATGGACTGGTCAGATGGGCAGAAAAGTGGCAAATGGAATTCAATGCAAAGTGTGAGATAATGCATTTGGGGAGGGCAAACAAGACAAGGGAATACACAATAAATGAAATGGTAGGTTACTGAGAAGTGTAGAGCAACAGAGGGACCTTGGAGTGCATGTCAACAGTTCCCTGAAGGTAGCAGGACAGGTAGATAAGGTGGTTAAAAAGGCACACGGGGTACTTTCCTTTATTAGCCGAGGCAGAGTAGGGAGGTTATGCTAGAACTGTATAAAACACTAGTTAGGCCACAGCTAGAGTATTGTATACAGTTCTGGTCACCATATTACAGGAAAAGTGTGATTACATTAGAGTACAGAGGAGATTTACGAGGATGGTGCCAGGACTGGAGAATTTTAGCTATGAAGAAAGATTGGATAGGCTGGGGTTGGTTTCTTTGGAACAGAGGAGGCTGAAGGGAGATTTAATTGAGGTATATAAAATTATGAGGGGCCTAGATAGGGTGAATAGTGAGGATCTATTTCCCTTAGCAAAGAGGTCAATAACCAGGGGGGCATAGATTTAAAGTAATTAGTAGAAGGATTAGAGGGGAGTTAAGGAGAAACTTTTTCACCCAGAGGGTGGTGGGGGTCTGGAACTCACTGCTTGAAAGGGTGGTAGAGGCAGAAACCCTCATTGCATTTAAAAAGTACTTGGATATGCACTTGAAATGTCGTAACCTACAAGGCTACGGATCAAGTGCTGGAAAGTGGGATTAGGTTGGCTAGCTCTTTCTTGGTTGGCACAGACACGATGGGCCGAATTGCCTCTTTCTGTGCCATAAATTTCTGTGACAGGAATTTTGTTAGATGGAGAAACATGTTTCCTACTTTGGATCAGTCTAGGTGAGCAGAGGTTTTTCTCCAGTTTTCAATTCGATCACTGCCCAATTCTCTAGAGAGCAAGAATTCTAAGGCGGCTGCTTCGACTGCACTGATAACTGTGCCAAAGTTAGTGACAACACCTTCTGTGTGGCTGAAACCTTCAATGCCATGCTCACACTAGCTGCACTGATACCATAGAATCATAGAAAATTTATGGCACAGAAGGAGACCATTCGGCCCATCGTGTCATCAAATACTAAAACATGGAACCTGCAGGTTTGCAACTAGTGATGGGGGAGGTTGTGTGAAGCTCAGAAGGCCACTTTTCTCCAACCACATGAGCCAATACAGAATGCTTTTCAATTGGGACATCTACCTGCAATTTTTTTTTAAAAAAATACGTAAGCTGTCCGAACCAAATTCATTCCTGGCCCAGTGGTGGTGTGTATCCTGGAAAAAAATAATAGGCAGAATTTGGTGTCTCTGTTTTTGGAAGAATTGAACTTGGGACATTGTCAACAGCAGGATTGTACTGTTCCTACATTACAACAGTGACTGCACTTAAAGTAGTTCATTGGCTGTAAAGCGCTTTGAGGCAACCGGAGGTTGTGAAAGGCGCTATATAAATGCAAGTTCTTCATTTTATAGGCACCTATACAATCAAAACCTTTTTGCCATGTCCGAAGACTTCAAACTTCTGAAAGCAGCACTATCGGAAGATAATACAAGCAGGTATCTTGGGTACTGGTCACTGGGAATTATCGATATTTGGCATACATAGTTATGACAATTGGTATCAACCAAGTCTAATCAGAACTGATCCTCGTGCAAATAAGTCATAAAATTCTGGGTTACCACCCGCTTCTTTGTCGATTAAAACTAGATCAAATTTTCAACATGCCGCCTCAAGAATTGTATACCTCAAGTAAAAAGGGTTACAAACATTCTGCCGTGTATACAGCCAACAGTTAAAATTGCTCGACAACAGGAGAAAAAGACTGAATGCAGCTCAGAACAAGACCTGATGGACTTCATGATGGGGGAAGAGAGCACCTGATCAAAATGGCAGTAAGAGCTCATGAATTTCTTGAAGCATCTCCTTATGCAACTCCACCTGGGGAAGATAGTAAATCTTAATTATGCGTGGAGGCTGAATTATTGCACAGGAATTTTTTTTTAATGTTGGTTTTAAATAAGCACAAGAGCACAGTGGTTTAGTTAAATCAAACTCAGGTTTATAAAGCTAGAAAAAAAGTTTGTTTTGGGACTTAAACTGGTATCAAGTCAATTCAAGAATCTTTTATTCAAAATTAAGATCACTCACAAAATTAGCAAAAAGGGCAGATCTACAGAGAGTGTAGTGCAATAAAACCAGTTTAATTCTTGATAAACAAAGTACTGAAAAAGGCAACTTTTATTATAAAAACCCAACCCATTTGTGATTCAGCAAATATAGTTTCAAGCAGAAAGCTGAGACACCACCACTAGGAGGAAAAAAACTAAAAAAAAAGAATTAATTGGTTTCACCATTAGTAAGTGGCCAACTAACCACATGGCTGAGACTGAGGATTATAAACCGTGCAATGATATACAACCATTTTCATTTCAGTTAAAGTTTAACTTGGTCAACAAGAAGCGATTGGTCTTAATTTGTTGTAAGCATCCGTAGACTTAACCAGCCTTTCCACATGATTGCCATATTGGTTCAAACCAGCTAGGGGGTTGTCCTCCGTTAGAAAGTGCATTTAACTTTTTATATACGAGAGTGCACCATTTTCAAAGGCATGTCAAATATTAACTTGAAGCTCTTTTCCTGGTGCTTTTGAAGATTGGATATTATGCAATGCATAATTGCAACTCAAGAGAAAAAGAAAACTTTATTCCCGTTACTGAACACAATTCATGCAATATTAAATTGGAATTGTGCATTATGCCGATCTATTTAAACCAGCGGCTGAGCCTTTCACTGTTTTAGTTCAACGTAGTTAGCTGGAAAGAGTCCATATCTGCCTCGGCATTCCCCGCGCCACCATCCCTCATCAATCATTTCGATGTTGGTAATGGCGTCATCCGGATCAAAGGAAATTTCATCGTCGCCAGCTGAAAAATTTATTTGAGAGTATTTTAGACACAGACAATATCCTCTGACGTTTCATAGAATTATATAGAATTTACAGCACAGACACAGGCCATTCGGCCTCAACTGGTCTATGCCGGTGTTTATTCTCCACAGGAGTTTTCTCCCACCCCACTTCATCTCACCCTATCAGCATAACCTTCTATTCCTTTCTCTCTCTCGTGTATTTATCTAGCCTCCCCTTAAATGCATCTATGCTATTCGTCTCAACTACTCCACGGAGTAGCAAGTTCCACATTCTAACCACTTTCTGGGTAAAGAAGTTTCTCCTGAATTCCTTACCGGGTTTATTAGTGACTACCTTATATTTATAAACAATTTTACAACACCAAGTTATAGTCCAGCAATTTTATTTTAAATTCACAAGCTTTCGGAGATTTTCTCCTTCCTCAGGCAAATGTTTCAAGAGCTCCTTGAAGCCTACGCATTTATACATATAGAACAATACATGGTGTTTACAGACTGCCCCTGCAACTGCCCGTTGCCAAGGCAATCACCGTGTTCAGACAGAGAGGTGTCACCTGCAGAACCCCCGAATACACATTCAACAAAAAAACAAACAGGGAAAAAAAAAGAGAAAAAAAAACAGAGAGAGGCAGAAACATCCGGAAGGCAGAGAGAGCCAGCAAATGACCCATTATATTAAAAACAGATAACATTTGTTCGCTGGTGGGGTAACGTGTAGCGTGACATGAACCCAAGATCCCGGTTGAGGCCGTCCTCATGGGTGCGGAACTTGGCTATCAATTTCTGCTCGACGATTTTGCGTTGTCGTGTGTCTCGAAGGCCGCCTTGGAGTACGCTTACCCGAAGGTCGGTGGATGAATGTCCATGACTGCTGAAGTGTTCCCCGACTGGGAGGGAACCCTCCTGTTTGGCGATTGTTGCGCGGTGTCCGTTCATCCGTTGTCGCAGCGTCTGCATGGTCTCGCCAATGTACCATGCTCTGGGGCATCCTTTCCTGCAACGTATGAGGTAGACAACGTTGGCCGAGTCACAGGAGTATGAACCATGCACCTGGTGGGTGGTGTCCTCTCGTGTGATGGTGGTATCTGTGTCGATGATCTGGCATGTCTTGCAGAGGTTACCGTGGCAGGGTTGTGTGGCGTCGTGGACGCTGTTCTCTTGAAAGCTAGGTAGTTTGCTGCGAACGATGGTCTGTTTGAGGTTGGGTGGCTGTTTAAAGGCGAGTAGTGGAGGTGTGGGGATGGCCATAGCGAGGTGTTTGTCCTCATTGATGACATGTTGAAGGCTGCGGAGAACATGGCGTAGTTTCTCCGCTCCGGGGAAGTACTGGACGACAAAGGGTACTCTGTTGGTTGCGTCCCGTGTTAGTCTCCTGAGGAGGTCTATGCGATTTTTTGCTGTGGCCCGTCGGAACTGTCGATCGATGAGTCGAGCGTCATATCCCGTTCTTACTAGGGCGTCTTTCAGCGTCTGTAGGTGTCCATCGCGTTCCTCCTCGTCTGAGCAGACCCTGTGTATTCGCAGGGCCTGTCCATAGGGGATGGCCTCTTTGACGTGGTTAGGGTGGAAGCTGGAAAAGTGGAGCATCGTGAGGTTGTCCGTGGGCTTGCGGTAGAGTGAGGTGCTGAGGTGCCCGTCTTTGATGGAGATTCGTGTGTCCAAGAAAGAAACTGATTCTGAGGAGTAGTCCATGGTGAGCTTGATGGTGGGATGGAACTTGTTGATGTTATCGTGTAGTCTCTTTAGTGATTCCTCACCGTGGGTCCATAGAAAGAAAATGTCGTCGATGTATCTGGTGTATAGTGTTGGTTGGAGGTCTTGTGCAGTGAAGAAGTCCTGCTCGAACTTGTGCATGAAAATGTTGGCGTATTGGGGTGCGAATTTGGTCCACATGGCTGTTCCGTGTGTTTGGGTACAGAACTGGTTATCGAAGTTAACTGGTTACTCCTGTGACTCGGCCAACGTTGTCTACCTCATACGTTGCAGGAAAGGATGCCCCAGAGCATGGTACATTGGCGAGACCATGCAGACGCTGCGACAACGGATGAACGGACACCGCGCAACAATCGCCAAACAGGAGGGTTCCCTCCCAGTCGGGGAACACTTCAGCAGTCATGGACATTCATCCACCGACCTTCGGGTAAGCGTACTCCAAGGCGGCCTTCGAGACACACGACAACGCAAAATCGTCGAGCAGAAATTGATAGCCAAGTTCCGCACCCATGAGGACGGCCTCAACCGGGATCTTGGGTTCATGTCACGCTACACGTTACCCCACCAGCGAACAAATGTTATCTGTTTTTAATATAATGGGTCATTTGCTGGCTCTCTCTGCCTTCCGGATGTTTCTGCCTCTCTCTTTTTTTTTTCCCTGTTTTTTTTTTCCCTGTTTTTTTTTTCCCTGTTTTTTTTTTCCCTGTTTTTTTTTGTTGAATGTGTATTCGGGGGTTCTGCAGGTGACACCTCTCTGTCTGAACACGGTGATTGCCTTGGCAACGGGCAGTTGCAGGGGCAGTCTGTAAACACCATGTATTGTTCTATATGTATAAATGCGTAGGCTTCAAGGAGCTCTTGAAACATTTGCCTGAGGAAGGAGAAAATCTCCGAAAGCTTGTGAATTTAAAATAAAATTGCTGGACTATAACTTGGTGTTGTAAAATTGTTTACAATTGTCAACCCCAGTCCATCACCGGCATCTCCACATCATGACCTTATATTTAGGCCTCCTAGTTTTGGACTCCCCCAGAAGTGGAAGCATCTTCTCTATGTCTACCCCATTGGAGCTCTTTGTAATTTTAAAGACCTCTATTAGGTCATCTCTCAACCCTTTTTTCTAGAGAATAGAGCCCCAGCCTGTTCAATCTATCCTGAGAGTTATAATCTCTCAGTTCTGGTGCCATTCCTGTAAATCTTTTTTGCACCTTCTCCAGTGCCCCTATATCATTTTTGTAATATGGAGAGCAGAACTGTACACAGTACTCCAGGTGTACTCTAAGTTAGCTTACAAGAATGATTTTGGTGGCACAATTTGGACTACATTAAGGAAAGCTACTGAGATGGAGGTTAACGTTTACAGCAACCTTGCACTTACCAGCCTGGTAGTCGTACAAAGCCACAGCTGTAATTCCATACTCATTTCCGTACTCTGCATAAGTGGGTTCATCTGAAAAGAAAGTCATACACAAGGTTACAGGGCTGAATGGCTCCGCCCTAAACAGTTTGAACAAAAAAAGTTCAAATATTTTTAAAAGGACCTCTTTTTAAATAGATTTTCTCACCAAACCTCACCCCCTTTCTTTTAAAGACACATGTATTCCAATATTAAATAATTTACAATTGGACACACTCAACATACTGCTCCTTCTTACAGTACTCACGTGGAAAGCAACAGAAAGCTGCATATTAGCCATTACCTCCTTGGTAGTCTTGACTTTCATCGGGCATCTGGTAAACTGCTTCTTGTTCATATGCTGCTTCCTGGTAGTTTGCTTCATCAGTGCTATAGTGGGGCTCTGCCTCGTAGATACCTGAATATTGGTTCTCCTGTTGATTTTCTACTTCATGCACTGGTGGTTCCTATAAAATTGGGAATTTTGAAACTTGTTTCACCTTGTATTCCATATGCAATCCTTCCTATTGACTTCTCTACACAATTGATCATGATGGTCATAGACTATTCTCTATCTGATATAGGGATTCCAGCACTCCCGGATTGTCCTGGAGTCTCCAGGAATTAATGATCAATTTCCAGACACTGCTGCGAGCAACCAGTGGGAAAATTATAGGGCATTAAAAAAGTGTAATTTTCATTTTCATTTATTAGTTATAAAAATATTGGAGAAGGATTAAAAAAAGGCTGTTTGACTGGGCAGGGCAGTTGGAGGCCGGAGGTCATGTGAGGAAACCTCCAGGAATACGTCCAACCAAAATTGGCAACCCTAATCTGATAGTCTTTATTTTTTGAATGATATGCATCTTACATACACTCGGGTCAGAGCAATCACACAAGATCATCATGCTGTTACAGATAGACAGCGCCATGTATGATTTCTCACTCGTTGTTATAAAAGCACCAGAATCAGGACCACTGCCCAGTTTGTTTTGTTCAGAGATTGGTCCCAGAAATGTTCCAGTGCTCGCTTTATTGTCCATTGTTTCAATGGTCCGGTGAGCTTGGTGCACTACTTTCTCCTCCATTTGACCTGAGCCCAATCACTTGCAGATGGACAGCCCATCCATTCAGAGACAAATCTCTTACTATTTCTTGCTATGGACAAGTCTGTTGCAGGGAACTGCCTTGTATACTATCCTCCAGGAGGGGTCCAGGACTGAAGCGTGGTTGATCCTTACTGGTTGGAAAGAAAGGCTCTGCAGTGAAGGGACCATTGGCCGAGCAGGTTCCGCTAAAGTAGTTGCATTCTAAGATGTGTATTGGGAACCAACAAGATGGCTACCGCGTTTCCTACATTACAACAGTGACTACACTTCAAAAGTATTTCATTGGTTGTGAAGTGCTTTGGAACATCCCGAGGCCATGAAAGGCGCTCTATAAATGCAAGTCTTTCTTTCTATTAGACCTAGAATTCTTAAGTGACGTTTTGCTGGGATCCATGAACTTTTCTGAGAAGGGAATATTAGATCCGAGTAAAGTCAACCAGTTTGAAGGCAGAAAAAAACAAACATCTGTTGGGTTGTGTAGCATAATGGCCTTCTGAATATTCTGTTTGAGTTGCGGCTGGGACTTCTCATGACTGGACTGCGAATCCTAGTGTTTAGACTGTAGCTCCCACAAAAGACACTAAATGCAGCCATGCCAAGATATGGAACGATATGACTGAAAGCCATGGATCGTTCTGCCACGTCCAGGTCATGGACTGCTGCTGTAATTTAGTGGCCTTCATTTTATGCTCAATCAAGGCAGCAACTGACTGACTCACTGACTGGACTACACACCTCCAGGTTGGGGTATTTTCTGAATAAACCCTACCCAACAGACCTGGTCTGATGAGAGGGCATGAAGTAGAGCTGAGTCTCAGTGGGTACTGGTCTATTTTAGCACTAATCTTAGAATGTTGGGCCAGACCTTTGTAATCATCAGGTCTGAATTGATAGGGTAGAGAGAGAGAGAAACTATTTCGTCTGGTGAGGAAGTCCAAAATAAGGCGGCATAATCTTAAAATTAGAGCTAAGCCTTTCAGGGGTGATGCCAGGAAGCACTTCTTCACACAAGGGTAGTGGAAATCTGGAAAATTCTCCCCCTAAAAGCTGTTGAGTCTGGGGGCCAACTGAAAATTTCAAAACTGAGATTGATAGGTTTTTGTTAGGTAAGAGTATTAAGGGTTATGGACCAAGGCGGGTAGATGGAGTTAAGATACGGATTAGCCACAATCTAACTGAACGGCAGAACAAGCTCGAGGGGCTGAATGGCCTACTCCTGTTCCTATAACCCTATCCAAACCAGCTGATTCAGTTTTTGCGAAAGCTGGAGGATATGTTCCACTTAGGACTGCTAGAGCCAGTACACCGAGGTATTGGGTATGTCTCATGTTAAACACCTCTATTTGCAGCTTTGATCTCACTAGTTCAAGTGTTACCCATCCTCCTTCTCACCTTCCCTCCTCCCCCCATTCCTCAGGGGAGTCCTGCTCCCAATCACCAACAAATAGATGGGGGAAGTTCTGAAGCAAGCCCCTGAGCCTCCATCGGGTTTCTATTCTGCTTCACTACGAATGGGAGTGTGGCTCTTATTGATTCTGCCAAGTTCCCTGACATATTGTGCAAAGCTAACGCATTTAACTCAGTTTCCTTTATATCTTCCTCCCCAGAAGTCTATGGCTGTTTTATAGGGGGGGGGGAACCCCCAATAAAAATTCTGCAGGACTATACCCGTGCACAAAGGTGGGTAAGATATACCCCTCATGTGGGGCTAGGAGTATCTACCAGGCTTGCTTAGAGGTATTTTCTTGGATTATAATTTGAGAAGCCACCCAATGTCCCTCGGGCACATTTACATCTTGTTTTGGCTGTTCCTAAAGGAATATAGGCCAAAGGGTACCTGACACCAACCAGCAACAAATTTGCTTCAATGATGCTTTCCCAGGTAATGTTTGGGCCTCTGAGCGAAGGGTGTCCCCCAAGGGGAACCCCATGTTACAAGGCCAATAGTTATCTCCTTGGCGCTTTCTGTCTGTAATTTTTCTAGAATTCAGAGATAATTGGTAGCAACGATTTTATATAAATTGGTTTTTCAAAATTGGTTTAAAATGAAACGTTATTAGCATCCTGAATATTAGTTGAATGTTAAACACAACTTACCTCATAAACTGGACTAGGAGATCTTTGTTCCTTAGTAGGCACTGATGCTGGAGCAGGAGCAGGAGCAGGTGCAGGCGCAGGAGCAGGAGCTGGAGCTGGAGCTGGAGCAGGCGCTGGAGCTGGAGCTGGAGCAGGCGCTGGAGCAGGCGCTGGAGCTGGAGCTGGAGCTGGAGCTGGAGCTGGAGCTGGAGTAGGCGTGGATACTGCAGCTGGTTTCTTTGCTGATTCTTGCTCCTGCATCCCCAAATCAAAGTATTTAGCATTAATATACTTGTTGATCATACATAATGGATTCAGAAATGTCCCACAGAATGAACTTATTTGGTTTACTAACAGAATTAATGCAAATAACAGTACAGAAGAAACCAGTCAAATATGTCCACGGTTATCTCCCTACATTACTTTTTTTTTTTGAGATGGCAATGGCACTTATTGTTGATATTCTGTTTGTTTTAAGCAGAATGCTCCTTCTGGTATTGAATCGGGGACAGGGACTCAATAAAATTAATATAAGTAAAGCAACAGCAATGAAGAAAATAATAGCACCAAAAGAGTGACAAATCCCAAGGACCAGATGGTTTCCATCCCAGGGTTTTAAAGGAAGTAGGTGAACACATTGCGGATGCCCTAACTATAATCTTTCAAAGTTCTCTAGATTCAGGAACTGTCCTTCTAGATTGGAAAATTGCACATGTCACTCCACTTTCTAAGAAAGGAGAGAGGGGGAAACCAGGGAATTATAGACCAGTTAGCCTAACAACTGTTGTGGGGAAAATGCTGGAGTCTATAATTAAGGATAGGGTGACTGAACACCTCGAGAATTTTCAGTTAATCAGAGAGAGCCAGCATGGATTTGTGAAAGGTAGGTCGTGCCTGACAAACCTGACTGAATTTTTTGAAGAGGTGACTAAAGTAGTGGACAGAGGACTGTCAATGGATGTTATTTATATGGACTTCCAGAAGGCATTTGATAAAGTCTCACATAAGAGACTGTTAGCTAAGATAGAAGCCCATGGAATCGAGGGAAGTACAGACCTGGTTGGGAAGTTGGCTGAGCGACAGATAGATAGCTTTTTGGCAACCAAAGTTATTAAGGGATATGGGCCAAAGCTGGGTATATGGAGTTAGATCACAGATCAGACATGATCTTATCAAATGGCAGAGCAGGCACGAGGGGCTGAATGGCCTACTCCTGTGCCTATGGTATTAAAGGAATCTCCAACTAGTGGCGAGCTGCAATCTGGACCTCAATAATCATCAAGAGGTGATTGGCTAACCTTCAACCCACAAACTTTAACCTTCAAACATTCCAAGACTAAGTGCCAGCTTGGCTTAGTTAGTAACACTCACCCACGAGTCAGAAGGTTCTGGGCTCAAGCCTCAATATGGATTTGAGCACAAAAGCCAAGGCTGACACTTCAGTGTAGTGCGACAGTACTGCAGGATTGCTGCATAGTCGGACGTGCTATCTTTTGGGCAAGACATTAAACAGTGACTCCGTCACCCCTGCTCAGGGCTTAAAAGATCCCATGGCACTATTCGAAGACGAGCAGAGAGCTCGTTCGATGTCCTGATCAATACAGTTTCCTCAGCCACGAGCACTAAAATCAGATTTGTTCATTTGTTGTTCATGCGGGTCACACATTTGCCTCCTTAATGCCTTCCAAATTAATTCATTGGTCTCATAAAATACTATGCAACATCCTGCGGATATGAAAGCAGCAATGTGCCAATTTTCCATCTTTAGCAATAAGTGGAGGATTAGGTGGACTTTGGTAATAAGCTCAGTCGGGACACAAGGCCAGTCCACGTCAAACACATCAGATGAATGTGGTGTTTCAAGTCTCAAAGTGGCTACTTCTGCAATATAACTTTATGACATTTCTCATCACAACGTCCTCCTGACAAAAACTGTTTTTTTTTAAAAAAGCTGCAAAACAATTTTACACAAGAAATCAGGAAAGTTGTTTGAGTTATCTTCAACTGGAGGCTTTTTGCATAAAGCTAAGGCTACCATTTGTGTGTTAGGGGACAGGGAAGGAAATCAGTTACCTTCCACATTTACTTTGTGCAAATTCATTTTTAAAAAATGTTGAAGTTTGCAGCCTATCCTGAGACTGTTTGGATTGTTTGATCTAACCAACTGCAGCATTTAATAGAAAACTTGCTCATCGCACTGTGAGTTCACATGCAGGAAGAGCTGGTCACACCTTTGAAAAGCCCAGGTATGTTACATTTCTGGATTCTGGAATGCTGGAACACCAGTGTCATTGATCAGATACTGGTCCTGCATCAGCAACAAGCCTTGCAATGGTAGCCATGTATTGTAACTTATTGATTTATACTGCAACTTAGGCAGGCATGCCTCTTTAGCACTGAAGATTTTCCACCAACCTCCAATTTCCTCTTTGCTTCCTCCTGTTCTTGTTTCTCGCTGGCACGACGGCGAGCTCTCTCCTCTTCAGTCTTCTTTCTATCCTCCTCCTCCTTCTCTTTGGCTATGTTCTCAAACTTGGACCGGATGCTGCTCGCACTCGCACTCGCACCGGCTGCAAAAACAAAAAAATAATTAACTGACGTCATGAAGTTCGAGTGTCAAACACATCAGGGAACTGGTGCAATACAGGGTAGTAAGATTACAGTGACTTCCAAAGATAGAAAGCAAATTCTCATTACACTTAAATCAATCAATCACATACCCACATAAGCTGGACAGTCCAAGATAAATATATCCACAATCAGTAAGGAGGTTTGGTGATTAGACAGGTTGGGGGAAGATAATTAGATAATTCACAAGGATTGAGTCACTGCAACAGCAACGGATTGTACAAAATGGATAAACAGACTCAATTATTCCTTGAAGTTCGTACGTACCAGCTTCCACTGGCTTTGTTTTCTGATAAGCTGGTGCCAGACGCTCAATATCATCAAACGACGCTGCACTCTGTAATCAGGAAATTTGAACACTAGGCGTTAGAACTGGTTTTCCTCAGTTCCGTTAGTGCCCTCATTCTTTATTGCTGCCTCTTCGAGTCTCTCCCTCCCTCTGGGCTAACTTAGCAGTTTTTAATACTGCTGTACGACATCTTGTTTGAGGCTCTCATTCAGAAAAAGCGTCCCTCATTAACTTACAGATGCCAGGAAAAAAAAATACACAGCCTATTACCATTATTGTACCACATTTAGTATAAATCTTAGCAGATTCAGAGATGTATATTTAAAAAAAAGACATCGTAGCAGTTTTACAGAAGAAAACATTAGTTACAAAGCTCAACAGCTTTCTAGCAAAAGTAGAGCAGACTAACACAAGAAAAGAATATGAAAGCATCTATTAAAAGACGACGATTTATTTAGAAGCAGGGTTTCCATCTCTACGGAGACCCTCCCCATCCAAAAACGCACACAGTAAAGCAGCTTCCAGGAGCTCCTGTTGCTACGGAGTCAGAAGTGAGAGTATGTGTTTTGGTCACTATTTTCATGAGCATGGATCACTGTCTCAAAGCCTGGAGAGTAGAGGTCACAGGGAAAAGCAAAAGGGAAATGAAAGCTGAAGAGCACGCAAAATAAAATGTAGACTGATATAAATATTAAATCTATTTTGATAACTTTCAGCTTGGAAAGTTAAAAATGGAAATGTTTCTTTTTTGCCAATCGCTCATGACCGTATAAATGTCATGGGCATACAGGGAATTTAATATATAAAATAATGCCAACAATACCAAACTGTGAGGAAGAATGCAGGAGTCCATCAGAGAGTGGGCAGATGGGAGGCAAATGTAGTTCTATATAGATAGATATTAAAACAGAATGTAAATATACCATAAAACAATAATACTTTCAATTCTCAACAGGGCTTTGGTTAGACCACAGTTTAGGATGCCCCATCATAGAAAGGATGCTAGAGCCATAATAAAATGGTGCAATGTAGATTCACTAGGAAGATATTGGAGATAAGAGACGACTTGAAAAACTGGGACTCAATGCACTGGAATTGGCAAGGGCGGACTTATTAGAAGTTCAAAAACTTAAAATGGTCCGAGAGGGCAAATAGGGAGATTATTTCCAGTAGTGGTGAATCGGTAATGAGAGGCATAAACTCGGGATAAGTACCAGCAGCAATAAAGGGTTAATGGGATATGGAATGCATTACCACAAGTGACTATTGAAGCCAAGACAGTCAACATTTAAAAAGGAATTTAAATAAATACCTGAAACGCTAACGATTGAAAGGAACACAGGAAAGAGCAGGGAAATAAGGTTAGATTTGACTGCTCCAGTACAGAGCTAGCACCAACATGATGGGCCAAACAGCCTCTCCCTGTGCTATAATTTCTATGATTCTATTGGAGTCACATATTCCACTCCATACATCGCACTTATACATTAGAGAATCTTGGATTAAAGTTTACAATATGTTTTTTTTTCTAAAATCTGCATCTTCCCACAAGTTTAATCATCGAATCACAGAAAGGTTACAGCACGGAAGGAGGCCATTCAGCCCATCAAGTCCGCTCCTGCACTATGCAAGAGCAATCCAGCTAGTCCCACTCCCCAGCTGTACGGTATCGCAGATAAACTGCAAATGACATCAAAGAAGTTAAAGATAGGTATTATCAGGGCCAGTGAGATCTCCTGGACTAGCATCAATAGGCTAAGGAGGGGTCGGAGAGGAATTTCACATACTTTCCCTCCCAAATTGGCCTGGGTTTTTAAATCTGATTTTTCCAGGAGATCACACGGTTTTAGGTGGGATGGGGAGTGTATATATTGTGATGCACGAGTTATTACAATTGTGTGGGACAGGCTGGGTGGACCAGAGGGTCTTTTCCCTTCCGCCATTGTTCATATTTTGACTTATGAAAAAGCAACCAAGTGGGTTATATATAAAAACAATTTATTGCAGTCACTCACCTTATCCATTCGGTCTTTTTGCACCCCATATTTGCCACCAAATCCCTTTGAGTAGTCTGAAACAAGAGGTTCAGAGAGTAAGTTTCAGTTTGGCAAAAGGTGTTCAGGTGAGAGCAGAATGACCATGCATTGATTCAATGAAGGCAGCAAATTAAATGCGAATAGCCTCCCATTTTAAACAACAGCCAAGATTTGATTAGGCTCAATCATGAAAAAAAGGAAAGAAAATTAATCTGACATGGATTATTAATCTGGCACTTTATTTTTGTGCCTTTTGAAATTTATAAGCAGAGTTTGTAATTCAACACAAGAGTAAATGAGATAGTGGAGTGATCTACATGACTACAGCAGGCATGCTAAGGCCAGTCTTTCAGACTGAGAGGTGCTGATGGTCTGGTTGAGGTAAATGTAAAAGCAGAAATAAAGTCTACAGATTAGACAGGACAATGACAAATAAATGCACCACTTTGCAGCACAGACCTTTGAGGCATTTGACTAAAAAGTTATCTTTATGCCCCAATTGTCCTGGAACCAGGAACTAACTGGATAATCCGGGATATGTCCATCTCTGTTCCAGGTCTCTTACTTTCAATCTCTGCCCCTGCCCACCCCCCACCAAAGAAAAAGTGGGCATCTGTGAATTGATGGCACCAATAACGTGTTGTGTATGATCCGTGGTGGCACCACTTCAAATGGTAAGTGGCAGCAGTATACAGACTTTAGGAGTCAGGTCACCTGCCGATGCAAATTAACTAAAGTCTGGACATTTGGTATTAGCCATCCTGATAGCCTCTTTACTGGCAGCATCATTACCCAAGTAAACTTGGAGCACTCCTGCTAGCGTTTTTATAAATCCGGTCAGAACAAAGATTTTGCTCAATGTTCTTTATAAATAACATCCAAATTATGGATTCCAATCAGAGTATCAAGTCTATTGAGATAATCTTGGTGTTCGGAGTTTAATTAATCATTTACTGTGTGCCGCATAAAGATTTTAAGTAGTAATCTTTCAGAAGGCCAACGGAATGTTGGCTTTTATTGCTAGGGGGATAGAATATAAAAACAGGGAGGTATTGCTGCAGTTATATAAAGTATTGGTGAGACCGCACCTGGAATACTGCATACAGTTTTGGTCTCCATACTTAAGAAAAGACATACTTGCTCTCGAGGCAGTACAAAGAAGGGTCACTCGGTTAATCCCCGGGATGAGGGGGCGGACATATGAGGAGAGGTTGAGTAGATTGGGACTCTACTCATTGGAGTTCAGAAGAATGAGAGGCGATCTTATTGAAACATATAAGATTGTGAAGGGGCTTGATCGGGTGGATGCGGTAAAGATGTTCCCAAGGATGGGTGAAACTAGAACTAGGGGGCATAATCTTAGAATAAGGGGCTGCTCTTTCAAAACTGAGATGAGGAGAAACTTCTTCACTCAGAGGGTAGTAGGTCTGTGGAATTTGCTGCCCCAGGAAGCTGTGGAAGCTACATCATTAAATAAATTTAAAACAGAAATAGACAGTTTCCTAGAAGTAAAGGGAATTAGGGGTTACGGGGAGCGGGCAGGAAATTGGACATGAATTTAGATTTGAGATTAGGATCAGATCAGCCATGATCTTATTGAATGGCGGAGCAGGCTCGAGGGGCCGATTGGCCTACTCCTGCTCCTATTTCTTATGTTCTTATGTTCTTATATTTTGCTAGATCATAATAGCAAACACAAGTCAGGCATCATTACAATACTGCTGGTTGAAATTCATATACAACTTCCACTGTAGTATTAGAGTACACATATTGTAAAGCACCCCATACAGTGATGTCAGACTACATCCTATTTCAAACATAAAATTGCTGACCTCAGCTGGGGTAGAGTGTCGGGGGAGAGGGAGCAGGGTATGGAGAGGGTAGGCTGCTTACTCCTGGATTTATGTCCGTCAAGGACTGTTGGGAGAGTGTGGCATGTAGACATTGATGGGGAAGATTGGGCACCCTCACAGTCAGTCTATACCTGACATATCTCGAAGGACCGTGTGGGAGAAAATGGCACCAGAGTATTGCTGTCACCTGTGGACCTGGACCCTAAGCATGAGTCACAGTATTCAGGAGAGAAAGGAAGAAAGTTGGGGGGAAAAAATCCATTACAAAACATTTTGAAAAACAAATAAGCTGCTGAAGGGGTCTGTGCTGAAATTTGATGCATGTTAAGAAACCAGAGTGGGGCCTGGCATCAGACTGTGCCTTGTTGAGACTCGTGCTTGGCCAGCTTTTCCTTGTAATCGAACCCCACCGCAGATTTGTCCTGGTTCTCTGTCTCAACACCATATTTCCCGCCGAAACCTCTCTTATAGTCTGTGAATCCACATGCAACCAGGACAAAGACAACAACAACAAAAAAAAAACAAGCCAAGTTAGGTCAGACATATAATAATAGGTTATAAAACAGAACACACAACAAAAGTAAATACAATATAAAACCGTAAAAACGGATTGCATCAAAATGCAACACAGAGGGATTTAGTGAGTTTTTTTAAAAAACTCACTGGATCCTGGTTAAACTGCATCATCTGAAAACACTAATTAGTCCCAACCAAGCTGTTTTGGGCATAGCTCTAATCTAGTGTCCATTAAAAAAAGGCACATTTTCAATCACCACCACCAACATGGTTAGACGGTTAGGAATGAGCAACACACACAAAACAAGTTTTTTTACTCTCCAAAGGATAGATGGTTGTAGAAACCTTTTTAAATGCCAATAAAAACTACCAACTATAGAAATTATTGTAAGCTATAAGAAAAATCAATCTTTGAAGAAATGGTACATATAATGGATTACATGTCTGATATGCAATCTTGTTTTTAAAAAAGTCATCCTCCTTGTAGATATGACCAAGCTATCATACGGCCGAATGTGAAAAAGCAAAATCTTAGGCCAGTGTCCATCTGGTCTTTTCACAGCAGCGTCACAAATCAAACGATTGGTCTCTGACCCATTTAACCTAGAGCACTAGGCATTGACGAATCCTGATTCAACAGACCACAGCAATTCTTCAGACTCCACACGTCTAGCATCTGCATGGATTCAGAGAAATCCTTTACACATTCGGCCACAGAATAGCCATAGGACAAGTTAGTAGATCTTTATCAGTGTTTGAGTGGTTGAAAAGCACCACAAAAACAATTTATGGCCCATTATCCCATAGTTCATTTATTGGTAACGAAACAAAATTATTTAATTAGGGTGTGGAATATTCTTTTGCTCTAGGTTCTAAGTCAAGACTTCACAAACTAAATGGCATTTCCTCCCCAACTGAAACAATGTTAAGAACATAAACAGGAGCAGGAGTAGGCCATACGGCCGCTCGAGCCAACTGCGCCATTCAATGAGATCAAGGCTGATTTTCGACCTCAACTCCACTTTCCGGCCTGATCCCCATATCCCTTGAAGTCCATGTTAGATGGTATCACAGGTATCAAACTATCCTATTCATCTTCCATTTTCAAAGCGAAGGTTCAGAGGACACACACACACAAACAGCTGTTACTATGTTTATAAGCCATGATGTGGAGATGCCGGTGGTAAACGGTGGACAAATGTAAGGAGTCGCACAACACCAGGTTATAGTCCAACAGCTTTATTTGAAATCACAAGCTTTCGGAGCTTTGCTCCTTCGTCAGGTGAGTGAAGGGTTCCATAAAGGCACAGCATATATAGTCAGAGAACAATGCCTGGTGATTACAGATAATCTTTCTAACTGCCCTTTATCACACCTCGGCATAGAGATAATCACAACAATCAAAAGAGTGGATGGTGTTCAGACAGGTTAGCCAGGGAAACATTACATCCAAGAATACTGCATACACAAGGGGTCAAATCACAAAGACAGAGAGAGCGAGAGAGACCAGAAAGACAGAGAGAGAGAATGACCAGCTGTATTAAAAACAGATCACTTTTTTTCGCTGGTGGGGTTACATGTAGCGTGACATGAACCCAAGATCCCGGTTGAGGCCGTCCTCATGGGTGCGGAACTTGGCTATCAATTTCTGCTCGACGATTTTGCGTTGTCGTGTGTCTCGAAGGCTGCCTTGGAGAACGCTTACCCGAAGATCGGAGGCTGAATGTCCTTGACTGCTGAAGTGTTCCCCGACTGGGAGGGAACCCTCCTGTCTGGCGATTGTTGGGCGGTGTCCGTTCATCCGTTGTCGCAGCGTTTGCATGGTCTCGCCAATGTACCATGCTCCGGGGCATCCTTTCCTGCAACGTATGTGGTAGACAACGTTGGCCGAGTCACAGGAGTATGAACCGTGTACCTGGTGGGTGATGTCCTCTCGTGTGTTGGTGGTATCTGTGTCGATGATCTGGCATGTCTTGCAGAGGTTACCGTGGCAGGGTTGTGTGGTGTCGTGGACGCTGTTCTCCTGAAAGCTGGGTAATTTGCTGCGAACGATGGTCTATTTGAGGTTCGGTGGCTGTTTGAAGGCGAGTAGTGGAGGCGTGGGGATGGCCTTAGCGAGGTGTTCGTCGTCATTGATGACGTGTTGAAGGCTGCGAAGAACATGGCGTAGTTTCTCCGCTCCGGGGAAGTACTGGACGAAGGGTACTCTGTTGGTTGTGTCCCGTGTTTGTCTTGTGAGGAGGTCTATGAGATTTCTCGCTGTGGCCCATCGGAACTGTCGATCGACGAGTCAAGCGTCATATCCCGTTCTTACGAGGGCATCTTTCAGTGTCTGTAGGTGTCCATCGCGTTCCTCCTCGTCTGAGCAGATCCTGTGTATTCGTAGGGCCTGTCCATAGGGGATGGCCTCTGATGTGGTTAGGGTGGAAGCTGGAGAAGTGGAGCATCGTGAGGTTGTCCGTGGGCTTGTGGTAGAGTGAGGTGCCCGTCTTTGATGGAGATTCGTGTGTCCAAGAAAGAAACCGATTCTGAGGAGTAGTCCATGGTGAGCTTGATGGTGGGATGGAACTTGTTGATGTTAGCGTGTAGTCTCTTCAGTGATTCTTCGCTGTGGGTCCATAGGAAGAAAATGTCATCGATGTATCTGGTGTATAGCGTTGGTTGGAGGTCCTGTGCAGTGAAGAAGTCGTGCTCGAACTTGTGCATGAAAATGTTGGCGAATTGGGGTGCGAATTTGGTCCCCATGGCTGTTCCATATGTTTGGGTAAAGAACTGGTTATTGAAGGTGAAGACATTGTGATCCAGGATGAAGCGGATGAGTTGTAGGATGGCGTCTGGAGATTGGCTGTTGTTGGTGTTGAGTATTGATGCTGTCGCAGCGATGCAGTCATCGTGGGGGATACTGGTGTAGAGTGCCAAGACGTCCATCGTGGTTAGAAGTGTTCCTGGTTCAACTGGTCCGTGGGTGCTGAGTTTTTGTCGGAAGTCTGTAGTGTCGCGACAGAAGCTGGGGGTTCCCTGCACGATGGGTTTCAGGATGCACTCGACGTTTCCAGAGAGGTTCTCACACAGGGTTCCGTTGCCTGATACGATAGGACGTCCGGGTGTGTTGGCTTTGTGTATCTTTGGGAGGCAGTAGAAGTCTCCCACGCACGGAGAACGTGGGATGAGAGTGCGTAGGATGCTTTGAAGGTCTGGATCGAAGGTCTTGATCAGTTTGTTGAGCTGGTGGGTGTGTTCTTTGGTCAGATCTGTTCTTTGGTCCGCCTGTAGTGTTCCTGGTTGTCCAGTTGTCGGTATGCTTCTTTGCAATAGTCCGTTCTGTTCTGTACGACGATGGCTCCTCCTTTGTCCGCTGGTTTGACGACGATGTTGCGGTTGGTCTTGAGCGCGTCGATGGCGTTGCGTTGTGCTCGGGTGACATTCTGGACTGTCTTGTGAGTGCGGCCTCGCTAAGGCCATCCCCACGCCTCCACTACTCGCCTTCAAACAGCCACCTAACCTCAAACAGACCATCGTTCGCAGCAAATTACCCAGCTTTCAGGAGAACAGCGTCCACGACACCACACAACCCTGCCACGGCATCCTCTGCAAGACATGCCAGATCATCGACACAGACACCACCATCACACGAGAGGACACCACCCACCAGGTACATGATTCATACTCCTGTGACCCGGCCAACGTTGTCTACCACATACGTTGCAGGAAAGGATGCCCCGGAGCATGGTACATCGGCGAGACCATGCAGACACTGCGACAACGGATGAACGGACACCGCCCAACAATCGCCAGACAGGAGGGTTCCCTCCCAGTCGGGGAACACTTCAGCAGTCAAGGACATTCAGCCTCCGATCTTCGGGTAAGCGTTCTCCAAGGCAGCCTTCGAGACACACGACAACGCAAAATCGTCGAGCAGAAATTGACAGACAAGTTCCGCACCCATGAGGACGGCCTCAACCGGGATCTTGGGTTCATGTCACGCTACATGTAACCCCACCAGCGAAAAAAAGTTATCTGCTTTTAATACAACTGGTCATTCTCTCTCTGTCTTTCTGGTTTCTCTCGCTCTCTCTGTCTTTGTTATCTGACCCCTTGTGTATTCAGTATTCTTGGATGTAATGTTTCCCTGGCTAACCTGTCTGAACACCATCCACTCCTTTGATTGCTGTGATTATCTCTATGCCGAGGTGTGATAAAGGGCAGTTAGAAAGATTATCTGTAATCACCAGGCATTGTTCTCTGACTATATATGCTGTGCCTTTATGGAACCCTTCACTCACCTGGCGAAGGAGCAAAGCTCCGAAAGCTTGTGATTTCAAATAAAGCTGTTGGACTATAACTTGGTGTTGTGCGACTCCTTACATATGTTTATAAGGATACAGAACAGATACCAATTGCATTCTGATTATTGTTGAAGGGAGCTAACTTTAATGGGAGTTAACCCTTTACCATTTTCTGTTTCTAGTGATCAAGAACTGCATTGGTTTGGCAGAATGCATTTCATGTTTTGACATCTTTTTACACGTTTTCATTTTATGCTATTAATGGGCTGAAAAACTAGTCTTCAAAGGTCACTAGGTACTTACAAATGATACAGCACAGAAGGAGGCCATTCAGCCCATCATGCCTGTGCCAGCTGTTTGAAAGAGCTATCCAATTAGTCCCATATCCCCCTACTCTTTCCCCATAGCCCTGCAAATTTTTCCCATTCAAGTATTTATCCAATTCATTTTTGAAAAGTTGTTATTGAATCTGCTTCCTCCACCCGTTCAGGCAGTGCATTTCAGATCATTACAACTCGTTGTGTAAAAAAAAAAATCTCATCGCGCCTGGTTCTTTTGCCAATTACCTTAAATCTGTGTCCTCTGTTTACCGACCTTTTTGCCACTGGAAACTGTTTCTCCTTATTTACTCTATCAAAACACTTCATGATTTTGAACACCTCTATTAAATCTCCCCTTAATTCTAAGGAGAGCCACCCCAGCTTCTCTAGTCTCTCCACATAACCGAAGTCCCTCATCTCTGGTACCATTCTAGTAAATCCGGCCCATCTTAATTCATCCATCCACAACTACCCTGCACTGTCTCTCTTCACCCTCCCCCTCCATAACCTCTCATCTCCTAACTGAGTAGTAGGAGCCGGAAAGAAGAGAAAACATGGTAAGTAAAAGGTTTTAACAAAGTTATAGAAATATTAGGAAAGAGGTGAAAGTACAACAAAGAATGGAATAGAAGTAAGAATGTGGAAAAGAAAAGTTTAGGTGCTTAAAATTTACTTTAATTTAAAATTGTTTAAATATACATGATTAAATTACAATAATAAAACTACCCGATACTTGAATCGTATTATTGGTGTTTGCTTTAAAATTGCAGCACATAGCGTGAGCTGAAAACTCACAAAACTAGCTGACCCACAGAGACTGTTATTTCCCTGGACCTGTTGGGAGTCTATGGGGTTAAGAGTTAAATTTCATTACATTTCCCAGCTCCCTTCCCCTCAAAAAAAAAAGCTAAACCAAGTGAAAGGTTACGTTTAGGTATGGAATATTTACAGAATATGCTTTTATGAAACAAAACCAAAAAAAAATTGTGGGAAAGTTTGAAGCTAGAATTTTTTTTTAAAAACAGAGGGTTGTTAATCCATGGTGCATCCTACCAGAAAGGGTGGTGGATGTTTAATCCATTATAGCTTTTAAAAGGGAAATGGTTAAATGTTTGAAAAAGAAAAATTAAAGAGTTTGGGGAAAGGGCAGGGGAATGAGTGCGTACAGCTGGAACATGATGGGCCGAATGGCCTTTTATAGTGCAAAATTCAATGATTCTACTTATTACATTTAGTAAGTTTTTTTTTAAACTAGACTGTTATTTTAAAAAAGATCACCTCCATGGTATTTTTTTTAAATACAGATCTGGAGAACAGGGTATTTGAGCAGTTATGAGTATTTTGGTATTCTGAAGAAATCTTATTTGCCAGAGGGATACACAAATATGTATTTACACTAGCTGAAATCCAAGGTGTTTTCAAAATGAAGTTAATGGCACACCCTGTTCATCTATCTGATTACAGACACAAAACCACAACACCCCCCGCCCCCCATTACAACTTGTAGAGGAGTGGGATGGAATTTAAACAAGTTCACACAATGGCAAACAAGAACAGTGGAGCTGGCCTCTTTTTATATATAAAAGTGTAGTGTAGCTCTACAGGGAGACTGAACAGGCAAAATTGTGTTAACACTTCTGGAACCAGTCAAACAGACACGGCAATTGATGCAGTTACACCATACAAAAGATGAGGGGACAGCAGAGTTCTTCGTTTTGTTCCTAACTAATACGTTTATTGTCAAATCACTGTCAGCTTGCATTTCTGCTGCCAGCTTTGACAATCTACACCAGCTGCTTTGTCATCAGTTGTCCTGAAAATCTTCAGCATCAGCGATGAGGCAAACAATGTTTGCAGTGAGCTTTGCATGAGGAATCCAATTATGTCAGCGCAGCGCATGAAATCCAGAAAATTCAGCTAGGTCTAAACTTGCTGACCACCATAACAGTGAATGCTTTACTTAAAAAAAAAAAATTCAATTGGATAATACTGAACTCGTCTCCTGTTGAAAACCTTCCAACGATCTCAAATTACAATGGGTCACGTTTGTAAACACCCGATTAATGCTCAATTATTCCAAGGAGCACTCTCAGGATGTCTGCTTACATATCAGGGTAATAAGATGAAGAATTATAGAATCGTAGAATGATACAGCACAGAAGGAGGCCATCCAGCCCACCGTGCCTGTGCCGGCTCTTTGAAAGAGCTATCCAATTAGTCCCACCCCTCTGACCTTTCCCCATAGCCCTGCAAATTTCTCCCCCTTCAAGAATTTATCCAATTCCCGTTTGAAAGTTATTATTGAATCTGCTTCCACCACCCTTACAGGCAGTGTATTCCAGATCATAACCCGCTGGGTAAAAAACTCATCTCACCTCAGGTTCTTTTGCCAATTACCTTAAATTTTTAGGTAATTAAGCTTAAAAAAATGCTTCTAGTATTTTAAATATTCCAATGGTCATCTCCCACGACAGTATGGGCATTATGTTCCGATCTCCATTCTTGGAAGTGATGCGCAGAGTGACAGACATCGAGTCCAGCATGCCCCAGTTTTAGCATGGGCTCATAATATCACAGTATACTGTTCTTCTAGTGGGCAGTACACTCAGGTTTTCCATCTTAATTTTAAACAGAAATCATCGTGATTGCTCTTCAAAAGTTATTCATTGCTCTGGGATGTCCTGAGGGCAATAAGTTGCTACATAATGCAACCAACTATTCTATATAGGTCTATATTTTCAACACTAAATTGTCTTCCTACTAAAAATTTTCCTGACTTTTTAAAAAAAAAATTGATAGCATCCCTAAAACACAAGTTGAAAAAATAAACACCTGACCAAATACTACAACAACTTGCCTTCATATAGCACTTTTAACAGAGTAAAACATCCATCCAATTTATAACTGTGGGAGAGACTCGGTTCACTAGTTGTTTGAGCAAGCTGTTTACATCCAGCCAAATAAATGCTTCTGGTGCCCAATATTCCATGCAGCCAGTTTCATTTTCTTTTCATATGGCAGAGAGGGTGCCCAGGGCACTTCCTAATAGCCAACCAGAACTGTAAACGAGGCACTCTACTAACTGCTTGGCGCACTAACATTCTTCTCAGTTGCACAATTTATTCTCCAGCAGAAAGCATTCTCACTATAGCTACTGGGCAAATTTCTCCTTCCCCTTTCTCCTCCTGCCTCTTCCCACAAGAAACCACTCCAGGTCTAGCACGTATAGAAACCGCTGGGTCCAGATACTGAAAAACTTCAGGAACCAAAGCTATTTTTAAACAATTTCCCAATGTCTCTTTTCAGTCCACCTCATCTTTTTACTTCAGTTTTGGGGGAAGACAAATTCTTTTATTCCTCTCCCCCACACCACACCCCCCCCACCCCATTTCTTCTTTTTAAACTCACTTTCCTCACCCTTCCCATGCCCATGTCTCTGAATCACAAATACATTGTACTGTTCCTAGCCAACTACCAGTTCCAGTCAGGGGCCATCACCATATCGAACGCTTACTAATTCCTACACATTTGCCGTTAATCTTTAGTCTATCACAAAAGTTACCAACCATTTACCTTTCTGAGATTCATGCAGTTGCGTCGTTTCTTGGTGGTCCCAGCCTAAGGCGGTCTTGTCCTGTCGATCTGTCTGGACACCGAACTTTCCTCCAAAACCTTTGACATAATCTGATAAAATCAAATGCCGTCGATTAGTTTGGAAGTGAATAGTGGGATTATCCCAAAACAAACACAAAGCATAAAAAACACTGGGATGGGATCCGAGATTTTAAATCAATCCCAGACAAATAGAATGAAAACTCCCTGCACTGCTGGCTGGGAGGATCCCCTTGTGAAATGAGTTTCTACAGTCTCACCCCAGTTCCAAGTGGACTTGGGCCCACAACACAAAATATTAATTGAGCATCAATTAATGATGGCCTAGAAATTGCTTTTAAAATAACCGAGTCCAACAGCGCTCACCGTTATTCGGGGCAAAATCGAAAAGCAACTACCAGCAACCGCACATGCGCAGTTAAACACAGAAATCCGGAACTTGCTCTTCCTGGTTCACCGGCGATGTGACAGCTTTACCTTAAAGGGATATCGCCGGCTGCGATCAATGGAATCAACGGACCAGCACCAACTTGCTCTTCTGCCCAGCCGGAAACTAACTAAACTCGCCACAAAACAGGTACGCTCAGTTTTTTAGGTCTATCTTTTATCACAGTCTTTTAATCTCATCCTCTCTTTATTTCGCTTTCACTTTGTCATTTTATAATACCTGATCAGATACATCCGGGTTTTTAGTTTGCGGGTTGAGGGGCCTTAGAGATACTTTCACCACTCACACAGCCCGGGAAAGAATGCTGATGTTTTTTGAAGTTGCAGTTCAAGGAAGTTGCCACCATAAAGAATATGGTAACTTTGTGGGTGAATTTAAAATCTCATGAGCAGCGAGCACAGCTGGTTTGTCACTGGGAGCAATTTACGGGCCAACGTGTAAAAACCACAGCAAGAGGAGGGGGACTGGGTGATGGTGGAATGGGATCTGAGGTTTTAAGTCAATCCCAGACAAACAGAATGAAAGCTCCCTGCACTGCTGGCTGGGCAGACCCCTACATTGTTATAACCGGAAAGCCTGGTGGAGAAGGATAGAAAACTGGTGCCTTTCTTAAAAAAATTAATTTATGGGATGTGAACGTTGCTGGCAACGCCAGCAATTATTGCCCATCCCTAATTGCCCTTGAGAAGGTGGTGGTGAGCCGACTTCTTGAACCACTGCAGTCCATGTGGTGAAGGTTCTCCCACAGTGCTGTTAGGAAGGGAGTTCCAGGATTTTGACCCAGCGACGATGAAGGAACGGTGATATATTTCCAAGTCAGGATGATGTGTGACTTGGAGGGGAATGTGCAGGTGGTGGTGTTCCTATGTGCCTGCTGCCCTTTTCCTTCTAGGTGGTAGAGGTCGCGGGTTTGGGAGGTGCTGTCGAAGAAGCCTTGGCGAGTTGCTGCAGTGCATCTTGTGGATGGTACGCACTGCAGCCACTGTGCACTGGTGGTGGAGGGAGTGCATGTATAAGGTGGTGGATGGGGTGCCAATCAAGCGGGCTTCTTTGTGCTGGATGGTGTCGAGCTTCTTGGGTGTTGTTGGAGCTGCACTCATCCAGGCAAGTGGAGAGTATTCCATCACACTCCTGACTTGTGCCTTGTAGATGGTGCAAAGGCTTTGGGGAGTCAGGAGGTGAGTCACTTACCACAGAATACCCAGCCTCTGACCTGCTCTTATAACCACAGTATGTGTGTGGCTGGTCCAGTTAAGTTTCTGGTAAATGATGACACCCAGGACGTTGATGGCGGGGGATTTGGTGACGGTAATGCCGTTGAATGTCATGGGGAGGTAGTTAGACTCTCTCTTGTTGGAGATGGTCATTGCCTGGCACTTGTCTGGCGTGATTGTTACTTCCACTTATCAGCCAAAGCCTGGATGTTGTCCAGGTCTTGCTGCATGCGGGCACGGACTGCTTCATTATCTGAGGGGTTGTAAATGGAACTGAACACTGGTCTTCAGTTGCTTCCAAGCCTTTATTCACAGAGATCCACCTTATACATCGTGCACCCCCTGGATAAGCTCCCTCCTATAAATGGATACAAGAGAATCTGCAAAGGATACCCACCACCTGAATACAATTTACACTAATTGATATAAATCACATGGATACAATTAACAACATGAAATGAGTTTCTACAGTCTCACCTCAGTTCCAAGTGGACTTGGATCCAGAATACAAAATATTAATTGAGCATCAATTAACAATGTCACTCAAAGGTCATAAGGTTGGCTGGTTTGGGAAATAGAAATGTGACACGGGTTGGTTTAAAGTAAGATGCCGATCCAGAATAAGAGGAACTTAATCCTGCACTTTGTTTGTGCTATACTTGACATCAGAAATGAACACTTGATGTTGGGTGCCTGTAACAGAAAGCTTTCAATGACCCAGGATCAACATCCCTCACCTTGATAAGCACCAAAATAGAAACTACACCAGACTAAATTGCTCAAATTTCCATCTGCCTCACACATTAAAATCTGCCACTATTAAATTGACAATGATGGACAAGCCAGCCACCTTCTAAATTAACACTGTAAATCAGTGCACCAGTACTAACATTCCTTAGCTAGCTCTCAGACTATGCAGACAGCCAATGCACACTATGAGGAATTGCAACTCAGGTCACAATAAACAAACGACCATGTTAGACTCGTCAATGCCGTTGATTTGGTTATCAGAAACAAATATGTAACCAACCTTTCTGTGATTCATGCTTTTCAGTTTTCCCTTGGTATTCAAAGCCGACAGCACTTTTGTCCACTTTATCTTTTTCCACTCCGTACTTGCCACCAAATCCTTTGGAATAATCTATTGGGGCAGACAGCAAAACAAATCTTTTTTTTATTAAAGGGGGAAGAACTTCACTTAATAGAAAACACACCTTCCAAACTGAAGATAAGCAAAAGCCCATAAGGAGTACCTGAACTGTTTCAGTGTTGGTGTAATTGTCTATCCAGAGTTAAGTACAAAAGGTTACCTGACTATTCCCTCTGACCCGGCATCGACAGCTAACAACAGTGTATTAAAATGGCTGATTAAAATAAGTCACGTTTTCAAGCTCTGCACTCTTTTCTAGTTTACTAACTGAATTTAATTAACAAATGCAACATGGCATCAGAATGGAAATAAGTCTCTCAGAATTTACCAGAATGTTTTAAATAAAGGTTGGGGGGGGGGGGGGGGGGGGGCACGGGGAAAGAAAGGAGAAAAAACTTAAAAGAAAAGAATTTTAAGCCAGGAAAACAGCATCCTACAACATGTGCTTTCAGTTAAATGCTCCAAACTGATCAGATCCAGATACTATACTATTTTTGTTTGATTGTATTCTACTGCGTGTGACTAATCTGCCACAAAATCATTTTAAATGGAAAATTAAAATATTAAGCACAGCTACTGTTCAGTTCTGTGAACCTATTATTCAAAATGTACCATTCCCAATAGAGACAGCAGATAATCTAATCAACTGGAAAAGCTTTATATAAGAATATGGGACAATGACCAGATCGCATCGCCTCTTATTAAGGTGCCTCAAGATGTCAAAAGTGCTACACTAATTACATTTATAGGCAGAGAGGTATTGGAAGGCAGTTTGAGACAAAAGCCGACAAGTCTGATAGATATAGTTATTAGCAAGATGCAGGAATTTAGTGTTCGAGAGCCTACCTATTGACGGTACTCACTCAACAATTGAGTGAATGGTTCCAGAAGACAGTCTAATCAGAGACAAAACAATTACTGGGATACAGGACAATGGTACTAGGGACTTCCACAAGCACCAAAACTGACATTGAAAGCTAGCACTGACATGTGTAAAGCTAGTAAATCAATGGCAAATCAGCCGAAATAAATAAACGCCCAGGAAGAAGGGAAAAGGAGAAAATGACTCCAGATATGAAGCCCAAGAAATTTTTGAAAGCTCCCAAAGTAGGTAACAACATCAGAAAGAAAGAGGCTTGTCCTGCTTAGAGTCAGAAGTGAAAAGTATTAAGAGAACAGAAGCGTTACTCAGTTAAGCGTCCAAAGTCCAGCAATCAGAGCCAAGACAAACAGCGGCTACACACACCTGTAGATAGAACTAATTATGACTCAGGTGAAGATCACATTATCTCATTTGAAGTTGTTGGAAGACAAAATAATATGCAAATATGATCAACAACAAGCAAGTCAGGTTTCAGGTGGATTCTAACATTACAGTCAATATTCTACCTCAGAATAAATACTTGGCACTATTTGATAATCCAAGTGACTGGGAGCTTTGGAATGTTAACACTTCACTGGTCGTGTTCAACAAAGTAGAAATTAAGCCACTGGAGAAAAGCATCATTATTAGAAACTCCCAAGAACAGCTTTGAGTTTCAAATAGATCTAAGTGGATGTGGACCTTTTCTAGCAGCAAACATCACTCAACATATGCAATTTGTGACAGTGAATGAGAGCATTATCATGGAAAGTACATCAAAGCACAATATAGTGGCCGAGTGCCAGGATAACTTCAAAGGCAAGGTGCGCTGTAACCACCAAACAAAATAGGGAGCAAACACAATATTGAAAACTCTGATAGAATAGGCTCCCATCACAGAACACATAACAAGGAGTGATAGAGTAGTGCAAAAACCACGTAACGATGATTTTAATCTATCAACACCTTTAGTTTAATGATTGATATTGGAACTGATTAACTTTAGAATAAATTCAGATTTTATCATCATTGAAGTATGATTGAAAGGTTTCATTTCTTTTGAGGAGGGAGATGCATCAATATTGGTGTAACTTTGTATCAGCAATTAAATACAGTAAGTTCCTTGACTGTTCCTTTTGACCTGGAAATGTTTGTATGATTGGAAGGTGAAGGCAAGGCAATGGACTAAAAAGGCTGATGAATACAAACTCATACATTGATGTTCTGCGGTCTTTTCTAGTTTGTTAATTACTGAAACCTGGGAATGAATAAGAAATTGGCTGAAAGGTAGAAAGCAACAGGTAGTTGTTAGAGGAGTAATGTCAGGGTTTGGGAGGGCGGGGCAGAGGGGTGGTAAGTACTGAATGGGACCACTGCTGTTTCTAATACACATCAGTGACTTGGATTCAGAAACTCAATGCAAATTGGTGAAGGTAGGACGTACCGTGGAATCGAAGAACGCAGCTCATATTACAAAATAGAGGAGTTAAACAAAATACGTATGAGTAGGCAGAGCAAAGGCAGGTGAAACTTAATGTCCTTGAGTGTAAAGTAATGCACGTAGAACGGGAAAATAGGAGGCATGTACTCCATGAATGCTGTTGAAATAGCCAAGGATGAAGTTGAAAATGACCTTGAACTCTTTAGTAAACTCAACGGATTTAATTTTAACTTTTGGCGATAGAGTAAAATGGGCAATATTAGATCGACGACCCGTTACACACCTCTCCCGATTCAATTCCCAGTTTCTCCAGATGATCAAATGTTAGGAATTCTTATTTATACAAATCAAAGGTTTCTTAGGGCGCACTTGCACTACAATTTTAGTGTTGGTGCAAAACTGATGCAAAGGTCTTGCAGTGTAAATCTAGACCCTGGGCCTGCCCTGCCCCGCCCCCGAGGTGATGGGGGATTCAATGGAGTCTCACTCTACTGCATTCCAGAATTAGGTTGGGCCCAAACTTTACCATCGGTGTAAAGTGGAACTGTTTTTGCACTGACACTGACGTGGTAATGTAAATGTAGCCTTACGTTACAAAAATCAATAGGTTCATGGGGCAAAACAGTCTCAAACCAGAATCTCAAGTCAAAATATCTCAAGAAATTGATTGGTTTTCCGAGAGATTTGCAAACAATCGAGAATCCTCAAGTTAACGTTGCAACATTACAAACAAAACTGGTGAAGCCAGCTCTCTGGAATTTCAGATTGTGAAAGGAACTGCTCAGGTGCTGAGAGAAATCAAATCAAGTTTGAAGCAAATCCATGAAAAAGTGCTGAGGTGACCCATACAGTCACAAACTAGAATTACACAGAATGTACAGCACAGCCATTCGGCCCAACATGTCCATGTCGGTGTTTATGCTCCACACGAGTCTCCTCCCACTCTACTTCATCTAACTATCTCAGCATATCCTTCTATTCCTTTCTCCCTCATGTGTTTATCCAGCTTCCCCTTAAATGCATCTGTGCTAGTCGCCTCATCTACTCCTTGTGGTAGCGAGTTCCACATTCTTACAACTCTGAGTGAAGCAGTTTCTCCTAATTCCCTATTGGATTTATTAGTGACTATCTTATATTTAAGGCCCCTAGTTCTGGTCTCCCCCGCAAGTGGAAACATCTTCTCCCTACGTCTCCCCGATCAAACCCCTTCAGAATCTTAAAAGGCCTCTATCAGGTCACCCTCAGCCTTCTCTTTTCTAGAGAAAAGAGACGCAGCCTGTTCGAACTTTCCTGATAGGTATAATCCGTTCTCAGTTCTGGTATCATCCTAGTAAATAGTTTTGCACCTTCTCCAGTGCCTCTATATCCTTTTTATAATATGGAGACCAGAACTGTGCGCCATACTCAAAGTGTGGTCTAACCAAAGTTCTATAAAAGTTTAACATAACTTCTCTGCTTTTCAATTCTATCCCTCGAGAAATGAATTCTAGTGCTTGCTTGTTTTTTTTTTAAAAATGGCCTTATTAACCTGCATCACTACTTTTAGTGATTTGTGATCTGTACTCCCAGATCCCTAAGCTCCTCTACCCCATTTAGACTCTGATTTTCTGAGTATTGTGGCCTCCTTATTCTTCCTACCAAAATGTACCACCTCACACTTACCTATATTGAAATTCATTTGCCAATTACACGCCCATTCTGCAAGTTTATTAATGTCTTCCTGTATTTTGTCGCAGTCCTCCTCAGTATTAACAATACCCCCCACCCCCCACCCATTTGGTGTCGTCCGCAAATCTTGAAATTGTACTTCTGATTCCCGAACCCAAATCGGTTACGTAAATGGTGAACAACAGTGGTCCCAGCACCGTTCCTTGTGGCACAACACTTCTCACTATCTGCCAGTCTGAGTAACTACCTTTAACCCCTACTCTCTGCTTTCTGTTTTGTAGTCAGCTTGCTAACCATTCTGCTGCTACTTGTCCTGACTCCACATGGTCGGACCTTAGTCAGGAGTCTACTATGCGGTGCCTAATCGAAGACCTTTTGAAAATCCAAATATATTACAACTACTGCTCCAGTGTACTAAATTTAAAAAAAAACACACCTCCCTCCTCTACCTCTGCAATTGGGAGGGAGAAGAGAAACATTATTACACACCTCTCTGGGACTCGTGAATCTCAGTTTTGCTCTGGTAATCGAAGCCTAGTGCGCTCTTGTCCACTCGATCTGCTTGCACTCCATATTTCCCCCCAAAACCAGTACTGTAGTCTGAATAATTCAAGATAGCAAAAGCATCAACAAACGCAACATGCAACATCTTTGATTGCTGCAGAAATGCAAAGGCCCCATGATTTAGCAACCATAAGCAGTCCAGTTATGAACCAGTACCAGAAAAAACAATTATACTTTATTCACATAAGGGATGCTCTATCTCTATCGTGATAATATATTGTACAGGAGGCAAGTTCTAAAGGTCTTACAGACAAAAACTGGTGGAACACAGCAGTATAGTGGGACATTCCACTTTGAGTTTGCTGTTAATATTAGAATTTGGTTCTTGTTTTAATTTTCACTGCTAAAAATGATGAAAGGAGTACAACGGACATGGGGATATAATTTTAAGCATTGTGCAATTAACGAGAACTACTGTCAGAACATTCACTGTCTAGATTTACCCCTTGTTCTGACTAAATAAGATGTTCAATTTCTAACTGATAAAAAATGAAATATTGGGTTTTAGCTGGAAGGTCTTAATTAAAATGGGCAGGGCATCTGGCAAAAGAGAACATCCAGTTAAATAATCTGGTAGTGGCTCACTGGAGAATCCCATAAAGCACCTGGTGCAAATGCACAGAAAGTAGGCTCAAGGTGAGATACAGATGAAAAGAACACATCTTAGAAGATTCAAAGGGATAATCTTATAAAATCTTACAGCACAGAAGGAGGCCATTCAACCCATTCCCAATAAAGCAAAAGCCCTATTTAAAAAAAGGCAAAGATCTTTCAAGAGATTATACAAGTAAAAATCCTATTTGAACATCACATCCACATCACAAAGGTTGAAAGCACTGTACCTTTTTGTGATGCATGTTTTGCAGTCTTGCCTTCATATTCAAAACCCACGGCAGACTGTAAGAGTTAGAAATACTTATTCACACACTTTTCATTTGGAGAGTACTTTGGCAAAAATAATCTGAGAATTCAGGTTTAGCAGATAGCACTCAAATTACAGTTATATGGCAAAACATTGAAAAGACAGACTTGCATTTATATAGCACATCTCATGACCTCAGGACGTCCCAAAGCGCTTTACAGCCAATGAAGTACTTTGGAAGTGTAGACACTGTTGTAACTTAGGAAACGAGGCAGCCAATTTGCGCACAGCAAGGTCCCACAAACAGCAATGAAGTAATGACCAGATAACCAGTTTTAGTGATGTTGGTTGACGGATAAATATTGGCCAGAGCACCAGGGAGAACTCCCATGCTCTTCTTCAAATAGTGCCATGGGATCTTTTACATCCACCTGCGAGGGCAGATGGGGCCTCAGTTTAATGTCTCATCCGAAAGACGGCACCTCCGGCAGGAGACGGCACCTCCGGCAGGAGACGGCACCTCCGGCAGGAGACGGCACCTCCGGCAGGAGACGGCACCTCCGGCAGGAGACGGCACCTCCGGCAGGAGACGGCACCTCCGGCAGGAGACGGCACCTCCGGCAGGAGACGGAATCCTGGGTGATTTGCCCTCCACGAGGTGCTACTATTACCACTCGTGCTGAGATCAGCTAACTCGGCACAGATTAGGGACTGAAGCTTCTGGTCTGTAAGCTTCAGCTGCTCAATGGATACAGGCCTACTTGCGTCACTGGGGAAGCAAGCAAGCCCTTTCATCCAAAGAATCCACTCAGTAAAGTAACCACACATTTACTGTAAATTCAAAGTGTGTGAAATTGAACGCACTTAGCTGCAGTACTTGCCTTATCAACTCTGTCCTTCTGTACACCAAACTTTCCACCAAATCCCTTTACAGAGTCTGTCTGAGAGCAGTGTTTGGAGAGTTTAGCGACGTATTCATGTCCAACAGCAGACTGAAAAGATGAGAGAATCTCACTTTAAAATGACAACGCTTTAAAGCCACAAACAACATCATTTGTATTGTCTCTCAAGAGGAACCAAATTGAAAGACAGTCAGTCACTCTCAACGGTGGATAGAAGCAGAAAAAGAGAGAGGCGGTCACTGTGGCCTTTAGTCATTTCTATTACTATACAACTTCCTCTAGTCTACAAACTGAACAATCTGGAGCTTTGTAAACCCACAGGAAGTGCGACCCTCATCAACAGGCATATGGGAACACCACCTGCACGTTCCCCTCCAAGTCACACACCATCCCGACTTGGAACGGCGATATATTTCCTTCATCATCGCTGGATCAAATCCTGGAACTCCCTACTTAACAGCACTGTGGGAGAACCTTCACCACATGGACTGCAGCGGTTCAAGAAGGTGGCTCACCACCACCTTCTCAAGGGTAATTAGGGATGGGCAATAAATGCTGGCCTTGCCAGCAATGCCCACATCCCATGAATGAATAAAATAAAAACAGAACTTTGGAAACATCTTATTTGCACCTTTTGGCATCACGACAGAATTGCATTCCAAGTCCATGTAGGGACACCTCACAATACTGGAACAGATTTGTTGGTTTTAAAAAAATGCAAGAGTCATATGATATATTGACAATGACTTAGAAAACAAACGCGCACACATTATAAAACACTTAGTATTCACACTGTAGGACTATGATGAGTTTGGCAGTCACATTAGTAACTTCACAAAAAGTCAAAATCAAACAGTGCAGATGAACCCAACACAACGTAGAATCTCTTGTAATGTGGCATCAGTTAGCAATTGCCTCATCTCAGTTTTATGCACAACTTGTGCTTGGTTACTCCAGACTTGTTTCAGGGTTAAAACTGCCCAATGCTGTTTGCAGGATAGGGACCAGGAGCTACATATTACACAGCATTTACTGTTGGCTTCAATTTTCCCCTTTACTATGATGAAATGAGACACTGTACTGTTAAAACAGGCTGTGGTTCTGTTAAAAACTTACTACAATTTTCAAAACAGCAGCAGAGGCTAAAAAGTTTCCACAACTTTGCAATACAGATTAGAAAATGGAAGAAAAGATATACAAGGCTCCATTCACTAATTAAACTCTCAAAATCTACACTAATACAAAACACATGCTGAATCAGTTTTTGAAATATTTTCACAAGTAGGACATTCATCTCTATATGAATCACCGGCATGCTGGAACATTTGCTTGGCTCCAAAAGGGCAGTATCAGCATGTCTGGCCTGCAAGAGGCACTGCAAGTCAAGTTCCACACGGCTCACACTGATTCACAAGCCCCCCTCCACATAGCGAGTGGAAAGTTGCTGCAACTGAGAGTCTATACTTATCAGGAAAGGCTGAACAGGCTGGGGCTCTTTTCTCTAGAAAAAAAAGAGCGAGGGGTGACCTAATAAAATTATGAAGGAATTTGCTACGGTAGATGTAGAGAAGATGTTTCCACTTGTGGCCATAAATATAAGATAGTCACTAATAAATCCAATAGGGAATTCAGGGGAAGCTTTTTTACCCAGAGAGTGGAACTCACTACCAAAAGGAGTAGTTGAGGCAATTCGCATAGATGCATTTAAGGCATGCTAGATAAGCACATGAGGGGGAAAGGAATAGAAGGATATAGGGTTAGATGACGAGGGTTGGGAGGAGGCTCTTGTGGAGCCTAAACACTGGCATAGACCAGTTGGGCCGAATGGCCTGTTTCTGTGCTGTAAATTCTTTGCAAGTCTATGTAACTGCGTTTTTAATATGAGCAGTTGGCCCATATTTCCAAACAGCATGCTGGCCCCTTTACCTAACCTGCAACAATTCAATTAAAATAAAAACAGAAAATGCTGGGAAACATTCAGGCAGCATCTGTGGCGAGAGAAACTGAGTTAACGTTTCAGGTCGATGACCTTTCATCAGAACGGGAAGATATTAGAGATGAACAGCTTTAAGCAAATACAGAGCCAGGGAAAGGTGGGGGGCGGGGGGAGAATAAAAGGGAAAGGTCTGTGGAGGGCAGGAGTGATTAAATGAAAAAAGGGATAAGTGCAAGGTAAAAGGAGGTGATAAAGGCATTCTCTCCACAGATGCTGCCTGACCTGCTGAGTGTTTCCAGCATTTTCTGTTTTCATTTCAGATTTCCAGCATCCGCTGTATTTTTGCTTTTGTTTTAATATTCACTCGCTGGTTTTTGTGATCTCTTCAGGCACAGTTCTGAGGCAGCAGGAGCTGCTGTACCCAAGATCCAATTCATCACTTTGGAATTTACTGTTCAGAGCTCAGCCACTTGCTGTTTTTTTTTTAAGAAACAGTCGCCCTGATCCCAATGACTCGCAGATCAAGTTTTATAAAAATCACTGGAGCAGCTAATCAGTGGGAAGACTGGATTAAACCAGTCAGCTTCTTGGCTCAAACCCATGTAAACATTTGCTATTTTAATACAGGAAATTAATCACCTTTCTGCTCCATCAAATTTACAACAGTTATTTCTATCTACAAGAAACGAAAAGGAGTAGAATATTTTAGGGACATTTATCTTCCTTTCTGATCTTGTCACCACAAATCATTTCTCAAGCAAAGGAAATAGTTCCCAAATCTCAATATGTCACGCAAATTCGCCCAAAGTGCACAGGAGTGTCCCAAAGCAATTTCCTCTCCTTGTTAGAAACCATCGGTCTCAGCTTGATGTCTCCCCAACTGTGTAGCAAAACTCGACAACAAAAACAAATCTACAACACAAAGAATTCACAGCACGGAAACAGGCCATTTGGCCCAACTGGCATATGCTCCACACAAGCCTCCTCGCACCCTATCAGCATATCCTTTTATTCCTTTCTCCCTCATGTGTTTATCTAACTTCCCCTTAAATGCATCTATTCTATTTGCCTCAACTACTCCTTGAGGTAGCGAGTTCCACATTCTAACCACTCTCTGGGTAAATTGTACATTATGCTACTGTGTGATGCAACAGTGTAGCACCAAGTTTGAGACAATTACTAACTAAAAGTCAAGGTCTAGCTATTAAAGCAATATTTGGGACATTATATACCATTTGAAAATTGAGCCAAGATCCTTGTTCTACTGCAGATTTTCTACAAAATATATTAACAGAAACTATGGAATAAGAAACACATTCCTGCTGTGCATTGACCAATATTGTACAGTTCGTCTTTGAAAAGTCAGCCATTTTACCTCACGAACCAGCCTCAAACTAAAACGGTTAGAGTTTACATGCAAAATTACATTAAATGTCTATTCTTAATAACTAAAAGCCACCTTAACAGGTTCCGTTATGTAGTACTGCTCGAATGTGAAATAGTGACAGGTGAACACACACTATCTTTTCCACCATGACTGCTCCCTCAATAACGCTTATAGTCACTTACTGAACACAACTCAGCAGGCAGAAGTACTCGTCCACATTGGTGAAATGCAAACATTTATATTGTGGTTTATACTGTGGGAAGATCTCCCCTGCCCGTTTCAGTCCTGGCCTGGATTATACTGCAGGAAGATGGCCATTGCCTGCTTCGGTCCTGGTCGCAACCTGGGCATCCTATTTGACCCCGAGAAGAGCTCCTGACCACATATCCACTCCATCACCAAGACTGCCTACTTCCACCTCCGTAACATCAGCCGTCTCCACTCTTGCCTCAGCTCATCTACAGCTGAAACCCTCATCCATGCCTTTGTTACCTCTTAACTGACAACTATTCCAATGCTCTCCTGGCCGGCCTCCCATCTTCCACCCTCCATAAACTTGAGCTCATTCAAAACTCTGCTGCCCATATCCTAACTCGCACCAAGTCCCATTCACCCATCACCCCTCTGCTCGCTGACCTACATTCGCTCACGGACCAAGAACGCCTCGATTTTAAAATTCTCATCCTTGTTTTCAAATCCCTCCGTGGCCTCGACCCTCCCTATCTCTGTAACCTCCTCCAGCCCTACAACCCTCTGAGATCTCTGTGCTCCTCCAATTCTTGCCTCTTGTGCATCCCTAATTTTAATTGCTCCACACTGGCAGCCGCCTTCAGCTGCCTAGGCCAAAGCTCTGCAATTCCCTCCTTAAACTTCTATCTCTCGACATCTCTCTCCTCCTTTAAGAAGCTCCTTAAAACCTACCTCTTTGACCAAGCTTTTGGTCACCTGTCCTAATATTTGATGTGAATGCGGCGGGTAACTGCGCAATCAAAAGGAACTGGGAAGCTTCACTGCACTACAAGTCCTTGGTATTTTATCCATGGTCTAAGTCACTGGTGCCTGGACTTCCCCAACATTAAACCTCCCCCAGCCATATGGCATTTTCCTTTTTCTACTTAAGTGACTAGAAAGACTCCTGAACAAGTTTTTTGTTATATTTTCAACTGCAACAAAAATTTAAAAAGAAACTCACACAATACTTACTTGGGTTCAACTAAAAAGAAAAAGACTTGCATTTATATAGCGCCTTTCACGACCTCAGGACGTCCCAAAGTGCTTTACAGCCAATGAAGTACTTTTGAAGTGTAGTCACTGTTGTAGTTTAGGGAAACTAGTCCTTATTTAGCAAAGTTACAACAGAACCTTCAGCTCAGACAGCTGCTCGGAGACTACAAAATTTGAGGGATTACCCTAATTATCTTAAAATCATTAAGGTTGCACAGCTCAAATGGTTTTCCATGTTAGCACAGACAAATTGCAGGAAATATTATGGGAGGGCACCGTTTAAACTTCCCCTCTGCCAGGTTGAACTCCTGCTGCTATTGTAGAAAGAATCCTTTTGCTATTTGAATACAGAATAAAGATAGCTCGTTACCCGAGAAATCAGACTCAACTCAACACAAAACGCACAACTGCGTGCTGCTTCTGACAAATATTCAGCATTTAAACTTTTTTTTTGGGGGGGGGGGCGGTGGCGGGAGAAGAAAAAGGGAAGAGAGTATCTGGAGCTATTTTTTTAAAGATTTTTTTTTAAAAAGAGAGAAAGTTGCAGCCAACAATTTTTTTTAAAAAGGCAAATAAGTGAGTGCAGTGCTGATCTGTTGATACTGGGAGAGCCAATCCAAAAAATACACTCCAATCCATTTTAAAAGTAGCAGGCATATTAGCTTTTCTCCTGTGGATCATTTATCATAGATCCATGGCCAAAAGCCAGTACAGGGGACCTGTAATCGTACAAACTAGATTGATGAAAATAAACTGTGCTCTTAGTCCTGCAGTTTAAAAAAAACAAGCAATGACAGCTTTCTAAACTCATTTTTAAAAAATAGCACATTTCGTACCTTATCCATACGATCATCTTGGACCCCAAATTTCCCTCCGTATCCATGGGACGCCTTTGGCCCATCTGCCAGTTCTTTCTGTTTAAGAGTTTTATGCTCCTGAGACACGTTTTCCCTCAGCTCGTGCAAGCTGGATGAGCAAGACAGAGAAAAAAAAAGATTTGGGCTATAAATATCTCACAGGAAACAGGGGAGCCAAAAATGTCAAACCTTTGAGCAATCTATAGACTGAAATGTCTTGGCCCACTTATCAAAACACAGTGAGGCACGTATGAAATACCAGTGTATTAGAAAGACCTAGCACCAGTCCCCAATCAAGGTAGTGAGTCAATCCTTTGGACAAAAAACATTTACCTATCCAACCCTACTTCTCCTCTCTCCCAGTCCATCTATTCTACATCTTTCTCTATTCTTCATCAGTCATCAACAAGTTGCATTTATACAGCACATTTAACGTAGTAAAACAACGCAAGGCACTTCACAGGAGCATTATTAAACACAATATGATACTGAGCCACATAAGGAGATATTGGGACAGGTGACCAAACGTTTGGTCAAAGAGGTAGATTTTAAGGAGTGTCTTAAAGGAGGAGAGAGAAGCGGAGAGGTTTAGGGAGGGAATTCCAGAACTTAGGGCCTAGGCAGCTAAAGGCACGGCCGCCAATGGTGGATCGATGAAAATCGGGGTTGTGCAAAAGGCCAGAATTGGAGGAGCGCAGAGATCTCAAAGGGTTTTAGGATTGGAGGAGGTTACAGAAATAGGAAGGGGGCGAGGCTATGGAGGGATTTGAAATCAAGGATGAGAATCTTAAAATCGAGGCGTTGGCTCCCGGTCTGGCAATATAGGTTAGTGAGTACAGGGATGATGGGTGAACGTGACTTGGTGTGAGTTAGGATACAGGCAGAGTTTTGGATGAGCTCAAGTGTACGGAGGGAGCAAGTTGGGAGGCCAGCCAAGAGAGCATTGGAATAGTCGAGTCTAGAGGTAATAAAGGCATGGATGAGGGTTTCAGCAGGTTAGCTGAGGCAAGGGCGGAGATAAGTGGTTCTTTTACTGTAGAATACGCGAGGCTGATATATAGACTCAGGACACCGGTAAAAGTATTGATCTCCCTCCTATCTCCAGGAGCAGCACACTGCAAGAAGAAATTATGCCAGTCCCAAAAACAACAACCCAATTGAATGTGGTCAGACCGCGTAGGGTAGGCTGACTGTATTACCACTTCACTTCTGGTATTGCACAACATTCAGTCAAAAATCTGTTGTTTTATCTGGATAACATTCCACAACATGGCTTTTAGTATTCATACTGCAGCTTGTGACTTAACACACTGTAGTTGTTTGTCCATTTCTGCAGGAATAAGTGTGGTAAAAAGGCCTGAAGGGCATTGGTACATTGGATTTTACAGTACAGCTGTGCAGTGTCTAAATCACTTCATGACACTTCTATGTCCTCTAATTAAATTAGAGTGGTTTACAATCCAGTATTTATGGTATATTTACAGTAAGCACAGTTACAAAATTAGATTATTATGCTGGCTCAGCTGGAATCTAAGATATTCTGACCAATATTTATCCCTCAACTAACATCTCAAACAGATTATCTGGTCATTTTCACATTGCTGTTTGTGGGACATTGCTGTGCATAAATTGCCTGCCGCATTTCCTACATTAAAACAGAAACGGCACTTCAAAAGTACTTCATTTGCTGTAAAGCGTTTGGGACGTCTTGAGGTTGTGAAAGGAGCTATATAAATGCAAGTTCTTACTTCCTCGTTTTCTTTCTCACGGTCTTTGAAATGCCAGTTTTACATCAGCTTACCCTTCAGGAGGATTTGGAATGGGGCACGAAGTACTAGTAATACCTAACATTCACCCTAGGCCTTCCTGCTGAATAAATAGTGCATTAATCTAGGAAGCAGCCACTTCCTGACTGAGATTCCACACACTTGGCACTAGCTGTGCCTGATTGAGGAGACGGCAGCATGATGACGCAGAATGCGGGGGAACTCTCACGTGCCGCACCACACAGTAGGGTTGCCAACCCTCCAGGATTGACCTGGAGTCTCCAGATATTGAAGATTAATCTCCAGGAGGAAAAATCATAGGAGCATTAAAAAAAGTGTGTTTCCCCCCCCACCCCCCCCCATTTTCTTTAAACACTTTTGTTTATTCGTTATACAAATATTGGAGATGGGGAAAAAAGGCTGCTTGATTGACAGTCAAGAATCATCCATTCGGGTAACAAAGAGTCGGTTTGCTTTCCAAATGGTGTGGGAAGGCGGTGCCCTGTGAGAGTGGATGTGTTGGACGACCAATGGCGGGTGCATGGAGGTGGGAGGTCATGCAATGAAACCTCCAGGAATACATCCAACCAGAGTTGGCAACCCCACCAGAGAGGTTGAACAGACTAATGGGCCAGAATTTGTGTGTCAATGCCTCTTCGCAGAAAAAGAGTGTGTCCAAAAAAGGGGGCAGTGTGTTATCGGAGCTCATCTTCAGCAGCCAATTCCACAGGAGCACTATTAAGGCCTGAAATCAAGGTCCCAGCACATTCTCACACAGGAAGCAATGAAAAAAACTATTTTTTGTTTTGATATTTTTGGGGCTAATTCTTTTCGTTTTGTAGTTACACAGCAGGGCCATTTAAATTGTCAGTACTGCAACATCCTCACAAAAAGGTATTTGCGCACCACCAACATTTTAACATGCTAAACAAACAGCAGTTTTGTGCAGTTAATCAGTGAATACAGTAATACTCAAGGGAAAAGGATTAGTAAAATGTGTTTACTTAAGCAGGACATATGGAGATCCTCATAACTATTTACTATCACAATATGCCAGGGACAATTGCTTTCACTGTGAAAACACTAAACATACAAGAGTACTTCATTCAAAATAAAAGCCCCAACTTGGCAGTGGGGGGGGGGGGGAAAGAGAAAAGCTCATCTTAATTTACAGCAATAGTTCATCAGTGCATTGTTCCAAACTAACCAACAATCAGATCGAGTTAAATTGAATATATTCCATCTAAAAAGGGCTTAAAAGCACAATGTTCCAAACGCCACCTTGTGCAGTTGGGTGAATATGCTTCGTTTTTAAACTAAAAATAGGCACAATAATCAACAAGATCCATTCTAGCACCATTACATTCAAATCATAGAATTTCACAGCACAGAAGGCGGCCATTCGGCTGTGCCAGCTCTCAAAGTGCTATCCATTGACTCCCATTCCCCTGCCCCTTCAAATGATTCCTTCCCAAATATTTATCCACTCCCCTTTTAAAGACCATTGTGGATTCTGCTTTCGTGACAGTTTCTGGTAAAGCATTTCATGTCCTAATAACCCTCTACACAAAACACTTCTCCTAATCTCTCTCTTTGATGATGGCCTTAAATTTTCGCCCTCCGGTTACCAACTTACCGACCCGTGGAAATAGCTTTCCCAATACCTCGTCGGATTTCATTTTAATCTTCTTTGTTCTAATAAAAACAGCCCTGATTTCTCCAGTCTCTCTTCCTAACTAAAGCTCCTCTCATCCCTGCTATCATTATGCATTCTCAAATCAGTCACGGCATTAAAGATTGCTCAATTTTTCAGGATAGTGCAATGCGTAAAAGATCCATACTACACTGCATTACGTAATAACATACCCAAATAACTGATCATTCAAGTTGTTACTTTTATGTTGGGCTAAGACCTGTGTCCCGAGCAGTCAGCTACACCCAACAGTACGCTTGCTGTGAATTTCTATGACCGGGAAGTTTATTTGCAGCCAGTTACACAAGATCCACAGGTCAGGAGCTGGGCACCACTAGCACTAATGTACAAAACAGCTGTGGTGTGCTTGCCCTACTGTACATGGACACATGGTGAGCAATATTACCCTATCTGGTTTGCAAATAATATTGACCGTCATTTCCACATTTTTTTTTAAATGTCAGTTTGGAGATATGGGCATCGCTGGTAAGGCTGGCATTTATTGCCCATCCCTCGTTGCCCTTGAGAAGGTGGTGGTGGTTGTTCTTGAGCTGCTGCAGTCCATGTGGTGAAGGTACTCCCACAATGCTGTTAAGTAGGGAGCTCCAGGATTTTGATCCAGCGATGATGAAGGAACAGCCGAGTCGGGATGGTGTGTGACTTGGATGGGAACTTGGAGATAATGGTGTTCCCATGCACCTGCTGCCCTTGTCGTTCTAGATGATGGGAGGTCGCGGGTTTGAGAGGTGCTGTTGAAGAAGCCTCGATGAGACGTTGCAGTGCATCCTGTAGATAGGACACACTGCAGTCACTGTATGCCGATAGTGGAGGGAATGGATGTTTAGGGTGGTGGATGGGGTGCCGATCCAGCAGTCTGCGTTGTCCTGGATGGTGTTGAGCTTCTTGAGTGTTGTTGGAGCTGCACTCATCCAGGCAAGTGGAGATTATTCCATCACACTCTCACTTGTGCCTTATAGGTGGTAGAGAGGCTGTGGGTAGTCAGGAAGTGAGCCATTTGCCTCAGAACACCCAGCCTCTGACCTACTCTAACAGCCACAATATTTGTGGGGCCAGTCCAGTTAAGTTTCTGGCCAATGGTGACCCCCAGGGTGTTGATGCCCTGGTCAGAAAAATGTCAAGCGCCAAACTAGACGCAGACTAAAGCAATCAGGACAATGACAGGGTCTAAAGAATAGAGATTCTGTTTCCCTGCATATTTCAGAACTGCCTCCGAGAAGCAGCTGCATAATAGGCGCGGGTTTGTGGGAACCATTTCCCTTTTGAGCTGGATTCCACAGCACTGGTGGCAGCGCGCGCACAAGCAAGGTCAGCAAGCCAAGCCCCCCGCAGCCCACAGACGGATGCGCTGCCGTGGTGGAGTTCATCCAGATCAGAATTTCAACAACATTACACCACACACAGGCCCACAGCAGAAAGAGACTTCGAAACCACCGAGTCACAGAGTATTCAAGAAATGATTTGTGTGCTATACCAAGCAGAAAATTGGGAAGGGGGAAAATATTAAGTTAAGGATTTCAGGACAGTTATAATATTTTTTTAAATGTGCCTTTTTAAAAAAATAAACATGGCACTATTCAAAGAAGAGCAGGGGAGATTTTCCCAGTGTCCTGGCCAATAGTTATCCCTCAAGTAACATCACTAAAAACAGATTATCTGGTCATTATCACATTACTGTTTGTGGGACCTTGCTGTGCACACATTGGCTGCTGCATTTCCTACATTACAACAGTATCTACACTTCACAAGTACTTCAATGGATGTAAAGCACTTTAGGATGTCCTGTGGTCGTGAACGGCGCTAGATAAATGTGAGTCTTTCTTTCAAGCCCAGCATATTACAGATAAGGAGATGAAAGATTTTAAAACACTCAACCAGTATTAACATTTTCCAAAATGTTTGTGCTGTGTGTTTTATATCAACAGTGCAGGGAAAATGAACAGATTTAATTGGACATAATTGGAAACTGCAAACTAAAAAGGAGGGAAGCAACATTTACGTAGAGCAGCACTGCTCAACCACAGGATTTGGAGCTCTGAAATGTGTATTGGCAATCCAAATTTTTTTTTAAGTGGACAGGCCAAAATAACAGAGGCTTTCAAAATGATTCACTCCCGTACTTAGACATCTGGAAACCTGACACCACTTCCAGTTTGACAATACAGTCCCCATTGCTTATAACGGGTGTGTTGGTGTCAATGCGATTTGCCCGCTATACGTGGTGGATGCTGTAACCAAAGCCCATGCTTTGTTGGGGTCAGGTCCAGGGCAGAGGAGAAGCTCAACAAGTGTCAGGGTCGGGAGCAGTTCTGATTACAGTCAGAGGGTGAGTTGAACGGACCATAAGAGATAGGAGCAGGAGTAGGCCATTCGGCCCCTCGAGCCTGCTCCGCCATTTAATGAGATCATGGCTGATCTGATTTTTACCTCAACTCCACTTTCCCGCCCTTGCCCCATATCCTTTCACTCCCTTGCTGATCAAAAGTTTGTCTAACTCAGCCTTGAATGTATTCAATGACTCAGCCTCCACAGCTTTTTTGGGGTAAAAAATTCCAAAGATTCACGACCCTCTGGGAAAAGAAATTCCTCCTCATTTCCATCTTAAACGACCCCTTATTCGGAGACTATGCCCCCTAGTTTTAGATTCCCCAGTGAGGGGTAACATCCTCTCAGCATCTACCCTATCGAGTCCCCTCAGAATCTTGTATGTTTCAATAAGATCTCCTCTCATTCTTCTAAACTCCAATGAGTATAGAACCAACCTGTTCAATCTTTCCTCATAGGACAACCCTTCCATACCCGGAATCAACCTAGTGAACCTTCTCTGAACTGCCTCCATTGCAATTATGTCCTTTCTTAAATAAGGGCACCAGAACAGTACACAGTACTCCAGGTGTGGTCTCATCAGCACCCTGTACAGTTGTAGCATGACTTCCCTGCTTTTATACTCCATCCCCCTAGAAATAAACTTCAGGCAGAGTCTGATCACTCATCGTTGTCACTGTTAAATTTGTAACGCGTTCCTTTTAATTTGCAATGAGAAATACTGCAGTGAAGGACCAGGATAGTAAAGAAAAAGAGATTTTACCTACAGCTGCTTCAACTACCCAAAATAGTCGGCGCACTTAATACAGTTTAAGTGGCGCCTTTGTAATTGACGCCTATTGTAATGGCAAATGGTCAGCGCCGTTTGCCCGATATAGGCGGCTGTCCGGGATAAATAGGAATGGTGTAAGTGGTGGGGACAGTACTACAATTCTTTTTTTTCATTTTAGTTGAGGAGATGTGTGGACATCTGGAATTAAAGCACCAATCCCTTAGTTGCCATTTTATGGACCCTAGCACACTTTACTCTTCAAACAAATGGGTCCAGTCCATCCGTAGTCACTATGTTGCAATCTTCCAAGTTTGGTGAGAAATATGCTTTTTTTTTTTGAGTTACCTAAAAATCATTCCTTCCAGGATGTCAGTAACCCCTTTAATATAAGGTTTGGTATCAAACATTTGATTTACCACCTGAAATCTTCCATTTTGGAGTAGAGTACGCCTGGGGGGAAAAAGGAAATCAGCTGGTTCAAATTCAGCACAAGTGAGAAGGAACAAATGCCTCCTCCTCGGCTTTCTGTTCCCAATGAAGCCTTCGATAATTCCAGTCGGACTCAATGCAATTCCCAGATTGCTACTGTACTCCGCTACCTCCACCTGAGGAAGATTTCTGCTTCCCATCACCAGCAGATGAAACTGTCACAAGCGGGGACCTTCTCACTGAGGAAATTGGATTTGCGTAGGAGCAACTTCAGTGGGAAGAATTTGTGATCAACCTGTATGGAGCTGTGATCAGACCACAGCTTGAGTACGGTGCCGAGTTCTGGTTACTGAGGAAGAAGGGAGGAGATGTTCAGGCAGTGAAAGCAGTGTAGAGAAGAGCCACGGGGCTGATCCCCAACATTGGTGGTCTCAGTTAGAGACAAACAGGAGAGATTTAGGCATTTCACCTTTGAAAAGGAAGCAACCGAGATGTGATCTTATAGAAGTAGGCACGATAGTGAACGGCGGGGAGAAGGTAAATCCACAAATTTACTTGAAATTAAATTGAGAACGACACAGGGTCAAACTAGTAAAACCCATATTAAGGACCGATACCAGAAATGTTACTACTTCATATAAAAGAGTGTTCATCACATGGGACCGACTCCTGGACAGAGTAGTGGTGGCAAAAACCCTGGAATCACACAAGGACCAATGGCTGGGCTTTAGCATCATTCTGGACTGAGGAACCAATTTAGTCCAAACGGCCTTTCTCGTCCGTAATTATCTTGTGATCTATCACCAAGGGATCCCATCTCCAGTTCTTTACAAAAATGTTGCAGCCCATATAGAAAGACAGACTGCATTTTGGAACCTACATCCCTAATTACTCAAACTTACCCGAGAAAGGCAGCGAGAGGACTGCAGAGCACAGGAAAACCACAGCACTGACCAAAGAGAGCTGTGGTGCAGATTAGGAACCGCGCTTTCCAAGACAAATCTGCAAGTACCTTGGCAGTACGGACAAGCAGACATGACGTAATCCAACCAGATTGTTCCAGTGTTGCTGCACTGAGTTAGTGGAGAAGCAGAGAAATTAAACATTTAGTTCAAAGGGAGCCGAATACAAGCAATGGCAGCACTTCACTGCATGAAAAGAGTGTTGGGGCAAGACATTTTTCAGTTGGCAAAAAAGCCAGGAGGGGAGATGAGGAGAATTTTTTTTTAAACTCTGCGAGTTGTTATGATCTGGAATGCTCTGCCTGAAAGGGTGGTGGAAGCAGATTCATAAGTAGCTTTCAAAAGAGAATTGGATCTCTACTTAAAGGGAAAGATTTGCAGGCCTATGGGGAAAGAGCAGGGGAGTGGGACTAATTGATTGCTCTTAGAGAGCCAGCAAAGGCCAAATGGCCTCCTTCTGTGCTGTATGATTCTATGCTGCACCCCACCAACTGCAAATTCTCTGCCTGTACTTGGTTGTATTATATTAAGTTACAATAATTCAGTCACATTAAGGGACTATCCAAACCAACACCGGAACCCTGACGGATCAGAACATCTGCCAGTTCAAGCCGACAATAATTGAATCCTCCTGACTTTTGAGCAACTCCCTTTATGACACTGCTCCAGATGACTACGTTAGGCTCCAATACAATCTGCTAACGGGGACATTTCATTCCGTTAGTGACCAATACAAAACTTGAGGGTTAGAAATTATCTAAACGCAGAAGACAAAGGGGAAAGGTTTGCTGCCTGGCCCCCGCCGATTGTTCATCAGGTCCGGGGTGAGTGCGGGTAGAAACTTGCTCAGAAACGACCACTCGGCTCCAGACCTCATCACAGCCTTGGTCCAAACATGGACAAAAGAGCTGAATTCCAGAGGTGAGGTGAGAGTGACTGCCCTTGGCATCAAGGCAGCATTTGACCAAGTGTGGCACCAAGGAGCCCTCGTAAAATTGAAGTCAATGGGAATCAGGGGGAAAACTCTCCAGTGGCTGGAGTCATACCTAGCACAAAGGAAGATGGTAGTGGTTGTTGGAAGCCAATCATCTCAGCCCCTGGACATTGCTGCAGGAGTTCTGCAGGGCAGTGTCCTAGGCCCAACCATCTTCAGCTGCTTCATCAATGACCTTCCCTCCATCATAAGGTCAGAAATGGGGATGTTCGCTGATGACTGCACAGTGTTCAGTTCCATTCGCAACCCCTCAAATAACGAAGCAGTCCGAGCCCGCATGCAGCAAGACCTGGACAACATCCAGGCTTGGGCTCATAAGTGGCAAGTAACATTCGCGCCAGATAAGTGCCATCTCCAACAAGAGAGAGTTTAACCACCTCCCCTTGACATTCAACGGCATTACCATCACCGAATCCCCCACCATCAACATCTTGGGGGTCACCATTGACCAGAAACTTAACTGGACCAGCCATATAAATACTGTGGCTACGAGAGCAGGTCAGAGGCTGGGTATTCTGCGGCAAGTGACTCACCTCCTGACTCCCCAAAGCCTTTCCACCATCTACAAGGCACAAGTCAGGAGTGTGATGGAATATTCTCCACTTGCTTGGATGAGTGCAGCTCCAACAACACTCAAGAAGCTCGACACCATCCAAGATAAAGCAGCCCGCTTGATTGGCACCCCATCCACCACCCTAAACATTCACTCCCTTCACCACCGGCGCACTGTGGCTGCAGTGTGTACCATCCACAGGATGCACTGCAGCAACTCGCCAAGGCTTCTTTGACAGCACCTCCCAAACCAGCGACCTCTACCACCTAGAAGGACAAGAGCAGCAGGCACACGGGAACAACACCACCTGCACGTTCCCCTCCAAGTCACACACCATCCCGACTTGGAAATATATCGCCGTTCCTTCATTGTCGCTGGGTCAAAATCCTGGAACTCCCTTCCTAACAGCACTGTGGGAGAACAGTCACCACACGGACTGCAGCGGTTCAAGAAGGCAGCTCACCACCACCTTCTCAAGGGCAATTAGGGATGGGCAATAAATGCTGGCCTCGCTAGCGACGCCCACATCCTGTGAACAAATAAAAAAAAAAACGTTTCATCCCCAACTCCCTCGCGTTTCCTGGCGGGCAGGCATGGCGGCCTAAAATGCACAGGATGCAAGAGGTGTCCATTTGGCCCAGGTGCCCAGTGTTCATCGGGCAACGGAAGAGAGTGAGACACTCTTTACTACTGGGGGTGCGGGTACGAGGGAGTGCTCAAAAGAGTGGGGGGGAGGGGGACTTAATTGGTAGCTCTTTCTTTGTACAGGCCTGAAGACAAAATTAAGTGCGCGTATGTTTTTTTAAAATTTGTCCCATTTCCCCCAGCAGCCTCCCTCCCCTACCCTAGGTTTGCCACATCACAAGTCTGGCTCCCCTGTCCAAGCAACTGGGCAGTGGAAGCTGGGGAACCCATTTCCTTCATGCTAATAACCCCAGGGTGGCAAATTCCTGAAATGGTAGGTCACTCGAGACTAAAAATAATCTTGCTCAGGATAAAGATGAGGGGAAGAACAAAGGGACATGTTAAAATTAGAGCAAGGCTACTTAGGAGAGAAATTACGAAGCACTTTTTCACAGAAAGGGTACAAGAAATCTGGAATTCTCTCCCCCAAAAAGCTGTGGATTCTAGGGATTCAAGATTGAAATCGCTAGATTTTTTGGTTAGATAAGGGTATCAAGGGATTATGGAACCAAGGCGGGTAAAAAGGGTTGAGGTACAGATCAGCCATAATCTAACTGAATGGCCGACTCCTGTTCCTCGGGACTCGATGGGCCGAAAGGCCTCCTTCCATGCTGTAACCTTTCTATGATGTTAAGACAATTTGAAGGAAAAAACAATTACACAACCAGACAGGTAGGGCAAATGTGCAGGGCTGCAGAACTATAGACTCAATATATTCCTCCATATGGTCGCTCTCCTTGAACTGAAAGTTATTTTGTGACTTGCATGAGAAACCCTAACAAGTGCAACTGATGGCACAGAAAGACTGAAGTTAGGCTGATATCTTTCACAAGGGCGAAAATGCAGAGCTTGTTTTCACAACAAACGTAAAGCAACATCTTAAGCAGAAGCTTGAAAAGTATTTCAGGAACAGTCTACGGCATTTTGAACGGACCAGTACCGAATACCGAGCAATCTCCAGTAAAATCTTTCAATTAATTGAGCACAGGTTGCATTGGTTGGAAATAAAACCAGAAAATGCTACAGCCTGAGCCAGTTCCCCCAATGGCAAATAACTTTAAAATGTTACTTAAAGAATAAAAGAGCCAGCCAGCCGGGCTCCTCATCACCACCACTGACTAAGAACTGCACTTACTTTATGTGCGCCTGATGTCCAGACCCTTGAATTGATTTGGCACCCCATCGCTGTTCTTTTTCAGACAAGTCATTCTAGTTAACAACAAGATCAGAAAAAAAACACATTTAGAGCACTTTAACCCAACCACACAAGTATTAGAAAGAAAACAGTAACAGTGTGAAATTGCTGTGCCAGTTATTTCATTTCTGGTACTAAATGTCATGAATTCAAGGTAGTCAGCACTACAAATACATTATGCCATGGCTAGCTACAATACCAGATAAGCTACAACTGATTAATCACAGAAATAGAAAACTTTTAGAATGCTCAGAACTTTTTTTTTTAATTTAATGTTTCTAATGTAATAAACATTAAAAAGAAAAAGAGACTTGCATTTGTACAGCACCTTTCACGATCTCAGGATATCCCAAAGCGGTTTACAGCCAACAAGTACTTTTCTTTGAAGTGTAGATACTGTTGTAATGTAGGAAACAAGGCAGCCAATTTGTGCACAGCAAGGTCCCACAAACAGCAATGTGATAATGACCAGATAATCTGTTTTAGTGATGTTGGTTGAGGGATAAATATTGGCCAGGACACCAGGGATGATTCCCCTGCTCTTCTTCGAAATAGTGCCAAGGATCTTTTATGTCCACCTAAGAGGGCAGAAGGAACCTCGGTTTAATGTCACATCCGAAAGATGGCACCTCCGACAGTGCAGCACTCCCTCAGTACTTCACTGGAGTATCAGCCTAGATGTTGTGCTCAAGTCTCTGGAGTGGGCTTGAACCCACAACCTTCTGACTCCGGGTCAAGAGTGCTACCACTGAGCCACAGCTGACACGATTAAGCTGTATTTCGCTTTCAGATGTTTACTGATCCACCCTGCACTTCCAGTGATTCCTGTTTTTAATTTTAGACACTTATATTTAGTAAATTGGTTTGCGTGATACATTGGGAGCATTCAACTGGGTTAGCGTGAACTGATAGAATAAAGTGTAGCAGTAGTTGTTTTTTGTTTGGTATGACTAAGCAATTTTCCTCTACCAACCATCTGACAACAGCTCTCTACATGTAACTGGGAAGCTTGCCCAATATTGCCACTAAGATTCTAGCCTACTGATCACAAATATGGCCCAACCTCCATCGCATCTGTCATTCTTAAATATTAAGATTTGCACAAAGACAGAAGTGCTAGAAAATAGAATAAACTCATTAATTTTTTTTAAATAAAAGCATTAGAACGCAAACACCAACTAACTGGGTTTGTTTCTGAAACAAAAAAGAGTAAGGAAAACAATCCTAATAACTGCTTGCTCGTCACTTTGGCAAGTGTCAGCCGTGGCTTAGTGGTAGCACTCTTGCCTCGGAGTCAGGAGGATGTGGGTTCAAGTCCCACTCCAGAGACTTGAGCACAAAAAAAAAACTTCAGTGCAGTACTGAGGGAGTGCTGCACTGTCGGAGGTGCCGTATTTTGGAGGAGATGTTAAACTGAGGCCCCGTCTGCCCTCTCAGGTGGACATAAAGAATCCAATGGCGTTGTTCGAAGAGCAGGGGAGCTGTCCCCGGTGTCCTGGCCAATATTTATCCCTCAACTAACATCACTAAAAAAAAGACACAGATTACCTGGTCATTATCTCATTGCTGATTGTGGGACCTTGCTGTGCGCAAATTGGCTGCCACATTTCCTACATTACAACAGCGACTATACTTTTAAAAAGTACTTCTTTGGCCGTAAAGCGCTTTGGGACATCCTGAAAGGTGCTATATAAATGCAAGTTTTTTCTTTTTAAGCTGTAAATGAAAACCAAAAGCTTACCACGAAGTCAGGGTCCGTGTCCCAGTCGTCACCATCATCTGATGCAGTTACAGAAATGGTCCGACCTGCAGCAGCTCTCCACATCTGGAAAAGAAATTGAAAAATAATACAGATGACCATGTTGGCACTGTGGCACCAACTAAACAAACACTAAAAGGCTGGTTAAAACTCAGATTTAGATCTGATGTACAACTACCTAATGCTCAGTACTACACACATTCTGACAGCAAAGAAGCCATTTACCTTTACTGTAACACTCGGATGATTTGGCCAGTGGATTTCAAACTGTTCTGTGGGGGGGGCGGGGGGAGCACTTGCAAATATTAACACACTCCCCCAGAGACCCTCTGCAAAACACACATCCAAAGATTCCCTGCAAATAGCCACAAACTCTCAGAGTCCCCTCTAACTTCAAAAACACTGTCAGCTACCCAAAGGAAAGCAATGCGATCGCTGCAGAAAGTGTATTTATTAGTATACAGCAACAAAAACATGCTAGTAAATCAGAGAGAGAAATGCTCTGAAACCTGATAGCCTTGGGAGATACTTGGGGTTCTCTCAGGAACGTCCCAGTTGAAAACCCATGATTTGTATTGACATCTATTGCAAGCCACACTGCCCTATTTTAGAAAAAATAAAAAAGGAAAAGCTGCAAATAGGAAATAAATACAGAAAATACTTATGTAGGATACTGGACAGTACCCAGTGCCCATGGAACAGTTTCCCCAAATCGGTGAGCATATCTTCAACCGGGGAGGGGGGAATGCAGACAGGGAGATAAATCTAAGGGCCGGGGTGGGGGGGGGGGGGGGGGTGACAGACCTCAGGACGTCCCAAAGCTCTTTCCAACCAACGAAGTACTTTTGAAGTGTAGTCACTGTTGTAATGTAGGAATCACAGCAACCAATTTGCACATAGCGAGCTACCACAAACAGCAATGTGATAATGACCAGATAATCTGTTTTAGATGTTGGTTGAAGGGTAAACGTTGGCCAGGGCACCAGGAGAACTCCCCTGTTCTTCTTTGAATAGTACCATGGGATCTTTAATGTACATTATCTCAGAGGCCTCAGTTTAATGTCTCATCCGAAAGACAGCACCTTCAACAGTGCAGCACTCCCTCAGTACTTCACTGGAGTGCCAGCCTAGATTTTGTGCTCAAGTCTCTGACATGGGGCTTGAACCCACAACCTTCTGACTCAGAGGCAAGAGCGCTATTACTGAGCCAAGGCTGACTAATCAGAAATTCGCATCTTAATTATCAACACTGGTCCAAAATTGCCGCTTAATTGCTTTAATTTAACATTTCATCTCCACGGGAAGGTACTAGTTTATAGGGAGTGGCCATTAATTACTGTGATTATCTTTGATCACCAGGTCCCATGTCACATTGCTGGCTGAAATTACGGGCATACCTTGGAGCATTACATTTCAAGCACTGTTCTTTCCTTTTACCAAGAGGATGGTAGATAGTAACAAAAAAAAAATTACCAGCAAATGATTTCTACGAGATCCCCAATTAAAAACACATTGAGTCACTTCCCTGCTTATTTTAGCTGGGAGCAGAATGGCTGACTTCTGGGGAATAAGAAGTCTACCAATAGTCATCCTACACCTAGAAATGGCTGGCCTCAGGACCTGGAGAGCATTCAGTGTGAAATGTGTTCTTCCCTCCCACAATGATGAAGAATACTAACTGGCAGGTTCTTCAGTGTAGGTGTAAGCCTTGGCTCAGTGGGTAGCACTCTCGCCTCTGAGCCAGTAGGTAATGGGTTCAGGTCCCACTGCAGAGACTTGAGCACATAATCCAGGCCGACACTCCCAGTGCAGTACTGAGGGAGTGCTGCACTGTCAGAGATTCCTTCTTTCGGATGAGATGTTAAACAGAAGTCCCATCTGCCTTCTCAGATGTAAAAGATCCCATGGTACTACTCGAAGAGCAAGGGAGCTCTCCTGGTGCCCTGGCCAACATTTATCCCTCAACCAACATCACGAAAGCAGATGATCTGGTCATTTATTCCATTGTTGTTTGTGCGACCTTGCTGTGTACAAATTGGCTGACAACAATAACTACATTTCAAAAGGTACTTAATTGGTTGTAAAATGTTTCAGGCATCATGAAAGGTGCTATACAAATGTAAGTCAAATTCTTTTATTAAAGCTACTGCCTGAAGATTCATTTGGGACTAACCTGTAAAATACAGTGCAGCAAGTTTAAATAAAACTGAGATTTATTAACACAGCTGACATTTACACTGTTAACAGAGAAAACAAAGTTGAAGAATCCTTAAGCAATAAATACTTTTATACTCCGAGCTATCATTTGGTTTAGAACAAGTAAGAACACAAGAACAGAAGAAAAAGGAGCAGAAGTAGGCTATAAGATCCCTCGAGCCTGCTCCGCCATTCAATAAGATCTTGGCTGATCATCTACCTCAACTCCACTTTCTCACCCAAACCCCATATCCCTTGATTCAATTAGTGTCCAAATCTCCATCGATCTCAGTCTTGAATATACTCAATGACTGAGCATTCACAGCCCTCTGGGGTAGAGAATTCCAAAGATTCACAACCCTCAGTGAAGAAATTTTTCCTCATCTCGGTCCTAAATAGCCACCTTCCTTATCTTAAGATTATGACCCCTAGTTCTAGAATCTCCAGCCAGGGGAAGCAGCCTCGCAGCATCTACCCTGTCAAGCCCTCTAATAATCTTATACGTTTCAATGAGATCACATCTCATTCTTCTAAACTGCAAAGAATATAGGCCCATTCTACTCAGTCTCTCCTCAAGCCGAATACAACCCCTCCCCTGTTTATTATATTTAAAAAAAAGTTTGCAAACAATATCTGAAGGTCACCAAAACTCTTAAGAAAAAATCAGTAACCCTATTATAACAAAACATCTAATCATTTTCATCAAGACTTGCTGGGCTTTTAATACCTAAAAGTTTTGCAGTTCTCCTATAAACAGGTGGGGTTTGTAATCTGAGTTCATCATCAGGAAAAATAAATCACTGCTGCCAATAATCTGACCTTGGCAGTACCAACTATGTGAGCCAGCGTCCCTAAAGCCATACTGCAGCAAAGTATTATACCACAATCCACATTATAACAGGTATATATAAATAAAAGTGGCCAGAAGTAACTACATTTGTTAACTTTTCCCTCCCTCCTCTGGGAATATTGCTTATCAACGGTCATTCTGTGCAAAATAGAGCACATCCCACTTTTTTTTTAAAAACGTAACTTTTTAATAAGACAAAGCTAAGCCCCAAGAAAGTCAAAGCAAAAAAAAAGTGCCTTGCTGGGCTGAGCCGGGTCTCTCTACGTGGCTGCGCCCCCTCTTCCACTGCCAGCGATTCCGCACAGAGCCAGAAGCAGCCCCACCCAGTCTCCCTGCGATCGGCTAGTGGGCAACAACACCTTAAACCCACACCCCGCATCTCAGGGGTAAAGAGAGGGAGGAGGAGGAGGAGGAGGGGGGGACCTTTCAATATATAAGGGATGGCACTGCCGCGCTGAGTTAAAGCCTGCGCTCACTTGTCTGCCCGCTCTGCCTACAATGAGCGCAAGACAAAGCAGCTCCAGACACAACCTCCTGCAGTCAGGGAGTGAGGGGAGGGTGGAGACACATCTTCCTCTATAAACAGACCCGCAAATACATTTAGTGCAACAATGCTCCAATCAGAACTTGGCTCACATCCCCCTCCTCCCTCCCGATTAAAAGAAATCAAACCCACCTAAAATGTACATTTCAATCCCCATTGCAACTTCCCATCAGCTCCTGACTCAAGGAATGCACAATCTCACAAACAGGAACACTTGTACAGAGAGGGGAGAGTGAATGAGATCTAAACCCCTTCCCTCTATTTAAACCACAGACATATAGATATTAGTAATCACTCACCTTGCACTAAAAGTTGAGGTGGTTTCTTCTATAATTTCCTCTCTCCCTTCTCTTGGTTCCCAATCTCTCCTCGCTCTCTCTCTCTTTTTGCTGAATCCTTTGACCGCAGTTTCCGTCTCTGGTTCACACACACACTTCCTGCACCGATCACGTGTTGAGATCAGCTGCTGCTTTATCCCGACCTCCTTGTTACAAATCCCTCAGGCTCCAAACAGATTTCATGCATCACTTTTTCAAATACTCGCCACTTCCCTCGTTCTTTAAAAATAGTTGGATTCGGGAGCTCTTTTAAAAGAAAAAGAAGATGCAAAGAGATGGCGTTAAAAAAAACAGTAGGATTTTTGTCTTATCCCATTTAAATATCTGGCACAAAATTTAAGGGATTCTTCAATTTTTCCTGGACTAAAGGAATACTGTAAGGATTTTTTCGGACACTGAACCTTGAGAAACAAAAAACTGCTTAGACTTTTTTTTCAGCCCTCATCAACAATGAAAAGGTGGGGATTTACCCTTCATTATTAATCACTTCTCAGTAATAGATGTGATATCCTGTTCAGCAGAATGATTGCGTTTGATGCTTTCAGACTAATTGTGTCCTTTTTTTGCACCCACTGTTTAATGCTAAATTGTAACGTGCTGAAAAAAATACAACATGCCATTATCATTAATCTGAAAACAGACCCATCGCACTAGTAGTAGCAGCCCCTAGAGTCGAAAAAATAATGAATGAAGAAGTGAGAGGGGAAAAGAAAGTTAATTATTTAAAAGTAAGTTTCAGGGTTACCTTAGGCTACCGTTGTGTACCGTGCTGCAGTCCTGAGATTATTAAGCGTAGAGTGTGATTCACACAACCGGTAACAGCCATTGCATTGCCTGTCTGGAATCATAGTCTCATGGCATTTGTGTTTAGTCATGTGTATGGAGCTCAGCTCCCTCCAGTATATTTTTAATGTTTTGGAAGCATGTCTAGAAGCGTCAGCTTTCTCAAAAACCTTAAAAAGTGCTGTGATTAAGTTTATAAAGTGCCCGAGGGATGCAACAGTGTGCCCCAAGCACTTTTGTAAACCTTGTACTAAAGCTGAAAAGTAAATCCCATAAAATATATAAGGAACATTGTGCTGAAATCCCAATAGGTAATGTTAGTAAAAGGATGTCAAACAAATGTTTTCCCATCCTCTTCTAACACATTCAAGTACCTGGATTTATACAGCACCTTTAATGTAAAGGAGGTCCCAAGGTGCTTCACACAATGGCATAAGGGAAACGGGGACTGAGCCAGGAAAAGGGAGATTGGGAGGACTGACAGAAAGTTTAGTCACATAATGGGTTTTGAGAAGATTTTAAAGGAGTGGAAGGAGTCGGAGTGTTGGATTGCACTGGCGGTTGATGACTTTTTGGACAGGTGGGACCCATTCTATACATGCCTAACCAAACCACCTTATTTCCATGACAGCAGGCCCTTCGCTCATGCCCTGTTTCATGGTCCAGGACACAAGCCAGTAAGCTGCCTGCCATTTTTGGGTCGTTTACGTTATGAAACAGCAAAAAAAGAAATAGTCGACTGCACTGGGAGCCATCTGACCATCATACGGTGCAACTGTCAGCAGAACCGAGTCACAACTACAACTTCTGCACTGGAAGTCTAGGTGAGGCAGTGCCTCAACTGATGAACTGCCTCTGCTGCAAAGGTTCAAAGCGGGACTTCTAGAGAGTAGGGCCTAGGCAGCTGAAGGCTTTGTGACTAGTGGTAGGGTGAAGAGGAGGGGCAGAGTCAGAGGAACAGTGTTCGGAGGTGGAAACAGGAACGGGAGAAGGTTGTAGAGTTAGGGTGAGGCAAGGCCATGGTGAAATTTAAAGATGAAGATTTTACATTGGGGGCAGGGAGCCAATGTAGGTCAATGAAGAAAGAGGTGATGAGTAAGCAGGACTTAATGCAGGACAGGATGGATGCAGCAGAGTTGGAGTTTATGAAGAGAGATCAGCAAGGAGAGCATTGGAGTAGTCAAGTTTGGAGGTGGCAAAGACATCTATAAGGGTCTCAGTGGCGGAGAGGATGAGGTAGAAGCAGAGCTGGGCAATGTGGCAGAGGTGGAAGTAAGCAGTCTGTGTAATAGAAAGTTTTTGGGATCTGAAACTAAGCTCAGAGTTGAACAGGACACCAAGATTGTGAATGGTTCGGTTAAGCCTGAGACTATGGCTTTGGGGGTGGGCCGGGGGGGGCGGGGGGGAACAGACTTTGAGATGAGGCTAAAGGCCATGGCTTCAGTCTTCTTGATTCTGAGCTGGAGGAAACTGTGACTCATCCAATTCTGAACATCTGACAATATAGAAGCAGTCTAGATGTTGAAGAAATGAACTTGGAATTTACCATTCAGGTCTAAAATTTCTAAGATACCTAAATTAGTTTGCTTTTGGAGCATATTACATAACCCAACCAAAATTATAAGTCAAACCAAACACCACAGGACCACAGTATAGTGAAATGCAACTTGATTCTTACTTATCAGAGACATCAAAGACCGAGTACATCAAGGACACAAAGATGCATATTAACATTGTTTAACCACTATTTAACTACAATTACAAACACACGGTCTATATCACCACAAGGTTAACTATTGTTGATTACTGTAAACAATTTTACAACACCAAGTTATAGTCCAGCAATTTTATTTTAAATTCACAAGCTTTCGGAGGCTTCCTCCTTCGTCAGGTGAACGATGTGAAAATGAAATCCTCGAAATGAAATCGCATTTATAATTCACAGAACAATGCTTGGTGAGTACAGACAGTTTTTTCAACTGCCCGTTGCCAAGGCAATCAGTGTGCAGACAGACAGGTGTTACCTGCCAGGTCTCAGAATATACAAATCACCAAAAAAAACAACAAACAAAAAAAAACAGAGATAGAGAGGTAGAATTCTACCTCTCTATCTCTGTTTTTTTTTGTTTGTTGTTTTTTTTGGTGATTTGTATATTCTGAGACCTGGCAGGTAACACCTGTCTGTCTGCACACTGATTGCCTTGGCAACGGGCAGTTGAAAAAACTGTCTGTAATCACCAAGCATTGTTCTGTGAATTATAAATGCGATTTCATTTCGAGGATTTCATTTTCACATCGTTCACCTGACGAAGGAGGAAGCCTCCGAAAGCTTGTGAATTTAAAATAAAATTGCTGGACGATAACTTGGTGTTGTAAAATTGTTTACAATTGTCAACCCCAGTCCATCACCGGCATCTCCACATCATTGTTGATTACAGTAAAGGTCAGTTGATGCTTAATAATCAAAAGAATCAAAACCATTAGTATGACAGCAACTTAACTGTAAGCTTTACAATATCTCAGCATTAGCTGGTGTCTCTCAATAACAATATAACAGAATGATGCTGACATCCAAAGTTAGAGTATGGTTTTAGTGAGTTAAATTTCAAAATCTACATCCACATATTACTGGTAAGCCTCCAGTACAGAGGCTGTCTCTTGGTGATACAAAAGAAAGAACTTGCATTTATACAGAGCCTTTCATGACCTCAGGATGTCCCAAAGCACCTCACAACTATTAGCTACTTTTGCAATGTAGTCACTGTCGTAATGTAGGAAACACGGCAGCAAACTTACGCACACCAAGGTCCCACAAACAGCAATGTGATCATGACCAGATAATCTGTATTAATAATGTTGGCTGAGGGATAAATATTGGCCAGGACATTGAGGAGAACTCCGCTGCTCTTCTTTGAAATTGTGCCGTGGGATCTTTTACGTCCACCTGAGAAGGCAGACGGTTTAATGTCTCATCCGAAAGACGGCACCTCTGACAGTGCAGCACTCCCTCAGTACTGGCACTGGGAATATCGGCCTAGGTTTTGTGCTCAAGTCTCTGAAGTGGGGCTTAAACCCACAACCTTCTGACTCAGAGGCAGAAGTGCTACCAATGGAGCCACAGCTGACACTGCCTTAAAATATAAAAGGTCTCCTTGAGTAGCAGGTGGTACTAATGCCAGACAGTGCTGCTAGTGTCGATGCCCTGGGGTCATCTCTGGGACATGACAGAACGTCATGATCATCGTTGTTGTCTTTCTTAGTTAAACTGATACGTACTGTAACTTTCTGTGGACTGTTACACGTTATTTCCTTTAGTGTATTAAGCTATTAACATGTCGATTTCTGAACTTTTTGATATTTAGGCAACCAGGCAGACGATGGTAGAATTGAAAGAACAGACTTGGACTTAAAGGCAGGTGTTCTTTGTCACCACCATAGCCTCCTGTTGATGGAGCTCACATTAATGGAGCTACTGAGCATCAACAAAGTTACTGAGTTAGAGCTTGCAAAGCAGTCAGCACAGAACTAGATCCCAAATGGAATCTTATCTTCCATTTCAGGTGATTTAATCAAACATCATTTTAATGACTTACATCTCTTCCGAAGGCGTCACTCAAATACACCAACAGGTTTTTAAATTTGTAATTGTTTGTCTATGAGACTTAGCCAGGTAGCTGATGATATTGATAAGTCACGTTACGACTCCTTTTACATGGTGGCATCAGTTATAGGACTGTCTGGTTTAGAGTTCTCACGCAAGGCCCAAGGCCACTTGACCAAAGAAGAATTCTCCTTTGTTCGGTTTGTTATCATCTGTTAAAGTGTATAATGAACTCCATTTTGTCACATAAAGTATGTGGCAAAAAAGTATGTAGAAATCTGCAATTTTGGAATACGAAGCCACATAAGGGAATGGATGAAAACCCTTCTCAGATGCAGCTACAATACAACCTGGCTTGAGAGCACACTGGGATTATACTTCATACAGTATCAGATTTAAGTAGTGCGAGATGATTTCTGAAATAGACTCACAGCTTGTTGCATTCTGGAGTCAGATTGTCAGTGTGAAGCTGAAACCACTCCACAGTGATGCACTCAGAAAATTCCAAGTGCTGTTTGCATCAAACGCTCCTCTTTTCCAAGTTTACAGAGTAGCACCAGGGTTTCCCTATGGAGAGTTGTCCAATTGACACCTGAAAATTCAGATTTGTATACAAACCTTTGTATTTAAAACATTTTAGTTGTATTTGTTTTTTTTTTAATAAAAGAAACGTTCTTTTGGGTCTTGGGTAGCAAATGAATTCTAATCTCTATTTGAAAGATTTTTGTAAATAAATCAAATCAAACTAATCACAGAAAGTAACTGATAAAAACCAGACTCATGAAATAAAGCATAAGCGATATCAAAATAGATAAATTCAATACGTGCCCAGCTTTCTGAGGACTGGAAATCTTGCAGAATATTGGAAAAGTTGTAAACAGCAATTGGAAATATATTTAACAGATACTGAAGCGGAGGAAAAAATTAGATGGTGAAAGCATCCCTTTTCCTATATGTTATTGAGCAAGAAACACTGAATACTTATAATAATTTCAATTTTGAGTATGAAGGTAATCTGTAATGGGTGTAATCATGAACAAGTTTGATCACATTAATGTGTAAGTGAGTTTGGAAGCAATTGCAGAATAGACCTAAAGTGACAGTGAAAGGAAGGTGTGTTGCAGTGTTACATAGGATACCAAGTCTAAGTTGTCATTTGTACTCGTGCCAAAAGATGTCCAGTCAATTTTAGATTTGAGGGATGTTAAAAACTTGGTTTAATGCAAAGGATAATCCGTAAAGGGTTTAAGTAACATGGGATATAAAACATTTATACAGGAATACAATGATCTATTCTGAGGATTTGATTGCGCTGGGAACTATGGGTCCGGATTCATAAACAAGTTACCCCAGAATCCATTCACATAGAAAAGTAGTTTACTGTGTAGGAAAAAAATTAAAATGCTGCTTGATAGAATGGACTCGTGAAGAAAATAGACGAGCCAATAGATTAGGTAACCTCATTAGTAAATATTGGCAAAACAACTGGGAGATTGGGAATATGTTACAACCCCAGAGACTTAAATATGGCTATTAAGAATATTTCAAGTTTCCAATTCATGAAGAAGTTATGGCTCAGTTTGCTGATGTTAAATATTTTAGTAACTTAGAAGCACACTCAGGTTTCTGGGAACTGAAACAGAACAAAGCAAGTTACGCACTTTCAGTACTCTTTATGGAACGTACAGATTCTTACAGCTTCCTTTGGTATTTAGTCAGATCCAAAAGCGTGTCGTAAAACCTTAGTGACAGTGTCAATGAATGATACAATACTATGGTTTGTCCAAAGAAAATGAGTTCAGAAAGCACTTGAAAGTTACTAGAAGAGTCACTCTTAAAGACATGGCCCCGAAAACCTGCGATGACGTGCATCCCAACACAATTGCGAAGTTGCCAGATAACTTCGCCGCTGACCCTGGATTAATTTCCGAGTCACGAAAAGGCTCCTCCTTTATCCTGCGTATAGTGGGTGTCCACGCCACTAGGAATGGTAGGGCACCAGCCTGCCGATGAAGCTGAAAATTCTGACCGAAGAGAGCCTGACCACCCTCTCCGCCCCAAATATGAAATTGTTGCCTCTTTGTAAAGGGGACCACTTTCATTTTTTAAATGCCCCTCAAATCTTTGGGGTCCAACCCCCTCCCTCCTCTCCCCCAAAGTGGTCACCACAACCATCACTACACCGATGCTGCGCCAAATCCCAGAGGACCTAGAAAGTAGGATCAGTTTAGAGCCGACCAAAATGCAAAAAAAGCCAATGAAAAAGCAGACATGATCATTTAAGTCACGTTGACCCGTTTATTGCGGCTACGCCAGTACGTGACTAGAAGCTTAAGTTAACAAGAAGGGCAACAGAGGAGAGATCTTCGAGGTGTTCAAAGCAAGCAACAAAAAATGCTGGAACACTCCGCAGGTCATTCGGCACCTGGGGAGAGAACCGATGACTTTCAGGTGTAAAATAAAATTGCTCCCCAGACACAGGTTACTGGAACTTTAGAGAGTTAACCCCAATTAGTATGCACAAAGGGAGTAAGACAGTAAACACTGAAATGCTATGTAAATAAATACTGCAAAACAATTCATGAGGGACGTATGGGCAGAGAAATGTAAAGAAAATCATGGACACGTATGGGCAATGTATTGGTCCAGAGCAAACGAAGGCACTACTCGCATTGTAGCAAATTCTTTATATATAAACCAAACTAAACCAACATGGCAAACCACTGAAACCACACCACATACCAGATCAGAAAGTCAATACAGATTTGTTCATGTGACACGGCAAGGACAAGTTCATAATTGCTGACTTATTTAGCTTACCCAGAGGTGTGCACAAAACACAACATCACAAGCAAAGCAGTGATAAATTGCATAAAAAGCGATTTTCTCCAGCCGTTGAATAACCAATGAAGTCTTGAGTGGTATTTTGCCAAAGTTTGGGAGTTCATTCACACAACTTCAAGTTTGAATTGCCCATTATGAAATAAGCCCATGGAGAAGTTAGTATAAACTGTGAAGAATCTGATAAAGAAGTCATGGGGTAATGGGAATGGTGTATATAAGGGTCTCCAAGTTTACAATAGTATCCCATTGGAGAGAGTGCAGCTAATCACGAGGTGAATAGGAGCCAACCTACCTATCAAGGAAGAATCACTGAAGACTGTTAATTCAGAGATACCAAGACGGAAAAGAGAAACCAAGACCAAGCAAGAGTTTTATTTTGATACTAAAATCTGTTAAAGCACGTCCATGGTCAAACTTGCCACAGAACAGGATGTGTCAGACACATATAATCATTGGAGCTTCACGGAAACAAATTGAGGTTGTAACAACTGGAGAGTCTGAATCAAAATATATTGGGGGTAATTTTAACACCGCCCCCCCCCCCCCCATAACAGGCAGGAGGTGCGGGCAGTGAGGGGGTTAAATTGTTAAAAATGGGAAACTTGATCCCAACCCGCTACAAATGCGCTGACTTCCAGTTTAACAGGGGCAGGTTGGGTATTGGGCGAGTAACCTGCTCTCGAGAGATGGTTCGGTAATCAATTTATATTAATAAGGCTCCATGCCTCAGATTATGTCAGCCATTTGGATTTAATGCCTCCAGCACTGGTTTCCCAGGGCTCAGGAAAGCCGGCAGCTAAAGGGAGTAGAGAACTGCCGGATCCAGCACTGTTTGTGGGCCAGGAGTGCTTCCCCCCCACCCTCCCAAACAAACCTGCCATTATTCATTCATGGGATGTTGGCATCACTGGCGAGGCCAGCATTTATTGCCCATCCCTAATTGCCCTTGAGAAGGTGGTGATGAGCCACCTTCTTGAACCGCTGCAGTCCGTGTGGTGACAGTTCTCCCACTGTGCTGTTAGGGAGTTCCAGGATTTTGACCCAGCGACGATGAAGGAACGGCGATATATTTCCAAGTTGGAATGGTATGTGGCTTGGAGGGGAACGTGAAGGTGGTGTTGTTCCCATGTGCCTGCTGCCCTTGTCCTTCTAGGTGGTAGAGGTCGTGGGTTTGGGAGGTGCTGCAGTGCATCCTGTGGATGGTACACACTGCAGCCACAGTGCGCCGGTAGTGAATGGAGTGAATGTTTAGGGTGGTGGAGCTGTACTTCTTGAGTGTTGTTGGAACTGCACTCATCCAGGCAAGTGGAGTATTCCATCACACTCCTCGATGCCACCGCAATCCGATCTCGTCCCCCCTCACCGTGATCTGCCGACTCCTTCACACCCCCACCCGCCCCCATCTCTTTCCTTCCCTCCTCTCTGGTCCCCACCTGTGGCCTTATACAGTAGGCTGTCACACCCGGCAGCCAGCTAGCCTCTCGCTCTGGCTGGACGACGGGCGAGAAATTGAATTAAAAAAATTCTGAGGCTCTGCCGTTAAATTCAGCAGGACCTCTGCCTTTCCTGTACTTCCAGGTTTCCAGGCCACCTACAGGCACTCCTGAAATCTCCCTGCAAATTTCGGGGCCATTGCCTTTATCATCCAACAGGTCAGAAACCAATAGCAGTGGGGATGCAAGATCACCAGGAGACATTCCCGCAGTAAGATCTAATCATGAGATTAAACCCAGACTTACCGAGACATGTTAAAAGGCTACAGTTTCTAGTTATACATGGATAATCTGTTTCTGGAATCATGAGAGTACCTGGCAGCTGTTTAAGTCCCAACACATTGGGAACAATGTACTGTACTATTTTCAAAAAAAGTTGACAAAACAGACCCAGAGAACTACACAGTCGTCAGTCACACATCAACACAGGCTAAAATAATAGCATCAGGAGTAAATGTGAGGATGACCTGTATGATAACCTAGTTAAAAAAAAGTAGGCAACATTGCGTCAGAAAGGGAAGATCCTGCTTGACCATCCTCATCTTTTTTTAGAATGTGACATCATATAACATAAAGAACAGCACAGCCAACAAGCAAACACATCTGCAGTACCATGGGTTTTTCATTCTAAGTGACTCATTAGTATAAATGTTTACAACATGTAATGCACTCAAGTGACTGCAATTGAGATTACATACAAAGTCCTTACCCCTCCTGCTTTTGCTCAGTCTGCTGCAATAATGAAAAAAAAATGGTTAGTTTTGAGCTAATTACTATGATTGTGAACTGGCAGCACTATGACACAGACGTTTTTAAAACCTTCAATCAGACCTCATTCTTCCATAGGTGATGGATCTTGTAGTTAACACACATTAAAATATATCTAGTATGCTCTAAGAAAATAAACCTTTTCTTCCAATAAAGTGCTTAGTCTTATCTTCATGTACCATTAGTTTTACAAAGAACTATTTTATATATATATATATATATACATACACATATCAGATAAAATATTATGGGAAATTAAATTCCCCCTTATAATTTTTCCTGCTTATGGTACAATTAGTCCTGCAGACACATTTTCCAGGTCATTGTGATGACTTCCTAAAGTTCATACAAATGTCAGCAAAATTGCAGCCCATGGAATAAAAGGGGCAGTGGCAGCATGGATATAAAATTGGCTAAGTGACAGGAAACAGAGAGTATTGGTGAACGGTTATTTTTCAGACTGGAGGAAGGTATACAGTGGTGGTCCCCAGGGGTCAGTACTAGAACCACTGCTTTTTTTGATATATGCTAATGACTTGGACTTAGGTGTACAGGGCACAATGTCAAAATTTGCAGATGACACAAAACATGGAAGTTTAGTAAACATTGAGGAGGATAGTAATAGACTTCAAGAGGACAGGTTGGTGGAATGGGCAGACACATGGCGGATGAAATTTAATGCAGAGAAGTGCAAAGTGATACATTTTGGCAGGAAGAATGAGGAGAGGCAATATAAACTAAATGGTACAATTCTAAAGGGTGTGCAGGAAGAGAGATCTCGGGGTATATGTGCACAAATCTTTGAAGGTGGCAGAACAGGTTGAGAAAGCAGTTAACAAAGCATACGGGATCCTGGACTTTATAAATAGAGGCAGAGTACAAAAGCAAGGAAGTTATGTTGAACCTTTATAAAACATTGGTTCGGCCACAACTGGAGTGTTGTGTCCAATTCTGCGCACTGCACTTTAGGAAGGATGTGAAGGCCTTAGAGCGGCTGCAGAAAAGATTTACTAGAATGGTTCCAGGGATGAGGGACTGCAGTTACTTGGATAGACTGGAGAAGCTGGGGTTGTTCTCCTTAGAACAGAGTAGGTTAAGAGGAGATTTGATAGAAGTGTTCAAAATCATGATGGGTTTAGATAAAGTAAATAAAGAGACACTGTTCCCATTGGCGGAAGGATCGAGAACCAGAGGACACGGATCTAAGGTGATTGGCAAAAGAACCAAAAGGCGACATGAGGAAAACCCTTTTTACGCAGCAAGTAGTTATGATCTGGAATGCGCTGCTTGAAAAGGGTGGTGAAAGCAGATTCAATCATGGCTTTCAAAAAGGAATTGGATACTTGAAGGGAAAAAATTTGCAGGTCTACGGGGAAAAAGCGGGGGAATGGGACTAACTGGATTGCTCTTACAGAGCCGCCACAGGCTCGATGGGCCGAATGGCCTCCTTCTATGCCGTAACCATTCTATGATTCTAAATCGTTATGGTCCAGGATGCAGGAATAGGACAACCTGGCATAGCAGATGTAATGATGATTTGCTAGGTGTAAACTAAGAAATTCTCAGACTGTAAAGATAGAAGACAAATTAGGTTATTACTAAATAAAGAGGTAGAGAGAGACACCACACATCAGAAAGACGAGGTAAAAGCAAACATTAAGTTTTAGGTACTGGTCCCAGATCAGTGTGTAACATGTGGAGAAGGGTGAAGTATAATGGGAAAGTTATTTGGGAATGAGGCTTCCTGGTGTAAATGGCAGGCGGCATAGCACTGATGCAACATGGGTGGACAGTGGATATTGCAGGGGGTAAAAATTTGCACAATGGTTTCAACTGAAATACAAAGAGCAGCTCCCCAGATGGCTCAATGAGCTTATTTTTGATTTGTGTTCAGTTAGCAATCTGTTAGGGTGGCAGAAAGGATGCTACAATTTGACCCTGTTTGGGAGAGAAAAAAAATCTGGCTGTTGAAATTACACTTGTGAACTTACGATGAGGGCAGCTTATACATCTGCAGTTGAATAGCCTACCCAGATACTCTGCTGAGGGACAAGCTTGAATAATGGCCACCAGCAAGATACCAAAGAGCACCCAATGACTGTGGAATTATGCTTCGCCAACCTGTCAATACCCTCAGAAGTGGGAAAACAATTGATGCAGAAAAGGAAAAAAAAAGTTAAGTAAATGGTACTTACATTGGTGATAGGGGTTTTGGTGACAAGGCTCTGGTCTTAACAACTGGATAATACTAATGATGAGCACTATGGGTGGAGTCTAAACAGGAGTAGGGACTAGGAGACCATGTAAGTGTTTCTGTAGACATGTCCAAATAGATCATGTTATTTTGTACAAAACCATTTTAATTTGTAGGATAAAGATGTGCAATATAAGGACACTAAAGCACTAGTAAAGGCTAGATAAGATCACTCACTCAATATTGCTTACCTTACATGATCACTTTGCAATGGTATTTCTTTCTTCAAAATGCTGCACTAGCATGTTGAAATGTACTTTTTTGTCTAATTGAGACCAGTACAAACTTGTGAAAGACTTCTAATGCCAAAGTCTGTGGTACAACAAATGTGGCACTCAGGCCAAGGAGCCAACATTAAACCAACAATATGTTCAAATACTGCCTGCTATTTTGTTAGAAAGTAAACCATGGTTCACTGAACTAAGAATACACTTCACTATTTTCAAGTAGGTACAATATGTATTTATATAATGTCCCTCATGCGAAAGCACTCTGAGCATTTTACAAGGGTGAGGATGCCCAAGAGTAGATAGTACAGCTGATGAGGCAGTTGGATTTTGAAGGGAGAGTCAGTAGCACGACCAAGTATTTGGGAGAGAGTTCCAAAAAGCAAGGGGGTATAGTCACTAAATGTTTGACATGCAAAGATTTGCAGGGCAACAGAGCAGGGGAGTGGGACTAATTGGATAGCTCTTTCAAAGAGCTAGCACAGACACAAAGGGCCAAATGGCCTTCTGTGCTGTGATTCTATGCATGTGAAAGCTAAACCTGAGCCTGTGGATGATATCACTAATAGGTAGCAGATAGACGATAAATATGAGGGGAGTGAGGATGGTGCCCTCTGCCACAGCACAGGAGACTGTGCAGGGCTGGGAGAAGCTGTTCCAAGATGTTGTGACTGCATGGTCGTACATAGGAAAGAGTAGTGCTAAGAAGATGGATTATGAAAGAGGGGGGAATGGAGAAGTATAAAATTAACAGCAGCAAAGAAAGCAGAGAGATCAAGTAGGTACAATGAGCTATGCCCACAGTCACACAGGCTATTAGTGACTTTCACTTAGAGCTGAGGGCAGATTGAAAACAGGACTAGTGGCACTTGAACAGGTATTGGTGGGTGATGATGCTTTGTTCAATGACCTTGGACAAAAAAGGGCAGGTTGCAGATAGGCAGTAATTTGACAAGGATAGAAGGATGGAAAAGGTGATGGCAGCAGTTTCCAACAATGTTGACAAGCGCAGAGGTCAAAATGATGAATTAGGTAGTCAGGGGCTGTGATAGAAAAGCTAGAGGCTTCATGGAGGAAATGAGGCTGGGGAGGAGTTGAAAAGCGAGCAGGCAGGGGCAAGAGTTAAAGGGGAGAAAGAACTCTTGACATTTAATATCAGAGGAGGTGAGGATTGTGAGAGGGAGATTTGAGGAGCTTGAGGGGTCATTCTTGCCTTCCTGATTGATCCTGAAGGGATGGACTTCAGCTTAGGCACCCAAAGGAAAACTTTCTCACCACCTGTTTTTAAAATTTATTTCTCTACAGTTTCCACTATTTCCTTTATTGGTTGATAACTGCAGCGCTATTGGGCCAGATTTAAAAGGGCCTTAGCAGGAGTTAAGCAGTATGTTAAACAAAACCAAACATCAAACCAATCCTCCATCGCAGAGCTGGCTTACTTGAAAGCAGCTCAATTCTCTCAGCCTTCCCAGTGGGGGACCAACCATCATTTTATATCTTTGCAGGAAAGATGGAACAGGTAGGCTACAGCCATGGCAGATTATTCTGAAGTGGAATAGTAAGCATTTGAAAATATTTACCATACATGGAAAAAAGTGTAATGTTACATAACTTTCCATGGAGCTTATTTCTGCCTAATCTATATAAAATATAATTTTTCTGAAGTCAATACATTTACATTTGACAACTTTACATTTGAAAAGCAGTGGGAATCGTGACTGCTGAACATTTTTGTTTTCCATTCTGTTGTGTCCTGTGTTTCTCAAGGTGAATGATATGTGTACCATGGAAATTACACATTTTGCACTTTTTATATCCAATACCACTATCAAACATTCTTAATTTGGGATTAATACAAGCCACAGTAAAAATTCTCGATGCTGCCCCAAAGATATACAGAGATATTAATTGGAACATCAGAAGAACATCTCCTATGAAGCCATACTCTGATCTCCAAATATGACTGCTAATTTACTGCTAAGTTGAGGGAGGTTTTGTGTTGTGAACTCAGCCACCAGGAACTTTCAAATTAAATTCACTTCAATCTCTTACAATCAGAGAGTTGTTTTCTATCCCACTGAGCAGGCTCTATTTAAACTTAGGTCTCAGTGATGATAGTACAGCATGCAAACCCACTGCTCCGATCAGTCCCATTTTCAAAAGTGGATGCTCAATTTGATGGAATAAGTCGAGGGCATGTACAAGATGTTGCATTGCAAAAAGCCATACACAATGAATAACTTCAGTTTTCTTTTTCGTTTATTGGCAGTGGAAAATAAAAGTTTAAGTATTTTATTGAAAGAAAGCAATAAATACTGTGATAAAAATAGTTCAAAGTACTGTATAGACTGTACATAATTTGTTACAAGAAGGCAGAGAAAAAACTCGACAGCAACAAAATATTGGACAAATAACAGTACATGATTCAGGCCTACATACATTAAAAATGTGACCATTCAGAATAGCTTTAGGACAGATTTACAATGTGTTGGCACACGATACATAACTCACCATGATACCAACAGAACTGCAGCTGACATACTGAACACTCTTATTGATGAAGCCAAGACAACATTTTCCCGATCTCCTATTATGGATCATCTTTTGAAAAAGTAAAACGCACAGTATCTATAGATTAGGAAAGGGTTGCAAAAACACTGAACCATATTTCATGAAAAATAAATAAGGCTTTCATTTTATTATTTTTTTTAAAAAGTACCCCATTTCTTATACTTTTCAAGTTTAATAGTCCTGCCCCCTCCCCCCCCAATTGACACCACAGTCATTGATATTGGTCCATTGAAAAGTTATACCAGCCTTTTCTTAAGAGTAAAGTAAGGGGAGGAAATAACATTCGAGTTATGGCAGGAGGTCTTCTATTTAAATTCAGCCCCACCTTTTCCTCAATAGTCCTATATATGGCTTAATCTCTTATTATGTCCACCTATTCATTATTAACCACTGAAAAATGGACAAGCATTTACAGTTTTAAAAATGAGAACAAATGGTTTAAAAAGGATTTAATTACAGACTTCAGACTAACTACAACATCAACACACTTAGTGCCGTCAGCATGCAGTTTCTTTTGGAAAAACAGCATGAAAATGCCATTATACCCATTTTTTGTCCTCAACTTTATAAAAAAACATCTGAATATCTGTAGTAATTACATAACGATTTACAAAACCCCCATGGTTTTCATTGGGATGAATACATACAGACATATGATACATTTCCTTGAAAAAATAACATGATTAAGAGTAAAGAAAATTGATGCAAGAAAGAATTGTACATAATTATAAATGTGTTCTAAGCAAGAGTAAAGCTAGATGCCAGATCTACAATAAATCAATATTGAAACAGGTTTACATAAATATAAGAAACATTTATTCTAAAATTTTATATCTAGGGTACTCATGAGTTGTGGTTCAACTAATTAAAATCTCTGTAGTAAAATATTAAGTCCAAGTTAGAAATATTGCTACATCACAGATCTCCCGGCTTTCCCAGCAATTCACGTGATGTACAGATCCTGCATGAAGGCTTTGAATGCTGCGCAATCATCTGTTGAAATAGTGTGAGTAAACTGAAAAAAAGAACGAACATGATTAAATACCTAAACTAGAGTGCTAAATACTATAACCAAGTTAACAGGTGCAAATACTGCAGGGTAACTTCATTGCCAAGACTGGATAGACAGAAGGACAAGAAAAGGCAAAAAAAAAAAAATTCTGGTTTGAACATACATTTTGCACTGCTAGCTTAGCAGAACATAACTAAACAATGGTTTAGTATCAGGACTATCATGAAAATGTAACCGTAGGAATTCTGTTCAGGAAAATAATTGATCCAAAACAAATTTAACTCCTCCCACGTCTCCAAAAGTAACAAAGTAGATTTTCTACCATGGATGCAATAAGTTGCTTTGTGTTGGTGTAAAACTACAAATGCACAATTGTAATTTACTTGCATTGTTCCGGATATAAAAAAACTCTCAGTAACCGCACTTGCACAACCAAGTCATTACGATCAAAGCATTCATTTTTATTTATCACATACCATCTTTCAGTTCAATTTTGTAATGTTTTATTCGTTATTGATGTTACCAATGAGAAACATAGAATAATGCTTCAGCATGTAACTTAAAACGAACTCAAGCAATTTACTCATTTGAAATAGTTCTCTGGTATGACTGCAATCAAGCATAGATATTTGATGGTTATTGTTTTTATCTTTCTGCCCTCAAAATAGTACAATCTACTCTTAATTCTGGCAGTTAAATCAAACTGTTAATCTGGTTTGTTTTGCACTTTTTCTTTACATTGTCATTTTATTTACACTGCTTAATTCAAATTACTAAATAATTCAAATTTTTCATGCAATAAACTACTTTGAATTAACAAGAGTGAACGGTAGTACATTTTGCAACTCTAGCAGTCCCATTCCAAACTATAAAAAGGAAATTAGGATAGCAGGGAGTACTTGCAATTATATAAAGTGCTCACATTCCACCCAACTCCTCGCCAAAATATAAGCCTTCTAATTATTTATCTAGTTTTTTTTTTAAAACCCCTGAATTCAGATCACAACCCAAAATCAACCAAGAGAAAATATGTGCTCAATGAGCCAAAACTAAAATAGAATAAATTTTTAATCAAAAAAATTTATTTAACTGGCAAAATAATTTTGGAAGGAACAAAAAAAAACTTGCCTTTATTTAGTGCCTTTCACACCCTCAGGCCATCTCAAAGCAGTTCACATCCAAAGAATTACTTTTTAAGTCTAGTCACTTATGTAGAAAAACAATGTTTGCACAGCAAGATCCCACAAACAGTAAAATAAATAAATCATCAGATAAATTGTTCTGGTGGTGTTGGTTGAGGCATGATTGTTGACCAAGGATTTCAGATTAACTCCCTGCATTTCAAAGAGCGTAATGGGATCTTTAATGCCCACTTCAACAAGCAGCAAGCACTTAGACTTATAACTATCTTCACAAAGCTAAAAAGGAGTTTGCATGCATCATTACCACTTCATGAAACTTCATTAAACTGTCTGACTGAAGGCAAGTTCCCTGCTGGTGCTGCCCATCAGTATGGAGAGAAAATAAAAGCGCTCCCTGCACTAAACAGGGAAAGGGACTGAGTATCACACGATAACTGCAGCATGTTTTATTCATATTTTCATTCTATTGGGTTTAAACCTATTGGAATTCATCTTCCAGTGGGGGAGGGGGGGGGCGGAGAAAGAGAAGGGGGAGGGGAAGGAGGTGTTGTTTAACCTGACATGCAGAAAGCCTACTGAATTATTTCTTTACTTTTAATTGTCAATTTTTGAATAAAAGGATTTTTACACTCACACTCTAAGGAGGCACAACTGAACCAGGAACTCTCCTTCAACCTCCATCTACTTGGATCAGGTTTCTCCTGGAGAGTTTATGCTTATGTGTATGACATCACAAGCGAACAGAACAGAATGACCTACAGCTCTGATGCAGAAGGAAAGCACAGAGTGTCCAGGCACCCCAAGTCCTAAGATTATAAAGCAGTGGTTTGATGAGCAGTCAGCCATAGCCTGCTGCACTCAATTAACACACAAAGCTGAAGAAAAATAGAAAGCAACAATATCTTAGGACACACAAATAGCCAGTTATGGTTTAAAAGAAAAAAAACCTGCAGATAAACTACTGTAGTCCCCTTTGGAGAAATCAGTTACCAAAAATGTATCAACTGTGCAGGCTCCCTTTTGCATGGGTAATTACAATCAAAATGGCAATGTTCCATGACAAGTGCAGACATACTCTTTCCCACACAATTGCACAGCAACTTATTTAACAGCAATACTGTCAGAGACTTAGGAGCAAGTCACCTGTTCATCCTGTTGGCCCGAGAATAGTGTGTGGTTTAAAGATCACGAGGACATTAAAACTCCTGAGGTCACAATGACTAAAATACAGCTCCTGCACTAACAATGAGCTCCCTATTACTCAATTCAGGGGTCTTTGACATTGCACAAACTTCCTCAAATGTATTTTTCCCTCTACAAGAAGCCTAAATACCAGTACTTACAGCACATACAGCAAGATGCATCTCTAAACACACCTTCACCTTCTCGACAGCTAAGGTTTCTAATGGGTGGAAGATTTACTTGATAATTTGGCCATGTCTAACATCCATCCGAAGCATCAACACTTGCAAATGCTGAATGGGACCAGACATAGAAAAATTTGGTAGTAAATAAACATTGAGGCTCCACAGCCAAGTCTCTTTTTTTTTTAAAAAAAAGGTCACTGCAGTCCCCAAATGTCCCCGTCCTTCAGCCATCTCGCTTATTGTCTTTCCTAAATATCTCCGACTCAGTGCAGGGAGCAGAAGAAATCTCTGCTTCAAAACAAAAGGAAAAAAATTGTGAAGATGCACAGTATTTCCTTGTGAATTTTGAAAACAAAAGGTACCCTCTGTCTGTGATCATGCAGAGGTCAAGGCAAGGAGATACTGCTTTGAAAATACTTACCCAAAATTAACACGAATAGGTTCGTACAGTAGCAGAATCCATTCTTTGCTCTCCAGAAACATTGCCTACGATTTGCAAAAGAGATAGCATGCAGAAAACATGCAGTTAGTTACAAATCAGGCACTTCTAAAATGCACAAAGCAAAGCTGCTTAATTAATTTTTCAGGGATCAAAATCCGAGGAAATTTAAAACTTCACACAATGCAAATCAGATTTCGAAGAGCAAACATTCATCCTAGGTTTTAAGGACAGCAAATTTTACAATGCTGTAGATTCTTAATGTGACATAGGCAGCAACTGAACAAGTACTAGAGGGTAAATTTTGCACGGCCCTGCACTGTTGGTGGAGCTTGCGTGCAGCTAGGATATAATCATCTGTAGAGTGGCCTGTAATTTCCTGACCAGTGCAGGGCCTCACAAAAATCTAACTTTATATTTAACAAAGGCCACTGAGCCTGTATCTTTTAAAAAATGAAGGCATCAAACCACACCTTTAGGGACCACACGTCAATTGAAATTTTTGATCTCATTTTAAAGTGAAGATACAGCACACCTAGCTAGCATTAGTCCTAGAAGCATATTGGGGAGGTTAGAAGAATTTTTTCTCCTTGCACAAAAGGTTATTAGAATATGAAATACATCACAGTAGTCAACTACAATGTTTTAAGAGGGTGTTAGATAAACACTCAGGAAAATATTAAAAAGAGTACGGGGAAAGAGTAGGTAAATGAGAATAGAATAGATAGTAATGGCACAGGTGCGATGGCCTCTTTTCATGTTTAAATTTCAATGAAAAAAACAAAGCGTACTAAATTGACAGCCTTTAAAGTGAGGTGTTAACTTCATCTCCTAGCAGATTAATAGTATGGTGACACTTCCACTTTCCTAGTTCGACTCTTGCTCATATTCCTTATTCCCATTTGTACAAGCACGAGGCAACTGGTGTAATTTTCGTTCAAGTACTGTCTGAAAGACTCTCAAGTAGCCTAATTTATCTCAGCAGCTGAATTAATGAATATGCAAGTAATACCTGAAAACAATCAAGATGTTTATGTGCCTTGAAGCAAATATGATCTTGCCAGATAGCACTTGGGCTGTTGATTATTGTGATGAATTTCTATACTAATCATATCAAGAATTTATTCTGGGGTAAACCCAACATAAAACGCAACATCTCGATTGTAAACTAGATTCTTTGTACCCCTGCCTTTTCTCTCCTCCTGGGACAGCACTACTTCATGCTGGGGTACACTTTGATGGGGATGATCACCCTCCAGTACCTTACCCAACTGATCATTTTTCATAAGCCAAGACAGTGAATACTGACTATAAGAAAAAAACCCAGAAAGATTTGTATTTATATAGCACCTTTCAGGACCTCAGGACGTCCCATTGCGCTTTACAGCCAATGATGTACTTTTGAAGTGTAGTTACTGTTGTAACGTAGGAAACGCGGCAGCCAATTTGCACACAGCAAGGTCCCACAAACAGCAAGGCGATAATGACCAGATCACCTATTTTTAGGTGTTGGTTGAGGGATAAATATTGGCCAGGACACCAGGGAGAGCCTGGTGCCACTTTTACGTCCACCTGAGGGGACAGAGTCGGCCTCAGTTTAATATCTCATCCGAAAGACGGCACTTCCAACAGAGCAGCATTCACCTCAGTATTGCACTGAAGGGTCAGCCTGGATTATATGCTCAAGTCTCTGGAGTGGGACTTGAACCCACAACCTTCTGACTCAGAGGCTGAAGTTCTACTCACTGAGCCACAGCTGTCACTATGTGACAGTAAATAGCATCGCAGTCAAGCCGAATCCTGTCCACATACACTTTCCAGAAGAGGGTCAACCAGGTGGCGATTAGCAGCAGGAGCTCAGACTAATTTTTCCCCTTACTTAGCCGAGGGCACCGATGGCACTTGTGATGCTCCAGTTTACATCAGCTAATTCAGTAGAGATCTGGATAGGCAAGATTCTTGTTGCATTCTAGTGGAAATGCTTGCCTTGGCTATGATTTTTATTTTAAAATCCTACATGATACCCAGGCCTAATTAAAATCTTTTAAAAATAAAAACAAATGTAAGTATCATGTTATTTGACACCTCATAACCGCAGAGCTCTCAGTGTCAGAGATGCAACATCTCATCAACTACATTTTTCAAGCTAGATGGTGCCCTGCATTATGGGCCTTGGCCAACAACTTAAATTTCTAAGTTAGAAAATAATGTTGAAATTGCACATCATAAAAGGTTGTTTCACAGTAGAGGAACATAAAATGGAAGAAAGGAAAATAAAATTCTTCTCAAATATATGCTGAGGAGCCTTTTTAGAACATCAGTGACGCTATAATGTCATCATTTTGTTTTATTTCACTACAGCGCAAAACTATTTTGCACATCATAGCTGTGGCACAATATATTGTAATGAGATAAGACAGAATTTTGATCTCTTTGACCTGGCATTTACTGACACTGTGTGCAGTAAACTGGTTTTCAATTTTATTTTACAACCCAAATCTCACTGAATCAAGCTAAACTGTATTTGCTAAAGCCAAGTTCCAAAAAGAAAAACTCTTACTCATAAAAAGGACCATTCAAAACTGGTAAACGTTTGGCGTAGGATCACATCCATCAGTAATTTGAAAGAATAGTAATATATACTGCACAAGTGTTTATTGATTTCCTGTTATATGATATTAATTCTCACCATCTGTCTGCATCTTCTTTGGCTGCATGGAGGGTGAAGATATTGTTGAGGTAACTCTAAAATTAGCAGGTAGCGTCTCTGCTGATCCAGGTGCCATACCCCTTACATCCTTTGGTCGGAACTTCTTTCTCCAGGAAGGTGCTCGTCTGAAACCCTTTTCATCCTCCTTATACGCAAGGAAATAAAAGGCTTACATTAGTTACTTCCAGTTATCTGTTCTTGTATATAGCTTCCCACACCATCGTACTCAATACATACAGTTTTACTAACTGAAAACAATATGCCGGATTTACTCTGAAGTAAAATAATTGTTTGAAGTTACTTTGAACGGAACTGCAACTAAATCCCTATTTGTACGGGGAAGTTGAAAGAATGGGGAAGGATCTGGAGAACACAAGAATCTGTGAAGAAAAGGTCTGAAGAAAGTTTGAATCTTACATCATCTAGTCTCCTGTCCGTTCCTAGAGCCAAGAGGTTGTTAAATTCTCTCTCCAGTGATTGGCGAGCCTGCAAACATAAATGTCACTATTACTTCTTAATATAAACTGAAAAGCCTTTAGTACAATCATCCAATTCAGATTGCAATACTACCCCAAACATAAAGAAAACAATTATCCAAAGTGCACTGAGCATCTCAAGACAGTGTGACAAGAGTAGATTACTCACTAGTGGCGCAACAATTTTCAAAGGGAGTGCAATTATCCTTTAATGTTGGTTGGAATTGAACATGCCATCTCACAAACATCCTTCTTCCTGTGCAACCCATGCGCTTTGCTTTCATCACAAGCTTGCTATTTAGCAGCAAAACCAGTGTATAGTCAACAGACACCACTAACATTTTTTAATCAAAAGCCAATAGAATTGTTTCTAAGTCGCATCCTTTCAAGGCTGAGAAGCCCAAGTTTTGCGTGACCTTCATCATAATGCAGCTTTCTGACACGAGGCTTCATCTTTACGCTGCCTCTCTTGCAATTAAGAAAGCCCTAGTCGCGAATTTAGGACAAGATGCCAAATATACTGCCAATAGCGACAGAACTCAAAATTGAAGATAATCACAAAAAGAATTAAAGGAGGTTAGAAAAAAAATTCCTTAAGCAGAGGGTGATTAGAATTCGGAATTCTCTGCCACAAATCGCCATTAAAGCAGAGACAGTAACATTTTTGAAAAGGGAATTAGAGATTGTTGCTTGGAAAAGAGGAATATTAAAGGGTATGGGGAGCGAGCAGGAGAGCAACAGACAATCTGGATCAACTGGAGAAAAACATCGACATAGACTTGAGCTGAATGGCCCATTTTGTGCTGCAGCATTCTAGGATTCCTTATTCTAAGAAAGGAATAGGTTAGACCATCAATAGGCCAAAACTACCAGAATCCAGGTCAGGAGCATCAATAGACTTAAAATGGGCCAGCATGGACAAAATGCATTGCTGACATGAAACTATGATCACCTGCCGAGCATGGAGTTTTAAAAATATTCTGTTTCTTTTCCATATGTAGTACAACAACAAAATAAAATGTTTGGAGCCTGATGAATATTTCTGAGCCTATGCCAGGCTCTACTTTAAACAGGCTTCCTGTATACCTCAATGGTTTCACTCACATAATGCATGTCATGGGCAATTAACTTCTTTTACTCACTAACCACATCCTTTGGACATTGCAAAGCACAGGTGCCAAAAAAAATAACTGCTGCTTTCAATGTGTACAAGTACACTCTTAGAGGAGAAGAGAATGACGACTAATGCTTTATAGTCACAACACCTGCAGAAAAAAACTCAAGATTTTCAATTTCTGCAACAGTCCATTTGAACAGCCCCACTTCTGGATAATTCAATCTGGCTCCTCAAACAGGCACACTGTGCTCATGCTCAGAATATCTTCCCCATCACTGTTTCCATGGAAGACACTGGGCTATCAGGAACACAACAAGCAAATCTCCAAATATATCTTTGTTCACATGAATGGCCCTTATCTTCTGGTTTGCAGATAAAATCGCTACCTCAATGGCATTTCCAGAGTAATGAATACTGGTACTAGGGCATAAAAGTGCTGGACATCTGACCCAACTGCACTCAGCTCCAATCTCTTGATGGTTTCCTCGGGGTGCAATTGGCACAAACCTCAAGCAGCCAGCTGATAACTGAATGGGCTGCGTATTCGGGTAAGAGTAACATCGAATGTCCTTGTTACAACCCGACTCAAAAAACTGACCACATTCAAAAGCCATTTGGAGGGCTGGAGAGATACTTTAATAACTTCATGACAGTAGGATCCACTTAAAGAATCCCACAGGAAACAGCTATATCAACAACCACAACTGCCTGAACACGACTGTACGGTCCAAAATTCTTGTCAATTTTTGCTCAAAAAACAGGGTAACGGCAGACCAATTACGAGGAGAGATTACACAAACTAGGGTTGTATTCCCTGGAATTTTGAAGATTATTGGGTGATTTGATCAAAGTTTTCAAGATATTAAGGGGAACTGATAGAGTAGATAGAGCAAAACTATTTCCACTGGTTGGGGAGTCTAGAACTAGGGGAACAAGGCCTAAAAATTAGAGCCAGGACTTTCAGGAGTGAAGTTAGGGAACATTTCTACACGCAAAGGGTGGTGGAACTCTTTTCCACAAATGTCAGTTGATGCTCGCTCAACTGTTAATTTTAAATCTGAGATTGATAGATTTTTTTTAAACCAAAAGTATTAAGGGATATGGGGCTATGGAGTTAGGTCACAGATCAGCAACGATCTCATTGAATGGCGGAACAGGGTCGAGGGGCTAATTGGCCTACTTCTGTTCCTATGTCGATTTCTGGTAAGAAAAAAAGATTGAGGAAATTTGGGCACGACTTGAGCCCTTTCTTAACACTACGCAAAAGATTGAGAAAATTAGGGCATTGGTTCTATGAAACCGTCTGCCAAGCAGCATACCCCACCCCCCTGCCCATCCAAAACAGCATACAACTCAAATTTCCTGCATTTTCCAGGTTCAGGACAGGTGTAAATTTGCACCCAAAATTTTAGGCACAAAGGCTTCCTTTGGATTTATGTTCTTTTCAAATAGATTGGCAAAAGCAATGGAATTCACTTGGTTGTTACCACAGAGAGCCTAGTTTCCTGGAAAATATTTAAAACATATTCCCTTAAATGTTTTAAGAAATTCATTCATAGGGGAGATGTTTAAAAACTATTTATAGTGGGTAAATTTGCATGATCACATTTAAGACACTAATACTTTCCGCTTAGGGTGCATTTGAATTGAATGCTATCAAGCATATGCACCACCCAGAGCAGCTGGGTGTTTGTTTTTGATAGTCTATGATCATTTGAAGCCGAGTTAAAAAAATAAACACTGCACAAAAGAACAAGGGGACAATTTGAAAGATGAGGTGATAGGAGTTTTATTAGAGAAAAATCCAATGAAGCTGATGATATCAGCAGGAATTCTAAAACAAGTAGTGTAACTCAGTTCCTTTTGGTTGCTTTAGACAAGCTTCCTGGGAGCGTTTTTGAACTATTGTCCGTACTGAAGTGGTCTCACAGGCACAGAGGCTGCTCTATGACCCGTCCATTGTGGATTTAAATCTAAGTTTGTAAAGATGGGGATGATAGTTCCCTGTGACAAAAGGGCACCGATTGCAATTTGAAAATGGTTGGCTTGAAGATACAGAACAGGCTGAAAAGACCGATTGCCAAAACAGTGAGATCTTTTGGGATAGTGTGTAGGTTGCCTGCTTTGAATAATATTCACTTTTAAAACACCATTTACAGCGAGGCTTTTTAATCTAATTTGATTTATTTGCTGTAAATGACTTTGAGCTGTTCCACTTGTATAGTATCGATGAAGAGATTTGAAAAGTCCAGACAATGCTAGAGGGCAATTCTTAGTTATATTTAAATCCCATTGTTTTCTTACGCTCTGGCGTGATCTAATTGGATGCACAGGAAATTTCGGCATAAATTGACTGACAAAATTGAAAAAGGAATGGTTTAAAATCGATTACGCTGCTACAGGAAATTCTAGGCCTCTATCGCTTGCCAGTTCTTCTGATTTCCTGCTGAGGTGATGCTTTTGTTAGTCACTTGTTAGATGGTTTCTCACACAAGACACTTTTTGAGACATAAGTGGGCTAGTAGCACAGGTAATAGCTCAAAAAAAAGTTGTATGTCCACTATCTTTTTTAAAAAGAAATAGATGAGGTTGGGAACCTTTTGTTACTGCAACTTTTTACAAATCTGTTCCTGTAACACCACCTTCCTGCCAGCAGATGGTAGTCTTTCCTTGTCCAGCAATTCCCAAGTTAATTTAACACAGTGCAGCACCATCAGTTGGCAGAGTAGTACCTGGTATTGCAACAAATTGTTCTAATGACTTAGAAAACAAAAAGTTTCCATTTCATCTTGTAAAAATTCACCTTTGTAGATAAAAACACACGAGCACAGATAATTCCAAGCCAGCTAAAAAGAAAATAAATCTACGAGGCTAGAAATCTGGAAATCCACAGCATCTGAATATGAAACGACAGATTAATGCTTTGGGTGTAGACTCTTCATCAGAACCATGTTCTAATGAAGGGTTTGCACTGAAACCTTTACACAGCCACAAAGATACAGGCACCTTTGAGGTGCATCATTAGATACTCCATTTTAGTACCGCTTTCTGAAAATTCTACCTGTATTAAATATACGTGACAATAAACTTCCACAACAGACTCTTAGGAATGTAAAGATTTGAGACAGTCTATATTTAGCTCTTCAAACTACAGCAACCTACTTATGTAGTGCAGTTATTGTTTTACAATAACAATTGAGGAAGGCTAGAGGTATGCCATCCTGCCACAATGGTGGTGAATGCAGTACCAACAACAATAATTAAAGGTGCATTTAAATGCACCTTTAATGTAGGAAAATGTCCCAAGGCACTTCACAGAAGTGTAATCAGACAAAAATTAACACCAAACCAAAGAACAAGATATTAGGAACAGCGATTAAAAGCTTGGTCAAAGAAGTAGGCTTTAAGGAGCGTCTTAAAGGAGGGAGACAGAGGTGGAGAGGCAGAGAGATTTCCAGAGCTGAGGGCCTAGAAGGCTGAAGGCACAGCCACCAATGGTGGGGCGAAGGAAGTGGTGATGCGAAAGAGTGAACAGTACATCCTGGTTTTATGACTGGGATACCTAAAAGGACAGGTTTTCCAGTGCAGGTGAAGAGAGTACATAAAACAAAAACAGAAATGCTGAATCGTACAGGTCTGTCAGCATCTGTGGAGAGAAAAGTCAAGTTAACGTTTCAGGCAGAACCTTCTTCCAATGTGAAATTAGAAAACTAAACAAGTGTTTTAGTGGAATTAATGAAGGGTGGTGGGGCAGGGGAAAAGAGTGAAAAACAAGATGGTCTAATCATCACAGGGAAGATATTAATGGGCTGAATGACCTGCAATTTGCTTAAACGAAAAGCAGGGAATTGTTAAAATGACATAAAATGTCAGTGAGGCAATCGAAATTTATTACAAAACTAAACAATAGACAGGCTAATATGGTGAGAGACCCCCCCCAAGGAAGAGTGAGAAAATGGAGAGAAAATTAGAAGAAAAAAAAGGAGAAAGCCTGCACATGCAGGTCACTAACCCAAAAGCTGAAATGCTGGACACAGTTAGTACAGGGAACCCAAAACAGCTACACCAAGCTAACATTTACCAAATCCAACTGAATCTCTCCATCACCCATCTCCCATACTTTGGTTGGAGGATAACTGGTAAAAGCAGCCCAAAATTTGTGTTCAGTCCCCTGGTGTTGTCAAAATAAAAGCACAAGTCTGACCAACAGGTCCCCAAACTGTGGGGGCCACAAATCAGCAGTGGGCTACTGTAGAACAAAGTTCCAGGAAAGATTAAAAAAAACTGAACTGAAGCGCTCATTCTTACTGAGGTGAGCACAAAGGGTCCCAGCACACAGGTATCTTTTCCCTCTCTTCCTCCCCTACCCCCAAACCACTTCTGGGTACACAGCGTACAGTGACACTCTCACCTTTTTCAGATAAGCTAACCATTACCAATGCCAATTTTCCAACATGTTGAACAGGAATAGAGCAATCGCAGGTCCATTCAGCATATTAGGCAACAATGGAGGACATGATGCACCAATATGTTTCTTGCAAAAAATATAACAGAAGAAACATTGCTAAATCTAAGGAAATTCTGAAAGGGCTTTAAGGTGACTGTAATCTGAGGCATCCAACTTTAATTAACCTCCTCTAATCCGAACCCCCCCCCCCCACACCCTGCCTTTTGAACTTTATGATTCTCTGACTCTGGCCTCTTGAGAATCATCCCCCTCCCTTTGCCTCACCATTGACGGCCATCACTTCAGCCACCTGGGCCCCAAGGTTTAGAATTTTCTCCTTAAAATCCTCCACCTCCTCCTTTTAAGACCCGCCTCTGACAAACAATTGGTTATCCTTCCTAATATCTTAGTGTTCATTTTTTGATTCTGCTCCATGAAGCATTTTGGTATATTTTTCTACATTCAAGGTGTTATATAAATGCAAATTGCTGCTGTTGTTGATTAAAATGTAGAAATACATGTACTCAAGATCCATTGATTCCAACCAATTCCCTATTTCCAAGACCTAGATGGATCCCTTTGTCCATGCAGATTTCAGGTTGAGAGTGGGCCAGAATCCTCCATTCTAGTTATTTTGCAATACCAAAGTAGAGTAGAAACAGTTTCCTGTAAATCTGAAGGGAATGCGCTCAGTTTTGAGAGCACATCATCTCTGAATTTCTAATTCCTCAGGAGAGGAATGCCACATCCCTGGTAACAGTAAGTAGCAAAAGTAGAAGTAACTTCTCTCAGTACTGAGAGATGCTGTTCACATTATTTTCTCCGACTATTGGGCTCCAACTTTTGCCCTCATATCTTCTGTTGTTGGCCGTATATGCTGGTGTTTGGTCCACTTTGTTAGACATTATTAAGAGAAGAAAATGTGAGTTTTTTTTCAGCAGTATTACTCGTATGTTCATCTTCTATGCATTTAAGTTAACTTTATTGTAAAAATATTAGCTAAAAACAATGCAATTTTATCAAGACCTAATAGATCACGCCAGTAAAACCGATTTGACAAGACTTACAGAAAGTTTAACTTTCAAATACAAGTGATACACAGGGATTTAAATTAAATACTTCACATGTTTGATGGCAGGTCTTAAAGACACCAGTGTACACAAGCTGGGTTTCCTTTACTGGTATTTCCTATATATTAGAATGATAGCTCCCTTTGTTTACCTGTGTATTCTGCGTTGGTATCTGTAACAAAAGAGCTAGTGCATTGTAATCAAAAAGTTCGTCTAGGGCAATTAGTCCACCATGAACTCCAATTTCTAAAAGGTTATTTGCATATTCCTTAAGTCCAATTGACTGCACCCAGCGTATTACTCGCTCATTAGTCCACACCATAACATCTGTAAAAAGTAAAGGGAATAAAATCAGAAGGAAACAGTGATCCATTGTACTTTACAATATTTAACAGATTGCAAATGTATAAACTCAGATCTAAACAATCTAATTGAACAAATCATGCAAGTGGATTTTTTTTTACGCCATGGTGGTCATTAAGAATTGAAAGATACTTATAATACATACTGGATAATACATTACTATTGCGATAAAAACAATTGATATTTGAGCATGGCACTGATCTTTCATTTATACAGTGCCTTTAACATAGAAAAATGTTCCAACGTGCTTCACAGAGGCGTAATCAAACAAAAATGGATACTGAGCCAAAGGAGGAGATATTAGATGGGGTGACCAGTTGGTCAAACAGGTGGATTTTAAGGAGGATCTTAAAAGAAGATGGAAGTAGAGTGGCAAAAATCTTTTACGGAGGGAATTCCACAGCATAAGGCCTAGACGGCTAAAAGCACAGCCACCAATGGTGGGGCGAAGAGGGGGTGGATGCGCAAGAGACCATAGACGGAGGTACAGAATATTCTTGAGGGGGGGGCAGGGAGTAGTTGTAAGATTGAAGGAGGTTACAGAAATAGGGAGGGATTTAAACAAAGAATTTTAATTTGGAAACACTGGGGGACCGGGAGCCAATGTAGGTCAGCAGGGACATGAGTGATCGGTGAGTGGGAGTTGGTGTGAGATAGGATATGAGCAACAGAGTTTCAGATGAGCTGAAGTTCATGGAGGGCAGAGGATGGGAGGCTGGCCAGGTGAGCAGTGGAAGAGTCAAGTATGGAGGCGGCAAAGGCATGGATGAGGGTTTCAGCATCAAATGGGCTGAGGCAGGGAGGATATGGGATCGGAAGTTCAGGTCGGGTAAGAATGGGGCGCTGAGGTTGCCAACAGTCTGGTTCAACCCGAAACAGTGGCTGGAAAGAGGGATGGAATCGGTGCCATGGGTACGGAGTTTATGGCAGGGGTCAAAGATGATGGCTTCGGTCTTCCAAATGTTCAACAAAGAAATTGTGAACAAGTAGTTGGGCAACACGGAGGCAGTGGAGGGATCAATACAGATGGTGAAGACATACAGCTGGGTGTTGTCTAGTTTCGTTTTATTTATACATTAATTTTGAACCCTTTTCTTTCAGGTTTTCCTCTATCTGGGGTCCTATTATCTATTTTGGAGGGAGCCAAACCAAAAACATTGGGCTGTTATTGGTTAAAAACCTGCTCCAGGGCCTGAAAGCATAAAGATTGAGAGAACTGTATCACAGAGGAGGCCTCGCACTCAACAAGCTCGGTCACTGTTGGCCCAGGAAGCGAGATTGCATGCAAGGTAACTCAAAAGCAGCACATTGAGAGTTAAATTACAACCATTACCTCTAATTTCATGTTGTCCTTCTTCACGCCTCCTTTCCAGTTCCTTGCGATCATAATTTAGTCTTTTTAAAGCCATTATTCCACAATGCAGGCTTTTTCTGTTTTAAAAACAAAACATACATTTGGGCAAAGCTACCAGGAGCATATCTGCAAGCTTATATATTTACCTACAATTTTTCATCATTCTCTATTAACTATGGATACAAGTTAATTTTCCTGATAATTTATTTTCTAAATTTTCTTCCTTCCAGTTTAATTTTTTACATCCTTAATGCAAGTTTATCTTTTTCCTTTAATTTTTAACCTTATTTCGATAAAAAAAAACACTCCTGACTTCAGCATTCATTTCAACATTTTCATGTCTCCTTTGGTTTACTATTTTGTTTCAGTCTAAGCAGTTGAATATGGCCCAATAGATATCTTACAATTTTACTTTTCATGCAGTTTAATTAACCTTCAGGATATGACAAGTAAATAAACTATTGCCGGAATAGGTCAGCAGTGCTAAAATAGCAATGACGCAAATTGCCTTTCTTTAAGATAAATATTGGCTTAATTCCAGCACATAAACAAGGGAAGAGGCACTTCTTCAGTCCTGGCCCAATTAAGATCTGCTTTTCTAGTTAAAACTGTTTTTACAACAAAAACCAGCTCTACTGATACTTTTCTCTGAGCTTTTTTCAATCATCTGTAAGCGTGGGGTTTTGTGGATGCATTAAAACTAATGCACAAAGAAAAACATCAGGTGTTGAATAACTAATTAAAATTTATTTTAAAAGGTTGAATTACCTACGCTTTGTTCAAAATTAAAAACTTACACCATAAAACAACCCCCCCCTCACCCATAAAAAAACATATTTTACAAGTTTAAGTTGTGCATGTTTGTGCACTGCTAAACAGCCTAAATTAATGGTTGTGTTCTAGGGATAAAAATTTTAAGAGCAAATTAACTACATGCATGTTTCAAAACTAGTAACATTCTTGAAACTACCAATTCGTCCAAAAGAATACAATGAATTCATCCAGCACCAACAGGAAGTTTACCTGTGAAAGCTATCGACCATTTTAAGCTGCCCTCGGAGATCTTTTTTTGTCAAATGGTCCAGCATTCGAGCATCAACAAGACATTCCATAAAGTAGCTGCGATACTGAGGCAGACCCAAGCTAGGAAGCCACTCATTGCCGATCCACTCGTGATTCATGTCCCCATATGCTAAAGTCTTAACTCGCCGAAAAAAGACACACACAATTTTATCATGGAGTCCACCTTAAGTACCAAAGACATATTTTTACTTTTTAATGATGTAATTATTAAGCCTAGGGATTGGTGCTAGCAAATGAAACAGTTTTGACTCCATAATGACAGCACGAAATGAACTATGGAACAAACCCAAGGCACTAACACACTGTTTATATTGACCTAACCATATCTCAGCCTTAAAATAGCACCCTTTTACTGCAGTGTAAAACTGCATTCTCAGCAAATGTTAAGTTAGTGTAAATGATTGCCTTTTGAGAAATACTTCAATATTGGAAATAAGTAAATAAGAGGAAAAAAGTTACCAACTAGCAAGTAAAAAGAGAATCATATATTTTTAAAAAGCCCACCTGGGCCCAGCTGCCCTCTTCATCATCCTGATGTTAAAGCAGTTAGAAAAGCATGGGAGAAACATGGATCATAAAGTTAATAATAGGATATTAGTTTAGTAAGCTCACACAGACAGTATTACTAATGGATGCAATACAGACCAGCAATCTCTGAAATTCCAAGCACAGATTATTTAAGCATAAGTTTAAAAGTAACATCTATGCTAAATAAATAGTCATGCAACAGGAGATTAAAAGATATAGAAAATAATCTGATAAAAATATGTACTTGATGGATCTACATTTTGCAACAACCTTTCTATACAAGCATACCATTAATTTAGACCTGTGATTCATACATGCAAAGGACATGCGCCCGTTGAATTATTTTCAATGTGCACATAAAGATATTTCTCTTGCATGCCCGTAATCATATGAGGTGGCACAATGGATAATATTGGAATACTCACTTTATTCCACAGGTCAGAAAAACCCTCATATCAATTTTATTTGTGTGGAAGATCATATGACAATGTTCTATACTGCATATTTGCTATACAACCACAGGTGTGTATTTAGATACAAAACTGGTTTTGCATTTAAAAAGTTGCTTCTGCAAATCAAAATTGTCAAACACAAAGTTTAGCTACTTTACAGTATCACGGAGGTTATACTGAAAATAGTCAGTCATGTCATTGTGATACTTCCAGCAAAGAATGTAATGTAATGCTATGCACAGTGTAACAGTATAAGTTGTGGATTATTTAATGGTTCATATGATCACAATGGATGTAGGCCATTTGGGCCATCAAGCTTCCTCTGCAATTCCTATTGTATGCTTGATAGAAAGGATGTTCAATTACATTTGTATTAAAATTTGAGAGTTGTACCATTTACATAGCAAAGCCCCTTAGGTGAGGATCAAAGATAGAATCCAAACCAACAGACATTGTGCACATGGGTTACTGAAAAACACTTTTTTTTTTGCATCCATCCACTTTATATTTTAATTAAAATGATAGAATCCCCAAGTAATTACAACTGAATATACATAAAAACATTTACAAGACTGGGAAGCACAAGATACAGGGGGAAGGGATCATTGACAGAAGCCACTAAAAGAATCCAAAAGGACAAAAGCTGCAGTGAATATGTGGAACTAACCGTTTGCGGTGTAGCAGCAAGAGTTTCCATTTCTTCATGTGTTAACCAGACATTTCCAGTGGACTAATCACATGACCCATGAGACCCAAACAAATCCAATGACAGGAAAGCAGTAATAAAGAGGAGAGGTGGCAGATCATTAAGCAACAGGTATATTTAAGGAGGCTAGCTTAAGCTCACGCTACAGTTCCTTAAAATGATGGCAGAGCAATTGCAAAAACTATTATTTCTATGGCTACTAAAATCTAGCTTTATGGCTGAGAAGTGACATTCCCGATCAGTTCCAGTGTGGGAAGGGGGTTATCTTAATAACTCTGTAGAAGACTGTACTTAAAATAAGTATGCAATAAAGCATTGCATTTTACCCCCTCCAACTTAAAACATTTTCTAGCATTAATTTATTGGTTTCCACAATATGTAGTGAACTCTTTACAGACTCAAAACAGCAAAATAAATAATTTCCAAAAAAAAAGCACAAAGCTGAAATTGTTAATGAAAAAAAATATTTTAAAAAGTTTCATTTTGGTGTGTGCATAGAGGAATGAAATTTGTCCCTACCGTTCGAGACGTTGGAGGTGCTGAAGGACTGGTTAGCGATACCATCTCCTGGATAGCTAGACGTAATTTTAACCTGTGGAGAGGATTACTGATACCAATCTCTCGCTGTATTTCGGTGTCTGATAAGGCCGACATAATAGCACCACTTTTTACGTTGGCTCTACATGCTGCCACATACCAGGCTGGCATTCCGACCCAAAGCTGGAACCAAAAACACTAAATCAGCAAAATGTTCCAGATAGAGGCTCGTGCACAAAGAAATCCGTTCCAAATTGACCAACCACAACTTATACTAAAAATATTATGTCTCCATGCATTTGTGGTCTACAAAACCTTATTTTCTGTTAGTTTTGTGTCAACTTTTCCCTCATTATAAATTTCTACGTCTATATTTAGAATGGAAATTGACTAAGTTTGAGTAGAATTTTTTTTACGCAGCGGGTTATTATGATCTGGAATGCACTGCCTGAAAGGGTGGTGGAAGCAAATTCAATAATAACTTTCAAAAGGGAACTGGATATATACTTGGAAGAGGAAAAATTTGCAGGGTTATGGGGAAAGGGCAGGGGAGTGGGACTAATTGGAGAGCTCTTTCAAAGAAATGGCGCAGGCAAGATAGGCCGAATGGCCTCCTTCTGTGCTGTATCATTTTATGATTCTATGAAGTTTGCAACGCTGTAATTACATCTTGTGGCCAGTAGCACTGTAGCACCTCAGTTTTGCATTTGCCAACTCCTCGGCCTGTCCTGCAGACCCACTATGCTCCACCCAACTCTACTTCTCTGCGTCACCAATTGCCCTTAGTTTTGCTATTTAACTATAAGTAGCAATATGAAATCAAAGTGTTATAAAAATTAAGGTCAGAATGTAGGACTTTAAAATGGGGTCTGAATTATGTCTGCACAACCTGGTCCAATTAATCCCATCCCCTCAGTCTGCTTCACCTAAAGACCATGCTTGGTTGGGCTCCCTATGTGCTACAGGACATTGACTATTATGAAAAACACAAGATAATTTTTTTTTTTGAAGAAACAACCCAAGCTACATCAGCCTTCCCTTTAAAATCTGTAATCTTACCTCCAGCCAGACGACTACAGTAGGCCCATCCCATAGTGCAAACGGTAGACCTTGTCTTCGTGCTTCTTCTAACAACTCAGTCCTAAAGTACAAATCTCTTATTAACGAACCAGACTCATTTCAAATCAGTTCAATAATTACATATAAATAAAATTAAAAGGATTACCATTATTAATTTTCACCATATACACTTAGGTCAAAATAAACAGTCTTGCAGTTTTTATGGCATTTAGACTACATTGTAAGAGTTTTAAAATAATACTTAGTACATGCAGATAAAGAGGGTTAGACTAATAAAAACTTGCAACATTAAATATTCATGAGAAAGCATGAGCAAACATTTTGTTATTTTTTTTAAAAAGCAAAAGAACAGTTAGAGAAGTCAGGAAACTCATTCCTTTACGCCAAGAAAAGTGTTGGTTACACAGTGAAGCTCCACACAGAAAAACACCATTTTTATTCATACTAACGTACACCAAATGGTATTTCCATTTCCAAAGAATTCCAGTTATTGTGGTTTTGATAAAGTACTAATATAGCTTCGCATCCCTACAACTTTAACTTACATTCATATGGTGCTTCCCATGCAAAAACATCTCAAGTGCTTTATGAGGGGCGGGGGGCAGGAAAGAAAAGAGTTGGATATTGAGCAGGAAGTAAGGAAATTTGGATGTGGAATTGAAAGAGTAGAAGATGCATGTTTTTAAGGAGGCATTTGAAGGCAGAGAGTGAGGTTTCAAGGTAGAAAGATTTAAGAAGACATTCCAGAGAGCAGACACACAGTGGCTGGAAGATTTGTCTACGATGGTAGAGTTGAGGGGGCAAGGAGCAAACAATAATCCACTCAGAAGAACAGCATGCATTGGCCAGGATGTACTGTTGTAGATTTCAGAAGTCGGATAGGACAAAGCTCTGGAGCAATTCGAAGTCAAGAATCTTGTGGGGTCAGGGAGGGGAATATTGATACTTTGCCAGTGGAGCTTGGTAAATTCAAGGTGATGGGAGTGCAGAATTGCAAGGATGCAGAATTGTAGTTTGGCTAGATATTTTTGGGGAGCGAGAAATGTAAAGAGATCCATGAGAACAGCATGAGAAATTGACCCTCAGCATGAAGACAATGTGGGAGAGGATTTCAGGAGTGTACAGGTGAGGTAGGCAATATTCCATGTAACTTGGTGATAGAATGGATGTGGAGTTGAAGGCTCAGCTGGGGGTCAAAATAGAACACCAAGTTTGTGCACCACTTGGATCACCCCAAGTGGTGAACATTAAAAGTCCAATGGCATTAATCAAAAAGGAGGGAGGTTGTCCTATGTCCTGGTCAACAATCCTCCCTCAATCAATGCCACCAAAAAAAAACAGATCAATTGGTCATTCATCTCATGGCGGTATGTGCGATCTTGCTACATGCAAAACGGCTGCGTGTTTACCTACATAACGGCCACTGGATTCAAAAATAATTTATTGCATGTGGAGCACTCGGAGAGGTTTCTCAGACATAACACACTATATATATATATATATATATGCAAGTTTTTCTTTCAGAGGTGATGATAGAGGGTGCAGAGAAGGGAAGTCAGAAGAAGCAATCAGTAGTGGAGCAATTTATAGTTATCCTACAACTCCAGGATGATTCTAGAGAAACAGCACTTCATTGCTGAGGTGGTCAAGCCAGATCTGGCAGTGAACGTTCAACCTTCAATATTGCCTCTTCCAGCATAAACTACAGGTCTTGATCCACAGAGCACAGTCAACAATGCTGCTTCTTGACTGACTGGCAGTGGTACAATTCTGCAGTGAGGTAGGATAGATACAGGTACTTCTACCACCTAGCCTGATGAAACTCAATGATGCCAACTAGGTCAGAGATTCAAACCTGTGAGCCTCTGGTTTGAAAGCTGGTATGCTAGATCTGGAGCTCTTGGACTGTTGGGTGAAGCTACAACGTTTTAAAGCTATGCCCACTTTTTAAACAGTTTGCTATACTTTGCCCAAAATACATTTTTAAAGCAAAATAATGTCCCTCTTGTTTACAAACTGGAACCCAATGGAAATGATAGCATTCCAAGTTATATTCCTGCATTCTACACATTCCAGAGTAAAACAAAGTTCCCTTTGCCATCAGACATTGACATAGAGCCACAGAGCAAACCCAATGCATTCATGAAAGTTAATGATAAATAAACTTACCCTGATTTACTACTAAGGTCATGGAGTGAATAACAACATAAGAAGGGGGGGAAAATGAAGAAAAAAAATGCGTAAAACATTAATTTTAAATGAAATCTAAAATGATAGGGGAAAAGGATGTGGGGGGAGGAAAGGGTTTTGGGAGGAGCCAAGTTTCCTTCTCAGTTCATACATTGTTCAAAAGACATTGGTTGTGTGTATTTTAAACATTGCCATTTGCCCAATATGAACCATTTAAAATACCACTGCAGTTCTCAGTGTTTTTTAAAAACGTAATTGGTGTAATGGAGTCAAAATAGCCATGCACTTTTGTTAATACTTCACAAAAGTTTGGAAAAAAAAACTTACTTCTTTTTCAACTTTCTATCTTTTTCTGCTTGGCCAAGTTTACTGAGTCCCAAGGCATCCTGAGGACAGGTTTCCATATCTGGTATGCCAGCTATAAAGTTTAAAGTTATATCATTATACTGTTCATGGGAGTAAATTATTGAACCCAGTTTCAGCCAAATATTGTGAATTGGATTTTGAATGACATTTTATTTCCCCAAATATAAAATATCAAAAATATAGTAATACCTGCAAAGAATCTTATCAGGAAGCTGTGAATAGTTCACAGGGAGCAGAATGAGGGAAACACAGAAGTATGCATATGGGCAGTTAGTGTTTGGGAATCTGAAGGAATTCAGAAGGCTGTTCTGAGATCCAAAAAGACAGGTGTTTTTTTTATAAACGCAATTTTTTTTAAAACAACGAATGGAGACACAGTTTACATGATTTGCAAATAATTACAATTGCTTGTTTTTAGAAGCTAACCCCTCAGATAAGGCTCCAGGTGAATTTCTAGTGTACAGTATACAAAATTAAGACGCCTTATGTATGAATACCAATTAAAAATAAATCACCTTTTAACATTAAAAAGTGATTCTTTTATGGTATTAACTAAAATGTGATCAACATTTTAGAGGTCCTACCTATTACCTCTCCATCTATTTTACAGGAAAGCAAAATGTAATACATCCCTAACAGTTAACATTGAAAACACCATACCCCATACAAATATCAAATTACTCCACATCAGGCAAAGTAATTACAAGTTATTTTCCCAAAAGTATTAATATATGCAAGTAATATTAATGAAGACAAGAAAATTCCAATTTTGACATGCAAAGACTTTCATGACTATTTTTTGCTATTAAATGCGATTTAAGTACTGTAGCTTATCAGGAAAATAAACACCCCCAACATTATATTCACTCATTGCACAAGCTTGGAATCCAATGAAAGCCATGCCAATTACATTGTGGCCTTTCTATTAGTTTTTGAGCAGACTACAAGTACGTAAACCCTGCTTCATTACATTAGTTTTCTACTATCAAAAGTTGAATACAGGCTGCCCTTTTTTTGGGGTTCATAAAACAAAACATTGAGAATAATGTCAGAGAACAGAATTTGAACTCTATCTTTCTTCCAAAAGGAAACACGAAAGCAATCTTAATTTAGTGCTTAAATCCAAGTAGAGCTTTCTTCCCCATATCTGCTTAGTCACCAAGAATGCTTTCTCCCACCGCTGCAACATTACCACTTCCACCTCTCCCACACTGTTGCTGAGACTCTAGTCCTTGCTTTTCTTACAAAGGTCAACTTCCCCCAACGCTCTCCTGGCCAGCCTTCCTACTCCCACAAACTGTAAGTTATTCAGAATGCTGCTGCCAGAATTCTTACCAGCTCTTGGAACTTGCTCTTCCATATGCCAGTCCTTGCTGAGCTCCACTAGAATCCTGTACCCCAACAAAACAGTTTCAGGATCCTTACCTTCACTTTCAAATGCCTCCATGTCCTCGCCCCAGCCTACCTGAGTGATCTTCTTCAGTGCTATGTCCCTGCTCACACTTTGCTCTTTTGACACCGGTCTACTCTTCAATCATTGGCAGCTGCTCTTTCAATGACCATGCCCCTACCCTCTAGAACTTCATCTGCTTTACCTCCTGCATCTCTGCTTTCAAAAGCCTACGAAAGATTTTTCTCTTCAACCTCTCTTTCAGCCCCACCCCTTAACTCCATTATTTCTTTCCTTCCTGCTCAGTGTCCACTTCATTTTCCAATATGTAAAGCACTTTGGGATGCCTTTCGGTCACATAGGGTGCATTATAAATAGATTGCTACTTCCTGAACTGATGTAAATCAACATTTACGTACACGTAACAGAATTTGGGTAGTTATTGAGTGTTTTAATGCATTGTTATGAAATGACTCACAATAGCCTACTTAAAAATCAATGTCTCAGATCATATTTTGAAATTCTAACAGAGCACTTCAGATTTCAGGAGGAATCCACACGACTTGATGGGGTAGATTTTCAACTTGCTGCCTGGGCATGAAGCTGGCATTGCAGATGATTTTAATGGAAATGAAAGTCGGGCAGTTTCAATAATGGGCGGCTGATCTGCAACAGCAGCAAGTTAAAAGTCTATCCCCTCTGTGTTTAATTAGCGCAAATCATTGACTATTTCTAAATGGAGGAGATATTACAAACCAAAAACTTTTAGTAGCCAATATCATTATTAAGCCCATGTTAGAAATGAGTGCACACAATATTTAGTCAAGGTGACATACTGAATTACATACAATTAATTGAGGTCTCAAGTTATTCGGGTGACCCTGAAGATTACAATGGCAGGAACTCTAATCTTACTATTTTGAAATACAATTGTTCTAATCAAAAATAACTACAGATTTGTTGCAAGAGCTTTAAAAAATTCTTGAACTTATTGGAGCTATGAACTCTCTTTCAGATTGACAGATGAACACAACCAAAAAAAAGCTGTTGGCTAATTTCCACAACAAATGTTTTATACAGATCTGGATAACATATTTGGAAGGCAACAAACTTGTCAGATTGTCTAAAATTGCAATAATCTGGAATGGGGCTAAAAATTTCTTTAACATTTTTGCTCTTATGGTGGGGAGAGGGATTCTAGAACCAAGTTTTAATATGATTTCTGAAATAAGTGCTCACCAGCTTTCTTTCTTTAAGCCAAAACTACTAGTTAGACACAGACTACCAAAAATAGCAATTTACTAATTTTTACACTTTAAAATATGCTATTTCTTTTTATTTGACCCCATTTCAAAAAAGACCCCATCTCAGTAAAAACCTGAAGGTCAAACCGTCATGCAATGAATATCAGTAGTTATTAATGCAGCTCTTGAAATTAATTGAACGATATGGCTATTTTTACAACAGAGCTTTCATGCCAAGTCTACAACTAACATGCACTCAAAAATTAAATAAAAAAGCAATCCAAAATTCAAATCAAACCAAAACATAAAGCAAGAACACCAGAGTGGAGGTGTAACCTGAACTTGGAAAGGTAGCAAGGAAAGTGGGCTAAGATTGATGGACAGTCATTTGGTAAAAGAGAAACAAGAAAATAGAACATGAACAAATTATGTGAAGGGAGGAATAAAATCTCATAGGACTTCAAATACACAGGGGTTAAAAGCAAATAATAGTAAACAGAATATAAATTTAATGACAAAAGCTGAATTTATATTTATTCCAAAGTTTATTTATTGACTTCCAAACCAACCTTGCCCTGTGGGATCTTTGCTGGACTGTCCAAGCCGACCTTTTTCTTTCTTACCAAACAGGCGCCCAATAGAAGACTTGATACTTTTCTTTTTGGGGGCTTTGTGAAGAGAATCTTGGCTGCTGTTGCTGCTACTGGGATTGCTGACTTGGCCATCCTGTGATCCTGTTGAACTGTGTATACATTAAAAAAAAGTATTTAAGTTTGGTAAAAAAAATTATTTTTAAAAAAAGTAAACCGAGAATCAATGTTTGGAGCACTGTGTTCACAAATATAACAGCAAACACAGTAACCTAACTTAGTTTAAGCTGCGTCACCAATATAAAAATGTAGAAGCAAATTTCAAGCAGTTTTGATCCAAAAAATGACATGACTGGAGAAATCCACAATTCACAAACAGGAAAGACAATTCTATATTCCACAAAATTTTACTTCAGAGTTTCAAGTACTCTTAACAGTATTACTACATCAATAAGCCGTCCCAAATCTGAACACTGCATCAAACACGTTCAGCCTTCAATAAGGATATCAGCATTGAAATTCTATCACAAAAACGGAAGATATTCTTTTATCCAAAACAGCAATTTGTCTAATCCAAGTTTCATGAAAAATGTCAAAAATTATTTAGGCAATTTTCTAAAACAAATCCTTCCTACAATTTCAAATAATGAATGCAATATAAGCCAGACATTACTCCAAATTGGATATCAAAATATGAAGTGAATTTGCCCACAGTAAATATTATTCAGACAACTGAATGTGACTTCCAAATAAAAATTGCCAGTATTTTTATTTCATTTCTAGTAAAGTTTCTAAAATTAGCTTCAATTTCCCCATCCAATACGGTTGTAGCCAATTCTCTTGATAATTAAATATCCTACTCAATATTGCGACGTTTGAATATAATCAGCTATGATGTAATTGGTAAATGAATTTCAATATCGATAAGTATGTGGTGGTGCATTTTGGTAGGAAGAATAAGGAGGCCACATATTGCTTGGATAAGAAGAATCTAAATGGGGTAGAGGAGCAAAAGGATCTAGGAGTACAGATACACAAATCATTAAAAGTAGTGACACAGGTTAATAAGGCCATAAAAAAGCAAATCAAGCACTGGGGTTCATTTCTAGTGGGATAGAATTGAAAAGCAGAGAAGTTATGTTAAGCTTGTATAGCACCTTGGTTAGACCACACTTGGAGTACTGCGCACAGTTCTGGTCTCCAGATTATAAAATGGATAGAGAGGCATTGGAGAAGGTGCAAGAAAGATTCCACAAGGACGATACCAGAACTGAAAGGATATACTTATCAGGAAAGGCTGAACAGGCTGGGGCTCTTTTCCCTAGAAAAAGAGAAAGTGGAGGGGTGACCTGACAGAGGTTTTTAAGATAATGAAAGGGTTTGATAGGGTAGAGAAAATATTTTCACTTGAGGGGGAGTCCAAAACTAGAGGTCATCAATATAAGACAATCACTAATCAATCCAATAGGAAATTCAGGAGAAACTTCTTTACCCAAAGAGTGGTAAGAATGTGGAACGCGCTACCACAAGGAGTAGTTTGAGGCAAATAGTATAGATGCATTTAAGGGGAAGCTAGATAAGCACATCGGGGAGAAAGGAATGCTGATAAAGTTAGATGAAGAGGGGTGGGAGGAGGCTCGTGTGGAATATAAATGCCAGCATAGGTCAATTGTTTCTATTTCTGTGCTGTAGCTCGATATAAGAACTTCCTGGTTAAATGCATTGAGTGGCTTCACATCAACATTTTGCTGAAATCAGTTCGTAACAAATGTGTGGCAACTGCCCACCTAATCAAAGACCAAAACACATTTCTACATTGGTTTTTGTTGCTAAAACATTACTACTAACCCAATATCCAGATATGATCATCAGGTCTGTTTACAGTATATTATTTCTGTAGATCAGCTCACAGACTAAGCAAAGAAATGTAAAGGAGAAAAAAAGTTGAATGAATTACACCTATTTGGAAAATCGTTTCACCTTCTTATGTCCCGAATATCCTCCTGACTGACTGTGTGACAAGCACCTTGGTTAACCCTGTCCAATCGAATAGACCTTGGTGTGGAGGGTGGTGATGTTTCACACTTTATCGTTGTTTTGTCTTCCCGTGCATCTTCTTTTGATATCTGAGATTATAGAAGAAGTTGTAAATGAGTAAAAAAAGTCAAAAATAAGAATCAGTTAATGCATAATTGGATTTGCAAAAAGCTAACACCACCACATAAACCAAAATTATGTCAGGGTCACATAGATCACACAGACACAATACAGCCTACAACAACAAACAACATAGACACTGGTACAGAAAGCTGCATCACTTCTTTACAAATGAAGAGTGAATTTTAATAAAAGTACAAGATTCTAACATTGGATTTTTGGAAAGAACCAGACAATGCAAGAACTTTTATCATTTCAAGATTATCAGCCAATCGATATGGTTTTGCAGGATTATAAACAAAATGAAGGGTAGCAAAAGCCACAAACAAATGAGCAGAAAAATCCAAGGTGCCAAGTGAAGCAGATGCATTGTTAGGAAAGAAAAATAAGATAAGCAAGCACCAAACTTTTGTTGTATCGCGGGACAGCCATAGAACATTTAGAAGTCCTGCAGACACCAACCATGGATGTTGTTTTGACTTTCATGAAGAATATTACGTAGGTTACAAGGGTGAACTTAAAGGTTGGGCTAAGTCTTCTTTGCACAATTTATCCCCAACTCTCAAATCTGCAAGGATACAGTAGTCGATTTTTCCCCATGGAGAAAACACCACAGCTTCCACCTATCATGGCTTAGATTAAAAAAAAGTGAACAGAATGGGGGAAATCAAACCCTATGACCTCTTATTTTAGATACTGAGCTCCAACACTTAAGCGCCACCATGTTCTCAGTTCAGCTACTGTGTGAACTCATTTATTAGAATATTGAGTATACAATGTTAGAGTAAATAATTTTGTACATTAAAATGTTTTCTGGGTATACCTAAAGCTCACATCAGGTTAACACTGTAACCTACATAATATTCTTTACTGAAGGTCAAAGCAATACCTATGGTTGGTGCATGTGAGGCTTTATAATGCTCTGCAGCTTTCCACTGACACGGTGCTTTCCTGGCATATCCTACACCTCAGGCTACCAAAGGTTTTAAGATTCCCACTCCTGGGAGAATCAGGTTGTGTGTCCTTTACTGTAGGTTTATCCTCACTGAAGACTGCAGTAGGAAATTATGGACCTGGCACAGGGGTTGGTGAGGAAAGACTGTTAGCAATCCTTTCAAATAACTGAATGTTATTCATTCTGATGGCACCAACAGAAGACATCGCAGAGGAAAAGACAGGCTCAGTAACCTGCAAACCCTTGCCTTGAGGAATCTCTAAAGCAGGCTCGTCAAAGCATCCTACCACCAGAGCACTACAAGATAGTCATCCTCCATTCAGAGGTCTTGTGGGTGATGAAGCCACAGCATTTCACTGCCTTCTATGCCAAAGTCTCACGTGGCAACTTTAAGAATAGTAGGAATAGCGATGGGGCAAAATAGTTTGTTTTGATTTTGTGCAATATTAGCACTTCACCTGTACATTAAGGAGACATTACACAATATTCTGGAGTAGGATGGGAAGGGGAAATAAAGGAATGTATATTGAAACCCTGTTTAAATTATGTTCAACAGCAGGAAAGGGAAGAAACCATGTTACTCAGCAGGGAGATGCTACTGTTGTACTGATTGAAATGCAGATTACCATAATGTGTCTTATACAACAACGTGATGCCAGGTGATCAAAGTTCAATTTTATACATTTACCTTCCTACGGTGCTTCCTTAAATCACTAGGCTGACAGACACATGCAAAGAAAAGAGAGAGTCATTAAGGATAAAAAAACTGATTTAAAAGATTATACAAGATGTAGATACATCAGAAATCACACAAACAGAGAAACGGGGAAGGCTGGGTAGACTTTTCTTGAACACAGTATGAATTTTATTCATTTAAAAAGGTTCTCATTTGTTGAGACTAAGGGTCTTTGATGATTGCAGATGTAGTCTTCAAAAGTGATGTGTTAAACTCATTCATTCTACTGTATCTGGGTTATGTTACTTTTCACTAGTTACACTTGATGCAAACCAGCTAATGGTTACCATTTAGTCCTGGTTTAGTTATAGACATTGAAAACTGCAGTGTATTACAGAAGCCAATAAATAACTGGCTTTGTACAGTTTTGTTATATTGGCAGGTCTACGTAGAAATGTTTTAGACTAGTTTCCCCAGCATCCCTTAACTAGACATTATATTTGGTAATGATATAATATGTACATTTGTTGGCTTCATCTGACATATCAAGCATTTCAAATAGTCAATCTGTTTTGCTCTTCTGCTAATAAAGTTGCAATGACAAGCACGCTGTGTCAGGCCTGGTCTTTCTGGAGTAAGCCATTAAAATACTCATCTAGTTTGATCAACATTTAGCACATTTTGCTGCTGACAGTTTAGTATAATCTTGTAGTTGCACATTTCTCCACTTTCCAAAGGATAGCTCTTACATTTTAGGAAAGAACTAGCCAGACATTAAACCAAACATACAGAAATACATAATTTGTTTGCAGCTCATACCAAATTCAAAGTATAACTACATTATGATGTAAAGTTCTGCATTGACAAAATGCAGGCAACAAATAGCTACAAATGCACCAGAGTAAGCTAAAATAATCCTTTTGCTTTTTCAGAATCTCTATGCGATGAAACTGAGCTATCAGGATAATGTGATGTGTAAAAAATGTTTGATGAGAAACAGAACACTGGATTAGAAAAGAATGCTGGAACAATGACTAAAATTACCATGGGAAAAAAGGAATGGAGGATAGGTTAAACACAGAAGGGAACAAGAAAATGGTGATGTTAAAACAAGAGAAAAACCACAATATGCCACCAGAAGCTGAAAGTGATTGCCCGTAAACACATTACAGTAGTGCATTAATCAAATAATTTATCTATAGCTCATAAAGACGGCCAGACTCACCTGAAAGCAAGCATACCATATAGTTACTAAACATCATTCTCCAAACAGTTCTTAGGTAACTTTCTGCCTGAGAACAATCTTGCAGTGAAAGCTGCAAAGCTCAACTTTAATTCCACCCACCAAAGACCGCACAGAAAGAAAAAAGGAGGCATTTGCCATGGTTAATCGCACATGCCACACTGCCCCAAAGAACACTTTCAACACACCACTTTTAGTTACATGTATTGCACACGAGCTTTCCCAATGCATCTTTTATGAGGAGATGCTTTTGGGCCCACTTATATTCAAGGTAACATGCACTGAGAGCGAAAGTTATGAGAATAATTAACTGATGTTTTAAAAGGCAGACGGATAGTCTTGGATATATACCAAATCAAATAAATAATTATCATTGCAGTCTGACAGCACACGTCCCTAAGGGGAATGTGCTATTCTACATCAGTGATGGAGAAGTACAGCTGTCAGGTGTGGCATACAATTCTTACTATTAAGGTTAGTACCAACATTAATCTCTACAATAGAAAGATATGAATATTATGTTTGGTTATGAACAAAGTACTTGGCATAACAGGAGTCGTATGTCAATGATTAAAACTGATGTGTGGTGAAGCTGAGCTCTGCTCACATCTTCATCACTTTCTACTTCCACAAAAAAACACATGCTAAGATTAAGACCTGGGGAAGAAGAGGAGACAAAGTACTAAACGTTTGTGAACAGCTTTATTTCTTCTCATAGTATTAAAGAGCTCTAAAGCCAAGATTAGTCAACTGTAAGTTTTACTGAGTCTCAAAAATATCACCTATAGTTAGTGGATCCCTGTTGCCCATCATGCTTGCTTCACAAGATGTTTCTGAATATTATAAAGAAGTTAAATATCCTGCAGTTCAAATTCATCAATAAGGATTTTGTTCAAAATTTTTATTTTTAGTAATGCCATCTTCAGAGTGACAAGTATGGAAATACATGTACGTTCGAGTCCAACATTCTAAAATGCGTGAACCTTGGTTAAAGTTATCTCAAAATCACAGGGTGGTAATATCGGGTTAAAATTAACATTCGCCCCAATCCCAATGAAACATTATTGAAGTCAAGATGATTTTTTTTTCAAAGCAAGGTCTACATTCAATTTGCCTCTCCCCATGAACCCATAAGACTGTGCTTTAATTCTGCTCGTGAGGTACATCAAAAAAAAATTCCACAAAGTTTAAAAAAATATTCCCTTAACCTACAATCATTGAGGAGAGGACTTTGTAAACTAAAATACTGCTAACGCACATTCATCAATAGTAGATAAACTGATTGCATAGGGCAATTGCAATGTTAGCATGTGACCCAAATGCTTTACAAAAGTACTGCTAAAGATAAAGATATTGCTACCATACAATACAAAGCTTTTAAACTTACCAGGGTCATGACGCCTAGCCGGTCAATCTCATGAGCAGGGTTTCGAGGGGTTCGTCTAGGCGTGGAGTGTCCACTACCAGGTGGAGAGGAACTGGCAAGGGACGAGCCAGTAAATGACGCAGGGAGTGTACCCCCTCTGTATCGGCAAAGATTCAGACCATCAAGGCTACCGCTCCCCACTTTGCTCTCAATTTCTTCTGCCCTCTGCTGTGTTGACTCCTTTTCTTCTTGGATCAGCCTGCAAAACAATCAGGTGAGAACTTAGATCCCTTTTTCATTTTCTCTCTTCAACACATTAGTACAAAATAACAAATTTGAGCAATTCTAAATTTAAGTATTACTAGTTTTTCCTCAAAGCTACCAAGTGGAGTTATCAGATGAAACACCATCCAAGTCTCCAATAGATTTTAATTATGCCCGGTAACTTAAACGTTTAGTCATTTGTTCGGCATGAAATCATTTGCATTCCAATTTATACAGCTACATCATTAAATAAATTTAAAACAGAAATAGACAGTTTCCTAGAAGTAAAGGGAATTAGGGGTTACGGGGAGCGGGCAGGAAATTGGACATGAAGCTGAGTTCGGATCGGTCAAGGCCCTGTGGGTGACGGAGCGGGCCCAGGGGCTGAGTGGCCGGGTCCTCCTCCTACTTCTTGTGTTCTTTAGATTTGAGGTTAGGATCAGATCAGCCATGATCTTATTGAATGGCGGAGCAGGCTCGAGGGGCCGATTGGCCTACTCCTGCTCCTATTTCTTATGTTCTTATATACTCAACACTGAAATATCTTTTATGATGTAGTTTTCGACCTAGAGGTCTGAAACACGTTTACTGCTTTAGATATTAACTAAAGTTACCTTTTTCTAAAAAAAAAATTAAAAACAATCAAGACAAACCTTATTTCATTATTGATGGCATCCAGCTGTTCTTGAAGCATCATAGCCAAAGTTTGGGCATCAGCCTGGCCACTTGGTGACAGAAGATCAACAGAGCCGAATATTGTCTCCCTATCATCTTCTGCATCCGATACCTCTGCATCACTCTCAAATGCCTGGGCTACATTAGCCAAGACACTGGCTTGTTGTGCACGCTCCCATTCTTGCTCATTCAGCGTCTGGACCTGCTCATAAAAGTGTAATGCAATGTGCTCAGAAACAGGATACCGAAGTACGCAAACATGAAATAGGAACATAGGAACAGGAGTAGGCCATTCAGCCCCTTGAGCCTGTTCTGTCATTCAATTAGATCATAATTGATCTGCATCTTAACTCCATCTACCCGCCTTGGTCCCATAACCTTCAATACCCTTGCCTAACAAAAATATAAATCTCAATTTTAAAATTTTCAACTGACCTAGCATCAACAACTTTGTTTGGGTGGAGGGGGGGGGGGAAAAGAGAGCATTCGCTTTTAAAAAAAAGTTGTACAGAAATCACAAATTAAGTAATTGGAAAAAAAGGGTCCATTCCTTCACAACTATGATAAAGATCCATAATGATTAATTAGACCCCAAGAAATTACTGGCCAATTTTTGTAGAAGTTAAAATTGAATTCTGCACCTCTTTCAAAAGTATCAATTCAGAAAGTTTTATTTTGATAGCAATAAAATATGCTTTCTAATTCAAATTATTAATATAAACAGCTTAATAATCTGCTTTTAGAACAAAAGAAAATATATATATCACACAGACGGACCAATGCAGTCACACAAGTAAAACTTGGAAGTGGAAAGAAGGAATATGCAATTTGGATGTGAAGGAGGATGCTAACTGGGGAGGGGTAGAAGTTGCACTGGTCATGTACTTTGAGATATGCAGCAATATTATAGGATACAGGATTAGAAGGTTACAATTATATACAGATCCAAGTGTGAACAAACAGGTTTCATGTGTCTAATGAATGCTCACATGGGCTACAAGTTGTCTTGGGGATGGGGAAGAGATAGAGAATTGTTCTTTTAAAAAAATCCAAAATCCTTAACATCTTTTAAACATAAACTACCATCATTCCAAACATGCAGCGTGGTACATTTCATTTTTTTCTGAAGAGAATTTAGATGGGGTTATTTCTAACAATCTGGTTCTGACAGTTATTTACAGACCGATATTAAGTTATCAAGCCCAGCTATATAGTTCTAGGGTTAGAAAAAAATTGATCATAATGCAAGTCTTTTCCTTCTTCAAAGATATTCAGGTAATCTGGAACCTGGTTTCTGATGTATACCATGCTCCCGCTGCAGCCTAAACCTGTCAATGTCTCGCCCATTGCTGTAATACAACAAATTTACTTAAGTAATATCATGACCAACGAGGTAAAATTATTACATTACTGATACTGAAACAGATCAGGCCTTGGATACATGGTATATGTAATACTATTTACTACCATACAAAACTTGCTTGAGATGTTTGCTTTTCCTCCCCAAAAACCCTTTATTCTCAGTTATTTATATTATAAAATATTTTTTGTGCTACCTCTATGGTGGATTTGTAGTATTTGCTAAATATGGAAGCATGCTTTGTATATTCATCCTTTCCCCAAACCCTTCCTTCTTGAGCTTATTTACACTACAAAGATTTTTTTCTCTATCCCTTTCTTCCTACACTGGATTTATAGTGCTCGCTGAAGCTGCCACATCAAGGAGGTTTTAACCCCACAGTTAAGCCAACGAAACAGCACCTGTGTTAACAGGTGGTCATTTGCCAAGATCCAGGCCTCACTGATTCCATAATATCTGAGCGAAGCATCAAAGTGCCTCAATCATCCACCTCGGGACCGAGTGCAAACATCAGTTCCCCTCAATGACAAAAAAAAACCTTTACCGAACACTTTTCGCTCAGTATTTTTATTTAATAGCTTAATCTGTAAATGGAAAATGCTGAATAAAATAAAATCTCTCATTTCAGTTTTCTTCCTCTGCCACTTGATATGTAAATTTTGTGCCTGGCTGTCATGTGGTGTAAAAATTGCAATACACTCAATGTTGTAGCCCCAGAGGAGAGGGATAAAAACTAACCTCCACCAAGGACAGAACCACAGAAGTTTACTTTTTTTTATTCGTTCATGGGATGTGGGCGTCGCTGGCAAGGCCAGCATTTATTGCCCATCCCTAATTGCCCTCGAGAAGGTGGTGGTGAGCCACTGCCTTGAACCGCTGCAGTCCGTGTTGTGAAGGTTCTCCCACAGTGCTGTTAGGAAGGGAGTTCCAGGATTTTGACCCAGTGACAATGAAGGAACGGCGATATATTTCCAAGTCAGGATGGTGTGAGACTTGGAGGGTAACGTGTAGGTGGTGGTGTTCCCATATGCCAGCTGCCCTTGTCCTTCTACGTGGTAGAGGTCGTGGGTTTGGGAGATGCTATTGAAGAAGCCTCGGCGAGTTGCTGCAGTGCATCCTGTAGATGGTACACACTGCAGCCACGATGCACCGGTGAAGGGAGTGAATGTTTAGGGTAGTGGATGGGGTGCCAATCAAGTGGGCTGCTTTATCCTGCACAAAAAGAGACCATTCAGCCCAGTATATCTGTGCTGGCTCTTTGCTAGAGCATTCCCAATACTAATCCCACCGTCCTGTGCTCTCCCCATAGCCTTGTATCTTCCTGTGCTTCAAATACTTATCCAGTTTTCTGTTAAAAAGATGCAACTGTCTCCATATCAACCATTCCCTCAGAGTATTTCACACTCCAACAACCTGTGTAAAGATATTTCTCCTAACCCCTTCCTCTGCGATAATTTTAAATTAATGACCTCACGTTGCTAATTCCCAGAGGAAATAAACTTTCCCCGTTGACTCATTGAAAGCTTTTCACAGCTTTGAAAACCTCCATTAATTCTCCTTTGAGACTCCCCTGCTCCAGTAGGAATAGTTCCAGTACCATGAGTCTCTCCTCATAACTATAGTTTCCCATCCCTGAATCATCCTGGTGAAGCTGCACTGTATATTCTCCAAGTATTTCACGTCCTTTATATAGTAGGGTGTCCAAAACTGCACACAGTACTCCAGCTGTGGCCTAACCGATGTTTTGTACAAATGTATTACTAGTTGCATTTCTCTTTCTTTCAACACAATATTCTAGCAGGAGCTAGAATTTCCAAGGATTCAAGGCCGTTTGAAAGATCCAAGCTGTAGGTATGACGCAGATCCAAAGCCCAAGCCCCAAAGAAGCCTAAAATACAATGGCAATATTTGTGATTTTGGGTAAGTTTTATTTTTTTTTCCCAAATTAAGTTCATGTATTTTGATGGTATAAATTTAATTTGTCAGGATAAGTAGTAGGTACGTAGAAATACAACATGGATGCTCCAAAGATGTGAAGAAAATTCTAATAGTTTGGTTGGTTTTAGCATAGTTGTTGTTCATTATTAGTAGCCTTTTCATAGCTTCTGGGTAAAAGCAAATACTTAAAAGCAAATTTTTACATATGATTTTTGATGGATACATTTAAAGTTAATGAGGCTGTTGGGCTAAATGTCATGGTTTGTTTAACAGATAGTGGTTTGTGATTGATTCACATTTTCAAGAAAAAAAAGTCAATCAGGACTTTTTGATCTACAGAGATTCAGAAGATATGATGCCTATGGACAGATGCCAGACTTCTAGAAACATAGAAAATAGGATCAATATGATCATGGCTGATCCTCTATCTCAATACCATATTCCCGCTCTCTCCCCAAATCCCTTGATGCCTTTTGTGTCAAGAAATCTATCTAGCTCCTCCTTAAATATATTCAGTGACTTGGCCTCCACAGCCTTCTGTGGTAGAGAATTCCACAGGTTCACCACCCTCTGAGTGAAGAAATTTCTCCTCATCTCAGTCCTAAATGTCCTACCCCATATCCTGAGACTGTGACCCCTCGTTCTGGACCCCCCAGCCAGGGGAAACAGCCTCACTGCATCCAGTCTGTCTAGCCCTGTCAGAATTTTAAATGTTTCAATGAGATCCCCTCTCATTCTTCTAAACTCAAGTGAATACAGGCCGAGTCGACCCAATCTCTCCTCATATGACAGTCCTGCTATCCCAGGAATCAGTCTGGTGAATCTTTGCTGCACTCCCTATATGGCAAGTATATCCTCTCTTAGGTAAGGAGACCAAAACTGCACACAATACTCCAGGTGTGCTCTCACCAAGGCCATGTACAACTGCAGTAAGACATCCTTGCTCCTGTACTCAAATCCTCTTGCAATGAAAGCCAAACTCAAATCCTCTTGCAATGAAAGCCAAGTCTAGTCTAGATCAACATATTTAGAAGGTCACCAGTTATTGTGGAATGTTAGATTTATTTTTCCTTGAACACATGTCTACTATTCACAATGATAAAGAATTAAAATGTCACTAAATAAGTTATACTTTAAATAGAAAACTGTTAAACACCGTTACTTGGCAAGTGGTATTTTAAAAGAATCTGGGATTGAAAACTTTTTCACACGACACATGGCACATAAACTTACATGCTGCAGAAATCCACCAGAAAAGCAGCAGGAAACAGAAGACAAAAATAAGTGCATTATCATTTGAACACACCTAAAGTTACTTAAATGGTATACATCAGTTGTGTATTTCAATGAAAGAAATGAGATAACATTACATTGCAAAGGGATTTTAATTTTCCCAGATAAAATACATCACGAAGGAAAGATCAAGAAGTAAAATGGAATAGTTGCATGAAAATGTAAATAACTATTTAGCAGGATAGGATCAGCAAAACTAACAGCACATAAGGTACTCAAGCACATAACTTGTTGGTGCCACCACCAGAGCTTTAAGTAATCCAAGAACACTGAGCTAATGAGCAGTGAATCACCAAAAACAATGTCAGGTTTTTCATATTATGCAGCATATGGCAGGATTACAGGCAAGTAGAATCACCACAAAATTGAAAAGACCCACCCCACCGTTATGAATTATCCATCTGTTTCTTGGAAATAATGAATCTAATATGTATACACAATTCTAGAATAGCACAAACCATGCCTATAAATTGAATGCATTTCTAATAAATTAATCTAAAATGACATGCACCTAACAAATACTATGAAAAGTGCTTTGAATGTTATAGTGATAGCAAAAAATATAAAATTATATTAATGCTGTGCTGCAAAGTTATTCTATTAACATCATTGTCACCAGTATTGCAATTTCAAAATCTGTGCAGAAATTATACCAGTGAAACTGCACTCAACAATTCCTACCATGCACAATGCTCCAGTGAGGTCATAAGTCAGCAACTGTTCTCAGACAGCACATACACCAGCTCCCTCTATGTGGGAAAACAAAATGCCTCTTATACTGCTCATTAAAGAGAATATTCCACCAATATTTGAGTTATTGGGTTGTAAATATTGAGTGCCATTCCCCCCTTCCATTCTTGTCCTTATTCAAGTTGCTACTTTTTCATTTTGCCACTTTGTTTTGCACTTTTTAATCTATTTCGGCACTTTATCTTTGTCACTTCCCTTCTCCTCATTCTTTCTTTTCTCCATAGCACAAAGCAAAAGCAAGAAAAGGAATAACAGAAGATGCATTAGTCATACCAGAATGCAAGTATCACTTCTGTTTGGAGTTTTGATGCACCTCGAGTGGCACATTCCTTAAAATAAAAACTATTTTGTTAACATAGATGTGTAACTTTTGGTAGGACCGAACAATAATGTATAAATCTGTAGTACATTATGGGGTTGATTTTAATCCCGAGTGCATTTCGAGTGGGCAGGATGGGGTGAGTACTGGCCTAAGTTTCAGGCTCAGGACATTTCAACTCCCGATCCTCATTTAAATGCCACTACTCCACTTCCTGGCCGGAAAAGGTGTGGAGAGGGCACAGAGCAGCTGCCTGCAGTGAAAAAATGGGTGTCCCCGAGCTGCCTGCCAGCTTCCACGCAAATGGCAGGGAGGTGGTTTCAGGAGTATCTCTTGGGAGGGGAGAGGGAGTCCGGGGCAGGGGGAGGTTGCGACTTTCTTTGTGGGGTCTGGAGGAGCACTCCTGCCCCCAAAAAGGAAAGTTTTACAGTTACCTTGCAGGGTCTCTTCTGTCTGCCAACCAACTGCATACCTGCTTCAGCCCGGCGGGAAAGCTGCAACGGTCTCCAGTTAAAATCCAATCAGGGTCCCAATGATGTTATAGAATATCAATCTTTATAAATTCACAAGACTTCTGCCTGCTTTAAGCGGGTGCCTCATCCACCTGCAGATTAAAATCCGAAATGGCATGCAAGGGTCAAGTTCTGAGCGGGTAAGTAACTTGCTTGTTTTTAAACTGCACATCTGCCCAGTTTCCACTGAGCAGGTAGATTTATTAGAGTGCTGAATATGCCTTCAAAAGGTTAGAGACCAGATAAATTGCTTCCAAACACCTGGTGAAAAAAACGGTCAAAGACAGAACATTACAAACAAGAGCAAAGCAAGAAATTTTACCTTTGAAGGCTCATCACGTAAAGCTGCTAAGCGGCCCTTCTGAGTTCTACGTAATACTGGTGTGCTGCTGTATGGGTCTGGATGGTTGTCTACCTCTGATGTAGGTGCTAACGGGTACCTAAAATCGGAGGTACTACCTAAATGTGACCTGCTAGAACAAAACATATTCAACATTTGTTATACATTTTTGGGTAAATTCAGTGATCTCCTGCACCCAGCAGCGAGCCTCGCTCGTTAGGGATAGAACTACAACACAAACTGCTTCTCCAACCCACACTCTATTGAGCGAGGCTCCCTGCTGAATTTTCCCTTTTAAAGGTAGATGAATTAACAGCGCAGATAGATATTAACGGTTATGATATAGTTGCGATTACGGAGACATGGCTGCAGGGTGACCAAAGATGGGAATTGAACATCCCGGGGTATTCAATCTTTAGGAAGGACAGGCAAAAAGGGAAACAAGGTGGGGTAGCGTTGTTAATAAAGGAGGAAATCAATGCAATAATGAGGAAGGATATTGGCTCGGAAAATCACGATGTGGAATCTGTATGGGTGGAGCTAAGAAACAAAGGGGCAGAAAACGTTGGTGGGGGTTGTCTATAGGCCCCCAAACAGTAGTGGAGATGTAGGGGAGGGCATTAAACAGGAAATTAGAGACGCGTGCAAGAAGGGTACAACTATAATCATGGGTGACTTTAATCTACACATAGATTGGTCAAACCAAATTAGCAATAATACTGTGGGGGAGGAATTCCTGGAGTGTGTACCTGATGGTTTTCTAGACCAATACATTGAGTAATCAAGTAGAGAACAGGTGATCCTAGACTGGGTATTGTGCAATGAGAAAGAATGAATTAACAATCTTGTTGTGCGGGGTCCCTAAGGGAAGAGCAACCATAACGTGATAGAATTCCTCATTAAGATGGAGAGTGAAGTAGTTGAATCCGAAACTTGGGTCCTGAATCTAAATAAAGGAAATTACAAAAGTACGAGGTGCGAGTTGGCTATGATAGATTGGGGAACTTTACTAAAAGGGATGACAGTGGATAGGCAATAGCTAATATTTAAAGAATGTGTGCAGGAATTACAACAATTATTCATTCCTGTCTGGCGCAAAAATAAAACAGGAAAGGTGGCTCAACCGTGGCTTACAAAAGAAATTAGGGATAGTATTAGATCCAAAGAGGAGACATATAAAATTGCCAGAAAAAGCAGCAAGCCTGAGGATTGGGGAGCGGTTCAGAATTCAGCAAAGGAGGACAAGGAGATTGATTGAGAGGGGACAAATAGAGTATGAGAGTAAACTAGCAGGGAACATAAAAACTGACTGTAATAGCTTCTATAAATGTCAACAGATAAATATTAGTGAAAACAAATGTAGGTCCCTTACAGTCAGAAATGGGGGAAATTACAATGGGGAACAAAGAAATGGCAGAACATATAAACACATACTTCGGTTCTGTCTTCACCAAGGAAGACACAAATAACCTGCCAGAAATGTTAGGGAACCAAGGGTCCAGTGAGAGGGAGGAACTGAAGGAAATCAGTATTAGTAAGAAAATAGTGCTAGGGAAATTAATGAGGCTAAAGGCTGACAAATCCCCAGGGCCTGATAATCTACATCCCAAAGTACTAAAGGAAGTGGCCCTGGAAATAGTGGATGCATTGGTGATCATCTTCCAAAATTCTATAGACTCTGGAGCAGTTCCGACAGATTGGAGGTTGGCAAATGTAACCCCACTATTTAAAAAAAGGAGGGAGAGAAAAATCAGGGAATTACAGACCAGTTAACCTAACATCAGTAGTGGGGAAAATGCTAGAGTCTATTATAAAAGATGTGATAACAAAACACTTGGAGGGCATTAACAGGATTGGACAAAGTCAGCATGGGTTATTGAAAGGGAAATCATGCTTAACACATCTACCGGAGTTTTTTGAGGATGTAACTAGTAGAATAGATAGGGAAGAACCAGTGGATGTGTACTTGGATTTTCAGAAGGCTTGTGATAAGGTCCCACACAAGAGGTTAGTGTGCAAAATTAAAGCACATGGGATTGGGGGGAATATACTGGCATGGATTGAGAATTGGTTGACAGACAGGAACCAGAGAGTAGGAATAAACGGGTCTTTTTCCGGGTGGCAGGCAGTGACTAGTGGGGTACCGCAGGGATCAGTGCTTGGGCACCAGCTGTTCACAATATATATCAATGATTTGGATGAGGGAACTAAATGTAACATTTCCAAGTTTGAAGATGACAAAAGCTGGGGTGGAATGCGAGAAGGATGAAAAGAGGCTCCAATATGATTTAGACAAGTTGGGTGAGTGGGCAAGAACATGGCAGATGTAGCGTAACGTGGGTAAATGTGAGGTTATCCACTTTGGTTGTAAAAACAGAAAGGCAGATTATCTGAATGGTGATAGATTGGGAAAAGGGGAGGTGTAACGAGACCTGGGTGTCCTTGTACACCAGTCGCTGAAAGCGAGCACTCAGGTGCAGCAAGCAGTTAGGAAGGCGAATGGTATGTTGGCCTTCATTGCAAGAGGATTTGAATACAGGAGCAGGGATGTCTTACTGCAGTTATACAGGGCCTTGGTGAGACCACATCTGGAGTATTGTGTGCAGTTTTGTCTCCTTATCGGAGGAAGGATGACCTTGCCATGGAGGGAGTGCAACGAAGGTTTACCAGACTGATTCCTGGGATGGCAGGACTGACATGTGAGGAGAGATTGGGTCGACTAGGCCCATATTCACTAGAGTTTAGAAGAATGAGAGGTGATCTCATCGAAACATATAAAATTCTAACAGGACTAGACAGATTAGATGCAGGGAGGATGTTCCCGATGGCTGGGGAGTCCAGAACCAGGGGTCACAGTCTCAGGATACGGGGTATGCCATTTCGAACAGATGAGGAGAAACTTCTTCACTCAGAGGGTGGTGAACCTGTGGAATTCTCTACCACAGAAGGCAGTGAAGGCCAAGTCATTAGATGTATTCAAGAAGAAGATAGATATATTTCTTAATGCTAAAGGGATCAAGGGGTATGGGGAAAAAGCGGGAACAGGGTACTGAGTTAGACGATCAGCCATGATCATTTTGAATGGCGGAGCAGGCCCGAAGGGCCGAATGACCGACTCTTGCTCCTATTTTCTATGTAAGTCAAGAAAAAAATAAACATTTGCTGGATAATAATTGGATTTGCCAGTACTTTCATATATATCAACTGCTTATCAACTAACAGCTCCTAAAATTGAATAGTCTTCATGTGGAAAAAAAAGCACACCATAAAGAACTTTGGAAGACTTCGTTAAAACTTATCTATATACTTAAAGGGTAACTGAATGAATTGACTTCCTGTTTTGATGGAGCAGCGGAGGGGAGAGAGGAAGACAAAAGAATGTTTTCTGTAAAACAGCAGTGTGTGGGGAGGGAGGATCAGTTTGGTATGGTCATCATTAAGGTCATATTGCAATTAAAAAACATCTACTTCAGGCATTAACAGAGGATTGCTTGTGGGACAGGCAAAGGTTTTCTACGTATATTATTAATGTTTTTTCACTAAACATGCAAGACAGCAGATTATAGGACAGATTTTATGAATTTGTGCTCCTGGCATCCAGGGCCTGTTGGCTTCGGCACCCACATTCCTACCATGCATTCCCGATGCAGGAAGCTCAGTCGCTACTGACGTTTTTCCTCCTGGAGTTTTTGATTTCAAATATTTTGATCTTAAACAATATTTGTCTATGAAATGCACTGCATTCATTAGTACTTTTCAAATCAGTATTCTTGCATTTGAGTATTTCAATGTTCACAAGGTTATAACTGCACAAACACAAGGAAGTTTTAGCAAATAAGAAACAATGACATGGCCACTCTCCAAGTAGGCCTCAATTTGCAGCTTTGAAGACTCTACTGTACAAACCTCACAATAAAACATGCTGAGGGCAGCAATACTTACTGCAGATTTAGGATGCATTTACACAACAAGTTTAGCTCCAGTGTGAAGCCAAAATCTGTTCACATTGTTGCTAAACTTGTGTAGTGCAAATTTGCATTAATGACCACACTCATTCTGGGACGAAGCGGAATGAGACTCCTTCCTCCCGTGTCATGACTGACATGGACACCCATATCAGACTCCAGTGTCAGATTACATATACACTACAGTTTCATGTAAACATGCACTTACACAGCAAAGATGCTCCTCAGTCATCTGCTTTATTAGTAATGGTAAACAGCAGGATTTTCTCTTTAGGAGGTAGGCGACAAACTTATGGAAAGGTCTTAAGGGGCTAGATACTGCTCAAATTAGAGATGTTCTCCAAACTATTCTTTAGGAACCTTTCCAACTGATGCTAAATAAAAGAAAAGGAGATTGAAATTGTTTACATAATTTGGAAGTTATAAAGTTTAGGGTGGATAAAATATTTTATTTGCCACTTCTCCATCCAGCAGGTTCTCTGAGCTGTCAGGAGGTAGTGCTGAGGACCAAATAGGTACTTTGACATAGGAAAAAATCTGAGAGTTAACCATACCACTTTTGCCCACCTCTGTGTCTGTGTACCTTAGCAGATTGGGAAAATAAGGTACCTTGAAATCCTCTTCCCAAAGCAGAAAAAAACTGTGGTTAGGAGGAAGCTCCAAACAATTTAACAGACAATCAAAATGTCATAAATATTTGGACATGCAAGTATCAATGTAAATGAACAAGGTTCGAATTGTTTTGTTAAGAAAAAAAACACAAGTTTGCTTCTCTTTTTTTTAAAAAGGGGATTGCACATTTTAAATGTGAATCTTATCCCAGCACAAGGTGTTTTGTTGATATTGCATCAAGCAAAGTTAGGATCTCAGTTAAATGAATTGTTCAGCATTTTATTCTGAGAAGTCACTGGTCAGGTTAAGTGAAAATTCCTAAACTTCCATCTTACTGGAACTGGCATTACTTCTCATCTGCATGCCAACAGAAAATGCTCAATGTTTCCAAGTATGATCATTTTCAAGTTATGTGATAACTAGAAACAGTAATATTTTTCTTTTCCCTTTTTTGAAGGGGTGTTTTAGTGTTCTTGGTCCCTGAAAATAGGCAGAAAGGTTAAGGGAGGGCTTTCCAGTGTGTGGGGCAGAGATTGTTGAAGGATCTGTTGCCAAAGCTATTGGGATGAAGGTGGGGAATTCAAAGAGTTGTAAGAGGAGAGGGTGTGTGTGCTGGAACATAGGACTGAAGAAGGTTGAAGGGGTAGGGAGGAGTGAGACATGGAGGGACCAGTGCAAGAGGACAAGAATTTTGAAATTGATGCGTTGAGGAACGGCAATCCAAAGACACAAGATCAAAACATTTTGAACATTACATTTCTTGAACAACTATTAAATATATTTCTTTGTATTAGCTAATATTGCACATACTAATGCATTGTTCACATTTTTCTATTTGTGATGTTTAGATAAAAATTTGGAAAATCGTAGAAAATAATTAGATTTTTAAAAATTTTTCCATTTGGGAATTTCTTATAAAATACCCAAGAAATGTATTGCTGCTACAATGCTTCGATTAACAAACATGAGCTGAAATTTTTTTCACAATGCACAAATTATGGTACAGTCAAACATACAATTGAACAATTTTGTGCAAATTGGTGGATAGAATGGTATTTTTATGTGATACCTATGATGCAGAGAGTCTCCAAAAGAAGCTGCTTTTACTCTCCACTGATCATTTTCAGCTCGTGAGGTTTCAATTTCAACCAACAATTGATCCTGAAATGTAAAATTAAATTGTTTGAAAAAAAAATGCAGTATAGTGATAAAATTTAAATATAAAATGTAGTGCAATTTGTCTAAAGCAATCAATTGTCAGTTCCAATACATCCATAACCTAAATTTGACCCTGCATTAACACTGAGCACCTGAATCCCAAAAATTATTAAATAGTCCAAATTTCACTGTATAATTACAGCCTAAATGTTTAAATGGGTCTCTCAAATGATAAGCCGGTCCAGATTTACAAATCAGTAAGATAGCAGCATCAAAGATATTCAATGAAATTGTTAGTTTTCTGACCCATTTTGGAAAAGGTCCAATAGAAGTTAACAGAAGTTGAATCTCTAACTTCTTCCAGTTCTAATGAAAGGTCATCAACCTGAAACACTGGGCTCGAATTTAGCAGGCCTGGGGGTTCCCAGCGGGTGGTCCTCCGGGAGCGTCGAAAACGCGGACGGCTAATCGTGTGCGTCCCCCACGCGATCGCGGGATAATTGGACCGATTAAGCCCTGCTTCCGGGTTCTCCGCTCCCCAGCTGCGTGCCGGCCGGCTGCGCATGCGCAGTACCGTCGACGCGATGTAGGAGCTCCACTTAAAGGGGCAGTCTCCCAAAGCCCCTCCTGCTGCAATCAAGAGGTTTGAGACGATGGCTCAGCCAAGGGGAAAGGCTGCGCCCCGTTTTTCAGACCTAGCACTGCAGCTGATGCTGGAGGGCGTGAGGAGGAGGAGGGAAACGCTCTTCCCAGAAGATGGACACAAGTTCCCTGCCGCCGCCACCAGGAAGGCATGGGCAGAGGTGGCGGCAGAGGTGAGCAGCAGGGGCAACACCCCAAGGTACTTGGGAGCAGTGCCGCAAGCGCTTCAATGACCTGACCAGGTCTGGCAAGGTGAGTACACCAACGCACCCTCCCACATCCCGTCCCCACCATCACGCCAAACAGATCACAACCCCTCCTGCACAGCCACCACTGCGCTCCATCAGCAATCCTCACAGCCACTCATTCACCATCCTCGCCGTGCACGCAAGTACCCACCGTCCCTGACCCCACCCGAACACTACCACACACCCCAATCCCCATGCAATGGGATGGGCACGTGGCCCACGCATCCTCCCATCCATCTGCGCCACGCTCAACCCAACCACACCGATGCTCGATGCGTCTCACGATGCAATACGCACCCACTCACACATCTGTGTTTTGCCTTCACAGGAGAAGAGAAGCAAGAACAATCTCGAAAGGGCACGCACCGGAGGTGGCCCGCCGCAAGTGGTGGAGCTGACCGACGCCAAGGTGGAGGCGCTCGACCTCGCCCGCACGCGACATTGCCTGTTGGTGGCTGATGGTGAGTGTGTCGCTGCCGAAACAGCCGGTAAGGGAAAGCTGACACTCAACACCCATGATCGCGAGTGACCGTATCATCACCTGCCATCAGGCGCACTGTCAAGTTGGTCCACATGCCTCAAAGTGCCCTCTGTTCTCTTGCAGGTCCGTCTGTGTGTGAAGCGCTCGAGGAGGGCGATTCCTCAGAGGACATGGCGGTCTCTGAGGGTGCATCGTCACATCAGAGCCAACCATCCACCAGCGCAGAGACACGCACCTCGGTGGGTCCCCCTCGCCAACTAGTTGGGGTAGCACTTGGTGAGTCACCGCGCACGAGTGAGCATGAGCAGACCCTGGTGGCAGGGGCAGCCGCGGAGGGTCCGCGACGGAGGGAGCACTCATCTCCAGGCTCTGCTCAGCCGGACCCAGATGCTGAACCCAGGGGGCCACCAGTGAAAAGGAGAGTCGTCGAGGGGCACCAGCTAATTGCTGAGGTACTGGGAGAGGTGCCGCGCGCATTGTCCACAATAGCGCAGGCGATGGAGGAGTCCAACTCCTGCATGCGGGCATTGGTGGCGCAGGCACAGGAGGGTACCGGCGACATAGTGTCGCGGGTAGGTGCGGGACTGTCTGCGGTGGAGGACAGGCTGGCCTCCCTCGAGCGTCACGCACAGCTCCAGATCGAGTCCTTGCAGGCCCTGACAACGTCTGTACGGATTCAGGGTGAGCAACATTCCGCCGCCATCAACAGGCTGACGGATACACTAGGGGTGGCCTTGCAAGGCCTCACACATGCCATCCAAACTGCCGTCCAGCAGGGTGGAAGGGGTGATGTGGGCCGAGGCCAAGAGAGGGATGATGGTGACCGGGGACATGGAAGCGGGGACGCTTCTCAAGGCGCCCCCACGTCCCACCCGTCGCCCACCTCTCAACCAGTACCTGCAATGGTGCCTCCTCTCCAGGTGGCCGAGTCTGCCCCTGCCCCGGTGCAGGAGGAGCAGTCTGTGGAGGTGCCCTCACGGGCACCGAAACCCAGGGGCCGTCCGCCAAAAGCATCTACCCGGTCAAGGCGAGAACACGAGCAACCTGCCACTACCTCTGCTGGAGCCACAGGGGTAGCACCACGTAGGGGTACCCGGAAAAGAAATCCAAAGGCGTTATAATCACAAAGGGAATACACCAGGGTGTCTATTAATTTGTACATTTTTTTTTAATATAATGTCACATTGGAGATATTAAATACTCTATTCTCACCACTCCTGCCACCTCTCGTCCATTCTTCCGCAGCCTGTGCAATAGGTGCGTTCCGTGGAGGCCATCATGACGGCGAACACCTGCTGCCACCCATTGGGCACACTGCTGTGGGTGCAGGATTACTGGCAACACTCTTCAGTGGAGGGGGCTGGTATGGCCGCTCGCATGTGCAGGTGAGGAGATGCGAGCGCCTCGCAGTGTCTGACTCTAGGAGAACCGTTGACGTATGAGTGCCTCCCTGGCCCGGCGACCATCCCGGTGAGTCGTGGTTCGGCGCATGGGTCGTCCACTATCCTCTGGCGCGTCCTCCTCCTCCTCCGCCTCCCTCAATGTGGGTGGCGGGTGTGGATGGGGCCTCCTCCAGCGGCACCCCTCTCTGTTGGGCCATGTTGTGCAGGGCACAGCAGACAACTATGATTCATCCCACTCTGAATGGTGTGTATTGCAGCGCTCCCCCAGAACGATCAAGGCACCTGAAGCGCATCTTGAGAAGCCCTATGGTCTGCTCAATTGTAGACCTGGTAGCAGTGTGGCTGTCATTGTACCGACGCTCCGGCTCGGTGATGGGGTTCCTCAGAGGTGTCATGAGCCACGTGTGTAGGGGATACCCCTTGTCGCCGAGGAGCCAGCCGTTGCCGGCGTTGGGTGCCTGCAGGATGGGCGGGACGGCGGACTCCCTGAGGACGAAGGCATCGTGGCAGCTGCCGGGGTATCTGGCGCACACGTGTAGGAATCTCTGGCGGTGGTCACAGATGAGCTGGGCGTTCATGGAGTGATACCCCTTCCTGTTGATGAACAGCCCTGGCTCATGCGGAGGTGCCCGTATTGCGATGTGGGTGCAGTCGATTACACCCTGCACCCGTGGGAAGCCGGCCATGGCATGGAATCCAACCGCCCTCTCCATCTGGCTGCGCTCGTCCATGGCGAAGTTGATGTAGTGCGAGGCCCTGCGGAACAGCCCATCGGTGACCTGCCTTATGCACTTGTGTGCAGAGGACTGACAGACCCCGGTGATGTCCCCGGTGGCACCCTGGAAGGAACCGGATGCGAAGAAGTTGAGGGCAGTGGTGACTTTGACGGCGACAGGTAAGAAGATGCTGCTTGGTCCATCAGGGAGCAGCTCGTCGTTAAGGAGGCTGCTGATGTCGGTGACTACCTGGCGATTGACTCTGAGCCGACGTATGCACTGCTCCTCGGAGAGGTCCATGAAGCTGAGCCTCGCTCTGTACACCCTGTGCGGAGGGTAGTGCCTCCTGCGACGCATCTCTCTCTGCGGTTGCCCTCCCTCCTGCTGTGCAGGTGGGTGTGCCGCAGCACCGTGTTGGGGGCCCCCACGTCTCCGAGGCGGACGGCGTGGACTGCGAGGCTGCTGGGGCTGGTCATGCTGTTCGTCCTCCGACGATGTCAACGCACCACCCATCTGGCAGGTGTTGGTCTGAGGGGTTGTGCAGGGTAGGTGGGTGTTTCCTCGGACTGGGGCTGCGGTTTCGTGTCGGTCTGTCCTCTGGCTTGGCGGGGGGTGGTGGAGGGCCGGGGTTGCCCTATGTGACGCGGTGGCCTCCTGCGTGGGTGAGGGCTCTCCCCCGTGGAGCGCACCTGCCACAGGCTGCTGGCTGCAACACGCCTGGTTGAGGAGGGACTGTTTCCCCCAGTGTGGGAAACTCACTGCCTTGAACCGAAAATCCCACACTTCCTCTTTTGACAGCTGCTTCAGCTCATTAACTGACCACAACAAGCAAGGTAAGTACTCTCAAGTGGAACCCCGCTGGCTTTAATTGCCTGCGGGATTCCCACCAGCGGGGCTTGCGCGTGCAGCCCCGCACGTCAGCGCGGTACCCGGAAGTGGCCGGGATTTCGTCGCGATCCGGTCACGTGACCGGATATCGGGATTTTCGGGGCCGCCCCGCTGGGAACCCGCCGGAAACACGATCCCAAAATCGAGCCCATTGATTATGTTTGTTGCTCCACAGATGCTGCCTGACCTACTGACTGTTTCTAGCATTTTCTGTTTTTATTTCAGATTTCCAGCATCTGTAGTGCTAGGTAAAATAGGACTTTTTTTTAAAAAAAAGATCCATCCTCACATTGCATTTTAAAGAAGTTAAATTAACCATATGTTAAATGATTACAACCTGTGTCCAAACTACAGGTATAAAGAACAGGTTTTAAGATGAAAGCTTCCCCAGAGTTAAAAAGCTGAATCATGGACAGCATTGATAAGAGCGCCTGAACTTTAATTAGCAGTACAGTTCATTTACATTTCCAAGTGTGCTTCAAGGCAATGAGCAGGGACTGCTGAAATTAATCAAATGGAAGAGAATACAATAAATCATGGGTAATATTATCTTTACAAATGAAACCTACCTTCTCATGATGTGTTTCTTCAATCAGCTTCTTTGTGCTTTCAAGCTCTCGAATAAGGGCATTCTGAAATAATATTTTGCAGGACAATTTACACCAGATAGTTCAATATTACTGCGGGAAATTCACAGGTATTTCAATTCAAAATTAATATAAATATTAATATTTCACAATGCCAACTGGATGACATTACTAGGATAGGAGGCAGGAGGGATTTATTCAGTTATCGGTCCCCTATCCAAATCAATCATTTTATCTCCTAAATTGTCCTTCCACCTGCATACTGTTCATCAGTGGGACAAGACTGAGCAACAGAACGTCACAGCTATTAACGGAAGCAAGAAAATGGTCCTTTATGCCAATTTTCTTCTCTTGGCCATTAAGAATCGCTTGATCACATGGTAGAAAGCTTGAAACATGCAATAATAGACAGCCAAGCTGCAATGTATATTAAGTCTGTTTAGTATCTGAGCCACAGCCCTCTGAACTGAAGCCAAACTTTGCTTAAAAATACTAGGTCACCAAGCAATGTATACCAGTCTACCTATAACGAAATACATTTTTTTTTTAAAGGGACTACCTTTTCCTCTAATGCAGCCATCCTTTCCTTTAGATGAAGCTGAAGTCTTTCATTGGACTCTGACAGGAGTTTATCTACTGTATCTGATAAGCGCTTATTGTGTTCTTCATTCATCTTTTCCCTCTGTCGAGCCTTTTAAATAAGTAGATGAATCAATTAAAAAAAAACTAGACATATCAAAACTCCAAAAGAACTGCTCAAATGGTCGACAGCCACTACACAAGATAAAATTAACAATTTTAAACACGTTTATTTTCACTTTTAACGCATGAGCTTGTCCATTTGAATACAAACTTTACACTAGTGTTAAGCACACATGTATTTGCATCATACCCAACACTTTTATAACAAAGATTGGTAGATATTTGGCACATACAGAAAATAATCAAGATAAGTGATAAGCTAATGAAATATTTATAAATAAGCCTAGAGTGTTTACAGATATACAGTCCAATGTAAAAGTTCCCAGCACAGCCATTTTTAAAAGAAACCCAGTTTGTGAAACTTGTCAAGTTTGATTAAAAGTTGAAATGAATCTGTTACTGAAGCTATGTCAAATCTTCGATATGTAAATAAGATAGATGGATAGCTCCAAGCCATGACAATCAGTGCTAAGAAAGTATCTGATGATGGACACACAATTATGGAGTTTGGTTAAAAGTGCTTTATGTCTTTGGCGGTAGAATCACTAATATTGCCATTCTACCAATAATGTTAAAATAAAACTTCTCAAATATTTTTATTAGATAGAAGCAGAGCAATGCTTTTATAAGTGGAAAGCCTAAGCAGGTGCATTCCTGGCACCCTACAGCCAGAGTCCACTTCCAAGCAAATGCTTTGTACAATAGACAGATACAAGAGGCTTGTTATCGCTTCTATCATTTGAGCGACTGGCACATAGGCTTGGGGTTGGGGGGGGGGAAAGAGAATGAGTCAGTTTAGGAATCCTATTCCTTAAATTTCAATATACAGCACCATGAGAAATGAGAGGCACATTATAAATTTGCATTTGAAAAAAAAATATATAGCTCATTTCAAATTTGGAGAGGTTTCGGGAGCACGACCAGCGCAAGGACTGCAATGGTTCAAGAAACCCCACCATCACAGGATATATATGGGCAGCATGGTGACAAACTCCCATCCACCACCACTTTGCTGGGGATTAAAATGAATTTGCCTTCTTTCTCAAGGCGGGAAATAGCTGATTTGATATTTTTTTCCTCAAATGTTGATGATTTAATGATTACATCTATGAAGATGCAACAGAATCCATACACTATAGTACAAGCTGCACAAGATTCAGAATTTGAAGTATCAGATTTATAATTTTAGATTCTATAAATCATAACATGAAAACCCCAATCAACATACTCGTTGTAATTCTTGATTTTTTTCTTCAAGCTGTGCCTCCAACTGCCGTAACCTTTCTTCAATGTTTCCATGCCTTTCTTCGGCCTGACAAATAAATAATACTGTTATTAAATATTGCAAAGATTGAACTTTGAAATAATGAATCTGCGTGAAAATTACAAGTCTTCCAAGAAGTTCAGTTCCACTTTAGTGTTAAGCTTCAGCCAGTGAGTGATCTCACAAAAGCCTGGTGTAAGCTGCACTTTATGAAATATATGACAGATGTTCAATGGTGCTTTAAATCGGTGTGCACATTTGAAGCTTTAATGCTTAGCAAGCTCAGCCTATGGGATCAAGGCTTCAACTGCCACTGTTTGCAGAAGGCAATAAGTAGCAAGCATAAAACAGTGACTGGAACATTGCATATTCTACCTTCCTAAGCATGGAGCTCAGTTCCACCAGTTTAGCTTCCATAAGAGTAGAATCTTCAGAAGAAAGGGAAGGATCAGACTAAGAAAGGCAAAAAGGTACAGGAAACAGCAGAAAGGTTACTATTGTTAAGGCTATTATACGAGTAGGGAAAACGGTGATTAAAAAAGGTACAATTAGTTTATCAAGAAATGCTTTGCTGGTATGAATTGGAAGGATATATGGGCATAAGTATACACATATGCAGAGGAAGGATACATGGATACAATTTTATGGACATTGATGTGAAAACAAAAGATACATAGCATTAACAGCCTGGCTCCGAATTATGCATTCAAGACCACAATTTATTTTTAAAAATTTGAAAAGGAAAAAGGCTTTTTTTTGAAGTAAGAAAGTTTGCCACAGTAGGCAAAATTCATATACACACATCAGGACAATTACCCATTTAAAAAAAAACATTGTGGTACAGTAAACAATCGTTGAAGAAAACAAAAATCATCTTGTGGTTAACTATCACTTACATCACAAGATGTTCAAAATGAATATTAAATATAGTAATGCAATGACAGTAAAACTTCAAATTACCCACACGTATCAAATCTCTGGACTTCAAAATATAGAAGGCACTCTCACTCACTATGTCTGTCACCCTTATCAGATCTTCCACATTCCTCCAGACCATGGCCTTGAAATTCATTTAGGTCAGTTTTCAGGCACCAAATGGGCACAGGGATCGATCCCTATCCCCAAAGACAGAGGCCCAAGGATCACACAAAATTGTTCCTTGGGCCTCATCTACAATTGCAGTAATGGCTGTTGCGTCTCCACAGGCAGCTTGGCCGACAGAAGGAGCAAATTTCAGGCCTCAGTTAAGTCCCAGAGGGGAGGACAGCCCCCCTGCTCCTCCTGGCTCCAAATCAATTTAACGTTTTTTTAAAAAAAGAAAACACTTATCTAGCTAGGCCGCATTCACGTCTAGAAAACCTGATTGCAGCAGGCTCGACGCCTATTCTGCTCAGGGCCCAATTTCCCTGAAGGGTCCTAAGGTGTTAGGCTCCTTGGATATGCCGAGTGAGGGGCCTTATGCCGGTTTTAGGCAGCCATGATGAATGCCTGAAAATGGCCTGACCAAATTTTAGGCAGGTTGTTGGTCCCCAAAATTGGGCCTCGTTGCACTGATTTTAAGCCCGTAAAACAAGCGCAACAGGGACTAATTTCTATCTCTATGTGCTTCCGCGATCTTTGTTTCCATTCGCGACAAGAAACCAAGGGCTAGAACTGAGTTTCTCCCTTTTCTGCGTCCAAGGTTTAGCCAACTGAGCTGCCAATTAAACCGGTTATTGCCCTACTCAGTGAGCCTCCCTGCAACTACCCTCGCTTTCCTCAAATGAACTAGCCTTTCCTAATATAATGGGTGTGCTTGTTTACAGGAATGTCTAAATGACTTGCATTGTCTCAAATTGAAGTTCAAGAAGCACCCTTCATACACTTAGCCTGAATTCTAATCAGCATTTCCCATCAATTGGTTTTGTGTGAATTTAATTTATAATTTCTTTATAAAAGGACCAAAATCCTTCTGTGGCCTAGCAGCCAGAAATTCTGAAATGTGTCACAAGGTAAAGATGTCCATTAGTTGTTTTGTAACAATTACTTATGTCTGGCTTCCACAGGACAGAAGCGGCTGACTGGACTTTGAGTTTTAAGTTTGCCTATGTACAGTAGCTTAGTCCCACTTACATCAAAATAGAGATGGATCTTCCTTCACAAACATGGAATATGAATGATTTACCTTCATTATCACGTCAACAATCTATAACACACTATTTTTGGCAGAAATGGAGAATGAAGTTCTGGTTTTGTTATCTCGATGCTGTAGTAGGCAAGTATAGTCCATGACTGAGACATGCCACTGATTGACCCTTAAAGAGTATGCCAAGGCCACAAGTACATTCAGTTCCAGGTCAGTAATTTTAGGTGACAGACCATTATAGGTTTGGGATGGATGGTTGGGGAAGATAATGGAAAAATTTACATTAGTGTTCAACCACGTCTCCCCCACACTCAAAATTGCTCCCTAAATCCATTTGTCTTGCTACATCACTCCCCATTTTCGAAAGACACCTCCCCTAAATTCCCTCCTGCTCAGATTTATGAAACTGTGAAGCACTTTGGGACATTTTCCTGTGTTTAAGGCACCATATAAATGTACGTACGGATTATTTTTTCATCCTTTACTTTGGGTATGAGAGGTAGAGATGATTGTGGTGGCTGATTCTCTGAATCCCTTGCAAAAAAGTCTAGAAACAAAGATGTTTCTGCACTGATTTACGTCCAACTGGTGCAAGAAGAATAACTATGAGCTCTAAGGTCCGACACCCAAATTCAACAAGCTCGGTGAACAGAGTATTTTACAAATCTCATGATAGTGAGACTGTCCTTTCGTATCTGAGCACCAAGCAGCTCTTCCACTTGCCATATTACAGCCTAGGTGGCCACCAGCAGTGATTTGAAAGGTATCGAGTCACGCACCTTAAAACAGGTTAGATTGGTTGTGATCTTTAAAAGGTCATTGCTTCGATCACGGCTAATTATTTCTTTTAAAAAAAGGTAAAAATCCCAATACAGCTCTTGGATTTTGAATTTCATAGAATCATAGAAGTTTACAACATGGAAACAGGCCCTTCGGCCCAACATGTCCATGTCGCCCAGTTTATACCACTAAGCTAGTCCCAATTGCCTGCACTTGGCCCATATCCCTCTATACCCATCTTACCCATGTAACTGTCCAAATGCTTTTTAAAAGACAAAATTGTACCCGCCTCTAGCAGCTCGTTCCAGACACTCACCACCCTTTGAGTGAAAAAATTGCCCCTCTGGACCCTTTTGTATCTCTCCCCCCTCACCTTAAATCTATGCCCCCTCGTTATAGACTCCCCTACCTTTGGGAAAAGATTTTGACTATCTACCTTATCGATGCCCCTCATTATTTTATAGACTTCTATAAGATCACCCCTTAACCTCCTACTCTCCAGGGAAAAAAGTCCCAGTCTGTCTAACCTCTCCCTATAAGTCAAACCATCAAGTCCCGGTAGCATCCTAGTAAATCTTTTCTGCACTCTTTCTAGTTTAATAATATCCTTTCTATAATAGGGTGACCAGAACTGTACACAGTATTCCAAGTGTGGCCTTACTAATGTCTTGTACAACTTCAACAAGACATCCCAACTCCTGTATTCAATGTTCTGACCAATGAAACCAAGCATGCTGAATGCCTTCTTCACCACCCTATCCACCTGTGACTCCACTTTCAAGGAGCTATGAACCTGTACTCCTAGATCTCTCTGTTCTATAACTCTCCCCAACGCCCTACCATTAACGGAGTAGGTCCAAAGTTCATTACTCAACATTAAGTATACAGAACAGGTTTAAAAAAAAATGTAAAGGAAAAGGATCATCTGGTTTATACAGTTCTGCTTAAGACTGAACATCATCCTGCTTATTTGATTCACTTTCATTTATAAGATCTAAACATGGTGTATAAGCTTAAAGGTCAATGGCGGTGGAACGTCCTACCTTTGTAAGTGCTGCCACTCTCTGTGCCAACTCTGCTTCTACTTCTGGTAGAGTTTCTGCCTTCCTGAGAGTTTGCTGCAGCTTTTGTTCAGCTAGTTCCAGCCGTTCTTGCAACTGACGGTTCTTCTCTTCACTCTACATTTTCAATTTGATGGATTATTAGCATTCAGCCAACTTCAGAATAAGTTAGAGAATTTTTTACAGCATTACACTAATTCACTTCCATTCAGATTGGATAAAACCCAAGTACTGAACTAAAGGGAGAGTGCGGCACGTGGTGGATCAGGTAACAGCACTTCAATACGTGTCAGCCTCGCTAACTGATAGCATTCTCGCCTCGGAGTCAGAAGGATGTGGGTTCAAGCCCCATGTTAGGACTTGAGCACATAATTCAGGCTGGAACTTTAGTATTGTCAGATACACCACCTTTAAGCTGAGACAGTAAACCAAGGCCTCGTTTCCCCCCCTCTGGTGGATGTAAAAGATTCCATGTCACTATTCGAACAACAGGGAATTCTCCCTAGCCAACAACCACCATCAAAATCAGATTAACTGGCATTCCTCTCAATGCTGTCTGTGGGACCTTGAATAGTGCTGCCACGTTTGCCTAAAAAAGTGACCGCACTGTTGCAAAGCACTTTGGGACAACCTGACAACAATAAAGGCACGTTGAGTGGAATGGGCCTATTCTCTCTGGAGTTTAGAAGAATGAGAGGTGATCTCATTGAAACATAAGATTATTAGGGGGCTTGACAGAGTAGATGCTGACAGATTGTTTTCCCTGGCTAGAGTGTCTAAAACTAGGGGGCATAGTCGCAGGATAAGGGATTGGCCGTTCAGGACTGAGATGAGGAAGAATTTCTTCATGCAGAGGGTTGTGAATCTTTGGAATTCTCTACCCCAGAGGGCTGTGGATGCTGAGGCATTGAATATATTTAAGGCTGAGATGGATAGATTTTTGGACTCTAGGGGAATCAAGGGATATGAGGATCGGGTGGGAAAGTGGAGTTGAGGTCAAAGATCAGCCATGATCTAATTAAATGGCGGAACAGGCACGAGGGGCCATATGTACTACTCCTGCTCCTATTTCTTATGTTCTTACATAAATACAAGTTCTTTCTTCACCCCTTTTTAAATTAATCAAGACTGTATAGAAATCAAGGCTTTCTTTTTCCACACAAAGTTTAAGCCAATGTTGCTCTACAATAATACAACATTGATCTCAACCAGAGAGGAATACTCGACAATGCACCAGCTGCTTCCTCCCCACCCGCCCCTCCACTTTGTTGGATGGAGAATTTTTGTCTTCTCCCATATATAAATAAAACAGACTTCCTTCGTCATGCATTGGTTGAGTTTACTGTGCTACAGCAGATTTTTACTCAAAGCAGAAAAAGTGTAGAATAAAAAGGTATTGAGTGTGTGGTCTGAGATGCAACAGAGAATTATATTGCAACCATAATTAAACATATATCATAATATTCTTAGAAGCTATTTTATTTCAGAAATGTTCAGCAGTCCTCCAAGGGTTAAACTTCTGGTGCAATATCAACAGGAGGTCATTTTATGTTTAGTTCCGCGCGCTTAGCAGTAAAACTGCAGGCTTGCTGGAGATCAGACCAAGTTGCATTTCCATATTTCTGGGCACATCTACAATTTCCAACAAGCAGAAAATACTGAACATATGCAGCTTCTGTAAAGAGAAAAAAAAGTTTGACGTTTGAGATGTGTAGCCCTTCATCAGAACTCCTGATAAAGGGTACAAACACCAAAGGCCTTTTGTATCTTTATTGATGCTCACTGGTCCTCTGTGCATGACCAATATTTTTTTGTTTTTATTTACTTCCAGTTTTTTTTTCTTTTTTAATCTTAGTCTATGTTCAAAAGGAAGGAAAATTTATACAGCAAGTCACCAGTAATATCAAGCTTGACTAAAATTTGATGAAGCAGTTTTAAATTACTGTCAAATTTGTGTTCATTCAACTAAGACCCCATCAGAAAAAAAAATCCTTCACTATAACTGCAGAAGTACAAGTCAGTGAAAAAATGACCATTGAGTAAGGGACAAATATATGTGCTTAAATTTAAATACTCATACAATATCTATTTTCAAATTACAGCAGTGCAGCAAGCATTTAGAGAAAGTTAAAATTAAAAAGCCCTGAATCTCCATTTGTCCATAGAAATTTATATTCTATTCCTTCCAATGCTCAAACACATGCTGATGACATTTGAAAAACTGTCTAAATAAATTAACTGGATCTATTTGCGCAGGGTTCCAAAGTTCAAGCCAAAAAGCCAGGGGTCCTTCCTGTTGTAAATGAAAACTGACAGCATTCTTCTTCCTAATAGTCAGTTAGAAAGAGCAGCTGGAGCATAATGTTTGTTCTTGTATTGAAACAGCTGTATTTGTGTATTTACTTTGCCCACTGAAAAATAATTATTTGCTCATCACCTTGAGCCTCAAATTTACTTCTGGAAATAAAGCCATTATACTGTTTTAAACATGCAGCACCCTCTTTCTAGCACTTTTCCATATAATTTTGTCTTCTCTCAGTGTTTTATTACATATAGATAGATATGCATAAAAGTATAATCTGAGAGCACTTCATTTTCAACTTGTACAAGTACCTGTATGTACATCGCATCTTTATTGGCGAGTTCATTTTCAAGTTTATCATTGAGATCATGTACAGATGTGGATTCACGTTGTGCATTGAGGTAGCGTTTTTCAAGAGTTGTTATTCTTTCCTCCATATCATCTTTCTGGGCCATAGACTATTAAGATTAGAATATGTATGAGAAACAAACAAACAAACAAACAAACAGTCATTGCGCTATCATCCCCTCACATCCCCCAGCAAAAATAAAAATCTGCCCATAAAATGAATGCCTTTCTGAATTATTTCTTCAAAAAATATTGTTCTGAAAAATTACAAGCAAATTTCTAAAAGGATCAGATTCCCCAAATCTACCATGCAAATGTCTATATGTTAGTGCTCACTAATTTTCCTCAGTTCACATGGAACCAATACTTCCCTCCAACCCTCGCATCCTACCACCCCCCCCCCCGCCCACAACCCTGGCCAAAACAGGCCGCATAAACTGTAATACCATACTATACCATCAGACTGAATCATGGAGCATTCTCCTAATGGTCAATATTACGTAAGTAACCATTTTGGCTTTTTAACTTGTACAAGTACAAGTGCACACTGTAACAGTGCCCATCTAGCAGCCTAACCAAAATAATAACCAAAATAATAACCAAAACTCCTTCCACTGGTAGGAGGCCAAAACCAACATTAGAAGGTTAGAAGTTCACTTAATATCATGTTGCCCGTTTGTCAGATAGTTACAAAGAATGGAATTTATAATAACCAGTTACTTGCTACAATATATTGTTTTGTCAATGCAGTAATACTGTTCTTTAATTAGGTTCAAATTTGGCAAACATACTACTAAAAATCTATATAATTCCATTATGTTTGAGCAGGGTAATTCTCTCAGCTGTTTTAAAGCAACTTTACCTTAGTATTCTTACCTCACGCAAATCCCTCTGGAATTTAGTGTTCATTTCCTCAGACTTAATCAAGTCTTTACGGGCTGTATCTAGATCCTCTTCAAGCTCTGACACCCTATTAGAGAGAGCAGCCAGGCGATCCTTCATCTGCCCATGTTCCTTGTTTTGTTTATCTATTGTCTCCTGAAGCTCTATTACTTTAATCAAATCTTCATCGTGGCTTATAGAACTATTAGAAAATCTCTGCAAAAAAAAGCAAAAGTCTTCCATTAAATGTATTAATGGTACACAAATTTAACCTTTTAAAGGAGAAAGCTGATAGAATTCCCCACCTACAAAAAAGTTAAAAATTGGTTATGAGAATATCTACATATAGAAACAGTCGCAAATGATGTTTGCTGAACTAGACTGTCTAATTGATCTGTGTTCTTGGTCATGGTGGAGCACCTCAAGGCCACCGAATGAGATGGTTTGGTTCTAATTTCATAAAAAATGTCTTTGCATGTGGTGTCACAAATATGGCTGCTGTCAATAGGTCCAGGATCCAAATGAAAAACTGGGTTTCAATTCACCTCTTTCTCTGGAGAGAGTTATTCAAGCTGCATGGCTCTGATGCAATTTAGTGACAGTCAAGCTATGGATTAAGTATTGTCTGGAACTAGAAATCTATGAAGGACAGACTGCATATCAGCTCCAGCTGAGTTTTCCTCACCCCCATTCTGCCCCCTCCCCACCGATCTGGTCACAGCTTATTCATTTGTATTTAGAGGTTGAACAAATGAACATATTTTTGTTTGCCACCAACCAAAAGCTCTTTTACATACCAGTGAAGCATTATGCACATGTGCATCACTATTCCATGATAACCGGCAAACTTGTAATGTAACCTCAGACTTTGAACCGTGGTTATAAACTACTGGCCTTCATTCCTGCAGTAAAAGAGGTCATTCCTTTGTACCAATTAGATTACAACTTTGAAACCACTCCCATGCATCTACTAGTCCATGATATTAATTATAGGAAGTAAATACAAAATTCAGCATTAAAATCTAAATTCACAAGCTCGTACCATGCCATTTGTGCTTGGTATATTATCGCCTTCATGATTTCCATCTTCTAATGCATCTATTACACCTTTCTTCTGTGTATGTGTATTTTGTTCTTTAAATATTGAGATCTGAAAAAAATTATAAAGTTAAATTGGATACTCAAAATGGGCACCTTTTTAAAATTCTGTATTTTCAAAATAAAGCTTTCAGTAATGAATAAATTAGTTGCTAAGATAGAGGTTGGAAAGCTTAGCAATTGTGCATCGAAGTATAAAAGAAAGCTCCTGCACGGAGGACAATATAGCCTCCTGACATTTTATTTTCAGTAAGCACTCGGCTCAGGATCCCGTGTCAGTTCTAAGCACTGAACTTGAAAATGGAAATGGGCCTATGGCAGTGATCACCCCAATACATGGGACAGCCACTGCTGAGATTAGAATCTCATGTGCCTGACACAGAAGCTTAAACCTCAGTAACTGCTCACAAAGGAAGGCTCACGAATACAACTTCTGTGCCCCTTCTACTGCAGTATCCCATTAAGTGCATTATTCCTGCACATTTCCCCAAGTTTGTACATTTTACTTTGCTACATTCTAAATTGTGATCTAAAGAAATTGTTGCCAATATATCAGGAATATAACAGCATCATAGCTCAATAGATTATTACAGAATTGTTCAACATAAATACCTACCTCTTTCTCTCTAACTAATATTTCTTCTTCTAATGCACTAACTCTTTCTAGTGCTACTCGTAACCGTTCTCGTACCTAGAAAACAGCAACAAAATTCATAGGACAAGTTAACATTCATAATGCACATCACCAGATAAGGTGCAACTCTAATTTTCAATGTTTGGATTACTCACATCTCATTAAAGTTGGTTTCCTGACTTTTGCCGGGCAAGGTGGGGTGTGGGGGGGGGCGGCGGCGGAATTAAACCACCACATTGTGATATGCACTTTTACCAAGGTTTATAGAGAAATTATAATACTGTTATATGACAAACTGTTGAAATTTTTTTTGTGATTTTCAACTGTTCCTTTAAGTTAGTCAACAGTGGCCGACCTATACCCTTCAAGCTATAGGAAAGGATTAGTCCAAAATTCTTGCATGTATGCGGACTAACATTAAGTCCCGCTTGCCCGTTAACTCATTTGCACTGTCCTACGATAACTCCCCGTTCCCAGGACAAAATTATTTAAAATCTTCATCCATGTCTTTAAATCCCTCCGCACCACTACAGAATACTCCATTCCTCATTCTGGTCTTTTGTGCATCCCCTGCATTTGTTCACCCCACAATTAGCAACAGAAACTTCCAATGAAACAGCTGCTTTTATATTTAAGGTTGATGTCTCAATAGAAATAATCTCACCGCCTCTTTCTGCCACTTCAAAATCCTATCTCTTAGACTAAGTTTTTGGTGACTCCTTAACATCTTCCTTCCTGGCTCAGTATCTGTTTTGCTTACATTTATCTGTGAAATACTTTGGGACGTTCTTTATGTTAAAGGCTCTATATAAAAACAAGTTGCTTTTGAAAGCTGTATGAAAATTTTTAGTGATTCAGATTTGATAAGCACATACAAGAGGAAACAGAAACATACTAGTCTTGATTTTAAAACAACTTTTGTTGCTGTATTACCATAAATTGTTACTTACTGAGGACATAAAAAAGACTAGTGCCTTTGGGTTGAAGCAGTTTTCTAATAGAACTGCACCTACATCAGACAGTTTGCTCAATTCATCCATAGACTATCCAGGGCAACAACTATACTCTCCCAAGTTTATAAAACTAATGTTTAGGAAGGGTGAGAGGGGAGAAAAGAGAAATTATGATAGTAAAGTACATGTAATTCCCAATTACCACTTCATTCTCCACAAACAAATAAGTAAATGCTATTGATTCAAAAACTTACATTTAGCACAATTGACATAGAAAAACATCCCAAGTTGCTTCACAGTGGCATAATCAGTCTGAAATGGATGCTGAGCCAAAGAAGGAGATATTGGGGGGGGGGTGGGAAAGAGGGGATGACCAGAAAGGTGGTCTTTAGGGAGAGCCTTAAAGGAGAGGGAAGTGGAGAAATGGACACGTTTAGGAAGGGAATTCTACAACTGGAGAGGGGATGCACAAGGGGACAAATTCAGAGGAACAGAGGGTCGGGGTGGGGGGGGCGGTTGGGTTGTAGGGCTAGAGGAAGTTACAGATATAGAGGGGCAAGGCTATAAAAAAAGGGTTTAAACATGAGGATCCGGAACAATGGACTAATTTGACTTCAATTTGTCACTTTAGAAACAAAGCTGAAATCAAATCAGTATGTAGTCAAGATGATCAAACCCAGGGGCTACTCATAGCCAGAGGCCAATTCACAGGCACATGCAGTCCAACCTGTATAAAAGTACTTGCTCTGCTATTTCTGTTCCCAATAGCAAAATTGAAGAGAAAAGGCCAGCACACAGATTCAAAAATGAGATTTCTGCAGCTATACAGACATTTTTTTTTATTTCTGAAAGCTTTATGCTTTTGCCACCCTAAATGTAAATGTTGAAACTACAAAAACGATACTCCAGTGCTACTAATGTCCAACAATAACTTGCATTTATCTAGCACCTTTAATGTAGTAAAATGTCCCAAGACGTTTCACAGGAACATAATTAGACAAATATTGAAACCGAGCCAAAGAAGGGGACATTAGAACAGGTGGTCAAAAGCTAGTCAAAGAGGTAGGTTTTAAGCAGCGTCTTAAAAGGAGCAGGTGGAGGCAGAGGGGTTTAGGGAGGGAATTGCAAAGTTTAGTGCCAAGACGGCTGAAGGCATGGCCGCCAATAGTGCGGTGAAGGATGTGGGGGTGCAAAAGAAGCTAGAGTTGGAGGAACACAGAATTCTCAGAGGGTTGTAGGGCTGGAGGAGGTTACAGTGATAGAGACGGGCGAGACCACAGAAGGATTTGAACGTGAGGATGAGAACTTTTAAAATCACTGTTGGACCAGAAGCCAACGTAGTTCAGCGAGCGCAGGGGTGATGAGTGAATGGGACTTAGTGTGAGTTAAGCTCATCCAAAACTCTGCTGCCTAAGTTTACGGAGGGTACCAGATGGGAGGCTGGTCAGTGAAGCACTGGAAAATTTGATTCTGGAGGTAAAGAAAAAGCATGGAAGAGAATTGCAGCAGCAGATAGACTGCTGCTGAAATAAGAACATAAGAAATAGGAGCAGGAGGCGGCCATATGGCCGCTCAAGCCTGCAACACCATTCAATAAGATCATGGCTGATCTTCGACTTTAACTCCACTTTCCTGCCCGATCCCCATATCCCTTGATTCCCTCAGAGTCCAAGAATCTATCGATTTCAGTCTTTAATATCCTCAACGAATGAGCATCCACAGCCCTCGGGGGTAGAGAATTCCAAAGATTCACAACCCTCAGTGAAGAAATTACTCCTCATCTCAGTCCTAAATGGCCAACCCCTTATCCTGAGACTATACCTACTAGTTCTAGGCTCTCCAGCCAGGGGAAACAGCCCCTCAGCATCTACCCTGTCAAGCTCCCCTCAGAATCTTGTATGTTTCAATGAGATCACCTCTCATTCTTCTAAACTCCAGAGAATATAGGCCCATTCTACTCAATCTCTCCTCATAGGAGAACTCTTTCACCCCAGGAATCAATCTAGTGAACCCACGTTGCACTGCCTCCAATGCAAGTAGGAGTACTGTGTATAGTTTTGGTCTCCTTAGGTAAGGAGACCAAAACTGTACACAGTACTCCAGGTGAGGTCTCACCAAAGCCGTGTGCAATTGCAGCAAGACTTCCTTACTCTTGTCCTCCAACCCCCTTGCAATAAAGGCCATCCTAATTGCTTGCTGTACCTGCATGTTAACTTTGTGTTTTGTGTACAAGGACATCCAATCCCTCGGAACACCAACATTTAATAGTTTCTTACCATTTAAAAATTATTCTGTTTTTCTATTCTTCCTACCAAAGTGAATAACCTCATATTTCCCTACATTATACTCCATCTGCTACCTTCTTGCCCACTCACTTAACCTGTCTATATCCCTTTGCGTACGCTTTGTATCCTCCTCGCAGATTACTTTCCCACCTAGCTTTGTATCATCAGTAAACTTGGATACATTCCACTCGGTCCCTTCATCTAAGTTATTAATAGATTGCAAATAGTTGAGGCCCAAGCACTGATCCTTGTGGCACCCAACTAGTTACAGCCAGCCAACCTGAAAATGACCCATTTATTCCTACTTTGTTTTCTGTCCATTAACCAATCCTCTATCCATGCTAATATATTAACCCCAACCCCATGAGCCCTTATCTTGTGTAACAACCTTTCGTGTGGCACCTTATCGAATGCCTTTTGAAAATCCAAATATACTACGTCCACTGGTTCCCCTTTATCTACCCTACTAGTTACATCCTCAAAAAACTAAGATTTATCAAACACGGTTCTCCTTTCATAAAACCACATTGATTCTGCCTAATCATATTATGATTTTCTAAGTGCTCTGTTACACCACGTCCATAATAATGGATTCCAGCATTTTCCCGACAACTGATGTCAGGCTAACTGGCCTGTAGTTCCCTGTTTTCTCTCTCCCTCCTTTCTTGAATAGCGGGGTTACATTTGCTACCTTCCAATCCAAGTGGACCATTCTAGAATCTAGGGAATTTTGAAAGATCATGGTCAATACACCCACTATCTCTGCAGCCACCTCTTTTAGAACCCTAGGATGTAGGCCATCAGATCCAGGGGATTTGTTGGCTTTTAATCCCATTAATTTCTCTAGTACTATTTCTCTACTGATACTAATTACTTTAAGTTCCTCACTCTGAAGATAGATACAAAATATTTGTTTAACGTCTCTGCCAATTTCCTTATTCCCCATTATAATTACTCCTGTCTCAGCCGTTAAGGGACCCACGTTTACTTTTGCTACTTCCTTCCTTTTTACATACTTGTAGAAGCTCTTACTATCTGTTTTTATATTTCTTGCTAGTTTACTCTCATATTCTATCTTCTCCCTCTATCAATTTTTGAGTCCTCCTTTGCTGGTTTCTAAAACTGTCCCAATGCTCAGGCGTACTACTCTTCTTGGCAACATTATAAGCCTCTTTTTTTAATCTAATACTTTCCTTAAACTTCTTTAGTTAGCCCGGATGGATCACTTTTCCCGTGGAGTTTTTATTTCTCAATGGAGTGTACATTCGTTGAGAATTATGAAATATTTCTTTAAATGTTTGCCATTGCTTATCTACCATCATATCTTTTAATCTAATTTCCCAATCTGCCTTAGCCAACTCTCCCCTCATACCTATGTAATTGGCTTTAAGTTTAAGATTCTAGCTTCGGACTTAAGTATGTCACTCTTAGAATTTCCCATTAAGTTCATCATATTATGATCAGTCTTCCCCAGAGGATCCCTTATAATGACACTACTAATTAACCTTGTCTCATTACACAAGACAAGATCTAAAACAGCCTGTTCCCTGGTTGGTTCCACAACGTATTGTTCTCGGAAACCGTCCAAATGCATTCCATAAACTCATCCTCCAGACTGCCTTTGCCAATTTGATTTGTCCAGTCTATATGAAGATTAAAGTCCCCCATGATTATTGAATTGCCTTTGTTACAAGCTCCTCTCATTTCTTGGTTAATGCTATGTCCAACAGTATAACTACTGTTAAGGGGCCGAAAACTACTTCCACCAGTGTCTTCTTCCCCTTGTTATTTCTTATCTCCACCCATACTGATTCTACTTCCTGATCTTCCAAGCCAAGATCCTTTCTCACTACTGTCCTTATGTCATCCTTTATTATCAGAGCTACACCCCACCTCCTTTTTCATTTTGTCTGTCTTTTCAAAAAGTCAAGTACCCTGGAATATTTAGTTCCCAACCTTGGTCACCTTGCAACTATGTCTCAGTAATGGCTACTAGATCAAATCCATTTATCTCTATTTGTGCCATTAATTCGTCTATCTTGTTACGAATGTTTTGTGCATTCAGTTAAAGCGCCTTTAATTTTAACTTCTTACTATTTTTCCCTGATTTGACCTTATTCGCTGATCTTATTCACTGGTCCCAGCCCGGTTTAAGTGCAGTCCGTCCCAACAGAACAGTTCCCTCTTTCCCCAGTACTGGTGCCAGTGCCCCATGAATTGAAACCCTGTCTCCCACACCACTCTGAGCCACGCATTTAACTCTCCGATCTGTTTGACCCTATGCCAATTTGCGCATTGCTCAGCTAGTAATCCAGAGATTATTACCTTTGAGGTTCTGCTTATTAATTTGGAACCTAGCTCCTCAAACTCCCTCAGCAGAACCTCATTCCTAGTTCTACTTATGTCTCTGGTTCCTACGTGGACCACGACAAACGGATCCTCCCCCTCATGCTCCAAGTTTTTTTTCAGCCATGAAAAGATATTCTTAACCCCGGTACCGGACAGGCAACACAGCCTTGGGGACATCCGGTCGTGTCTACAGAGAACAATATCCATCCACCTGATATACTATCCCCTACAACCACCACATTCCTTTTCATTCCTTCCACTCGAATGGCCTCCTGTAACACGGTGCCATGGTCAGTTTGCCCATCGTCCCTGCAGTCTTTGTTCTCATTCACACAGGTAGCAAGTACCTCGTACCTGTTGGACAAGGTCAAAGGCTGTGGTTCCTCCACCACTGCATCCATGAGAGAGAAATCTTCCAACGTTCCCAGACAGTAAACACTCATAGAATAAGATTAAAAAGGGAATAAAAAACATCCTCGTTTTTCTCCGCTTTTTTCTCCTCCTTCTCCCATCCTTCAGCACCAGCTCCTGCTTTTGGCTACTTGATAACAGGCTTCTTCTGCGTCTTCTCCCTCCACCCTGCTGCCGAATGATAGGTTACTGATTCTCGGGAATCCTTCACATCAAAATATTTGACTGAAGATTTAGAGCCTAGAATGGAAGTTCTTTCCACTTTCAGGTCAATTATAGCAAATAACGTATTGTCTGAGCATCTTCTTTACGTATCATAATCTGAGATACCAGAAAAAGCAAACCATATTGTGAAATTTACTGAGTGGAATGACTTGATCTAAAGAAATACCCCATACCTTTTCATCTAAAGCTTTGTGGTGTTCAAATAATGATTTGAGTGCTTTGAGAACTTCTACTTCACTGGATACACCTGCTGGCGACTGAGCTTGCCTCTTTACTACTGTCATTCTGAGCGACCGTTCATGTCTGGAAACAAGACATTCAAGGTGTTCTAAAAGAAGCTACAAAACAAACAAAAAAAGGTGATACAATATTTAATAATTTTCCAGACATACCAATTTCAGTAGAAACATTTAAGTCACAGAATCTACTTGTCTCAAATGAATTATTAACACTTATAATTAAAACACTATTTTCATGATCCAATTTTGTAGGTTCCCTCCAGCAGGAATTAAATGAAGAACGTGCATTCACAGAACAGATTTTGTATATTTACAGGGCTCTTCATCACTATCACCTCGATTGACAGCAATTAAGACAAGAGGTACCAATTGAGGTACCAAGCAGGAGCACACCATTGTGACAGTAACCCCTACAGCCCTGAAGGCAGCTCCACAGATGCCAGCAGCCTTCTGATATCTTGCCCAAGTGGCTAGCATTCATGGGGTTGGGGAGAAAGAGATAAGGGAGAGAGAGTATCCAACAACATCCGCACACATATGCATTGCAGCAGGGCTCACCGGATCACAAAGATTCCTAGCTCTTCATCTCGAATACTTGGCAGTCAAATATAGTTCCCCCACTGCAACATCTGCTCAGATCAGCTCATTCAGCACAAAGCAGAGATGGAATCTGAGAATTTTCTAATCTGTACGACTCTTTTTCACACCACAAAGCACATTTAACCACTAAGTTGTGGTTATCAGCAGTCCTGGGATTTTAAGGTGCGTTTTTTAAAAAAAAATTAGAGTACTGGAGCTTTAACGGCTAGAACAGAATTTTGAAAGCACTGAAGTTAAATTGCTCATCGATTATATTTGACACAATTATACTTGTATAACAATTTCAATTTGTTGACAAACTGGAAAATATCTAGAGGGATTTTCAACCAATAAATATTTGTGCAGTTCGAGCCTTGAAAAGAAGTAACTGTACAGCTCTATAAACAAAAGTTTTAAACTTGCAATGAAGTTGCTTTGGCCCCCTCCCAAGCAGAATCACCACTTTTTTTAGGTTTGCAAGTCCAAACACAAACACCCTTTACAGTACTTAACCTTAGCTTCCAGGATCCGAGACTGCTCATTCAGTGGGCAGGGGTGGGAGGGGTGATGAGGAAGAGGAGGTTAAAATGCTGGAATCTATGGCTATCCAACAAATCACATTTCACTTATAGTCTGGGAAATGTAGAAGTAATAGTGAACCCGCCCATCTCATGACAAACTAAAACAAAAAAAAAATATTTACTTCTTTTAAAAGAAGTGACATAGAATGCTGTACCTGAAGAGCCTAGGGTTGCCAACCCTCCAGGAATGCCCTGAGGTCTCCAGGAATTAATGAATAATCTCCAGGACACTGCTGCGAGCAACCCAAGAGAAAAAAAATCATAGGGCAATAAAAAAAAACTGTTTTTAAAAAAAAATCTTTGAACACTTTTGTTTACAAGTTATAAAAATATTGGATCTGGGGGGAAAAATGGCTGTTAGACTGACAGTCAAGAGTCATCCAATCGGGTAATGAAGAGTCCATTCGCTTTCCAATTGGAAGGGGTGCACCGCGAGTATGGACATGTCGGGTGCCCAATGGCAGATGTGTAGGGGCAGGGTGGTTGGAGGCAGGAGGCCATGTGATGACACCTCCAGGAATATGTCCAACCAGAGTTGGCAACCCTAGTAGGGCCTATAAATAGCAACTCCATTAGCAACCACTATTATAGTTACAAGTTAATGCAAATTAAATGAACCAATGTTATATTTTGAATACTTATAGTTTATTTACCCGAGTGTTATTTCTTTCTGCTTTCAGTTCAGAAATTTCTTCTTCCCGTTCCAGCAGATGCTCTCTGCATACATTTAACTCTTTTGTAAGTGCTGCAAACTCCTGGAAAAGAAATATGTAACCTTTTTAAATTGCAGGCATTCACTGCTTAAGCAGCACTACAAACCAGAAAAATCTAGCTCTCTCCATTCCCCAATTCGTAAAATAGAAGTATTTTACCTCTTGGGACTCGTTCACATTGTCCCGAGTGCAATTTACAGCTATTTACCAGAAATGCAAGGCCATCCTTTGGTCTGCTCATTACTTACCAGAGAAGGATGACTAGTTACCTGGCAAATGGAAACGGCAGATCAAATATATGTCATTGAGTCAACTGTAATCAATAAACAACTATAAATGGTACAATGTTGATAACTCTGCTCAGGAAGGGGCTTTCATCATTTTGAACTGACATCATTTTATACACAGGCTCATTTTGTTTCTCCACCCCTGAATTTCCTACTCTCCCGTCCTGCAGATGTTAACTCCTTGTTGGGGAATAATTCCAGGGGTGTCAGCAGCCCTTCAGCACATCATCCAAGTGGCTATCCTTCATTGAGGAGCCTAAACAGTAAATGTCAATAGAATATCTGGCCATCACAGCCAAGTCAAACCTTATGCTCATCGGACAGTGACATGAACTTTCCAGCAGGGCAAAATATACTAATCAGGAGCAGGTATCTCTTTAGCACAGGGGCACTACGGCGAATTGTAGCACCCTCTACTACTGCTGTGGTTGAGATCACTTTCCTACGCACCGCCACCCACCCCCCCTCCCACCGACTAATAGAAAACAAAATGCAATGGCCCTGATATTACATTATGAATAATAGCGAATAAATACTTAACACACTGATCTTGAATTCCTCTCTCCGCATTTTATCTCAAACTGCAATTTCAGGGCCAATGCCATTTTAGGTACATTGACATTCTAAGTTTGCAAGCTAGAAATAGGAAAGTGTTTGAGCATCGTGAAACACATGGCAGAGAAAGCCATCAGACGTTTGGTCTTGTGTTGCAGAAATTTGGGAGAGAGCCATGCCTCGTGGAAGCTGACCCATTTCCCTCAAGTGACAACAGCACACATTCTGCTGGATAATGAAACAAAAATGCACCACCAGCCTTTTCATGCCCAGCAGGAAATGCAGATCTATTAATTTACAAACACATCCACATTTTGTTCTCAGGTGGAGTTGGCCACAGTGTTCCAAGATGTTTTTATTTTCAGGAGCCAAACTGAAAAAGGCCCTCCATGAGAACTGGTAGACACAGAATGATCAAGTTCTCTAGGACTTGAGCACACAATCTGGGTTGACTCTTCAGTGAGAACGTACTGTACTGTTGAAGGTGCCAATTTTTGGATGAGACTTTAAACCAAGTCAGTTTAGGTGGATGCAAGATTCCATGGCACTAATTCAAGAGAAGCAGGGGAGTTCTCCAGTGTTCTAGCCAACATTTAGCCCTCAACCAACACCACAAAACACGTTAACTGGTCATTCATCACGCAAAGGGTTGTGGGAACTTGCAAACTGTTTACCTTGTTTGCTTACAAAGCTTCAAAAGTAATTATTTGACTGTGTACTGCTTTGGGATGTCCTGAAGAATTGAAAGGTCACACCCACACACCCACTCTCTTCCATCTGCCCCAGGATGTACTAGAAACACATGTACTTCTTTTTGTATAGAGTCGTCAGCCTCTGGAACATGCCACCAGTACATGCAGTGAGTGTGCATTTGCAGCAGACTGTCAAAAGGGAATTGGATGAGTTTCTGCAAGTGGAAGTCATCTTGAGTTATAGAAGTAGGAGGGTTAAGTGGGACTCATGGTATCAGTCACTGGCTTCCTGAAATGTGCTCGATTGCCTTCAGGGGTCAGGGAGGAATTCCCCATAGTCGGAATCTCCCTCCTGCAGTTGGCAGCAACCTTTGAAAAAAAATGACAACTTTATCGGAGACCCACATGCTCATGCCTCACGAGCTGCCATCAGTTTCAAGTCAAAAACTTAAAGGCCAGAACTGGAATCCCTCCATTGTAGCAACTGGAAGTGGAAGAAGTAAATAGGAGAGTGCAGCATTGGAAGATCACAGGGTTCCATTTGAGTGCCACTCCCCTGGATAACTCAACATAATGTGATAGGGGTACAAGAGCATACATGGCATGTGTGAAAATTACTGCTATTACTCCAAAAATTGAACATGATATACATTACTCAGGCCTCAAGAATTCAAGATTATACAGGTGTACCGGTGCTTATTCCTTGGTACTTCGAATACAAAGAACTTTACGCATTACCAGCAATGTTCTAAACAGAAGAAAATCATTCTGTATGTAATGATACTGCATATAAGTTCCATGCTGAATTAATATTTAATATATTACAAATGAATTATTCAGTTCTCAGAACACAGGTGTTTCGCAAAATGTCCGTATAAACAGCATTCACTGTAGATATAGTAAAAGAGAGCAGACAGAGGTGAAGAAAAACTAACTGGAAAGTAAAATGGAAGTAACATAGGCTCAGCCTAGACAATGAAAATAGTTTATTGGCAAGTACTTAATTTGGCACCAACACGTCTCATAGTAAGATTGTGCAGTTTGTTCAGAATGTCATGAGAAAGAAGCACAGGGAACTTGAGAGTGAAAGACAGTAATGTTTTTCAGTTACAAAATGTTGTAAACTTGCATGCATTTTTTAAAATTGTGGGCTTTGAACCAATAATATAAACAAATTGCTCCTACTTGAGTAGCGCAAGGAATTTGAAGAAATACATTCAAGATGAGACTCTGGAAAATCAGAGCTCCAAAGTGAGTGCTCATGCAGTTTAGAGATTAATTTTTTTAAATAATTAAAATGTGCAGTAAGTCTAGATTACAGTTAAGATGATGCCATTATATAACTATATCTTGGAGCACTTTTTAAAATTAAAAAGATGGAATTGCTATTATGAATTATCGAAAAACAAAACAAGCCAATAGTTATACAATATAAGCAAACCTACTCTGACATTTCAGTACAGTTCACCATACAGTTGGAAATACGTAGCTCCAGTAGAAGCTATGCAATTTGTCTTTCACGCAGCAAATCTGTCATTCTCTTACCTACAGCAATACAAAGTCACTACAAGGCAAAGTGACACCACAAAAAACTTCGGGTACTTCTATTTTTGTATTAAAACCACAAAACTGCAGGTCCTGTACAGCAGCTGAGTTATAAGCAGCCAATGTGATTTAACCCTTAAGCCAGTTAAATATATGTCAACATCAGATTAAAAGTCAAGCTTACTTTTCCTGCATTAAAAAATAGACCAGCTATCTGCTATGGGAGCATTAACCTGATCCATTGTAACAGTGCAACAGACTTAACTGTTACAGATGACTTTTTCAAAAGTAAATTAATGTTACAGTATAATTGTAAGCTTCTATAGAACTTTTTCCCAACGGATTAGAGTCACTATTTTCTCAGTACAAATTCAGTATATAAATTGCACCATTACTTAAAGAGTACATTAAAAATAAAGGACAATTCAAATTATGATTTTTTTTGTCATCTGCAAATTATTTATATGATCCATGAATGGAAAAAGGGTGCCACGAGTAGGAAATTAGCCTCCCCCTCCTCTACAGTTAGCATCACTAAAAAAAAAGACCACTTGTTACAAAATCTACTATATGTTCTACACCAGAGTTGAAAAGATAGCAGAAGCAAAACAAGAATTAAGCAGTTACAACCTGGGTCGATAACAATTTGGCTAAAATAACAAATGTCAGCAGGAATTGTTTGTTGTCTGATTTATCAGGAAGATCAGTCAGGTGGCTTGAAATATGGCATTTTTTGCCATTTAATAAACTCAGATTATCAACTGCTGCTGTGGCCTGGATTTAGGAAGTATGCAATCTAGTTCACAACTCAAGGACATTAAGGTAAACCAATCAGAATCAAAGTGAAAAGAAAGTCACACCCACAAATTAGAATCAGAACGGTTACAGCACAAAAAGGAGGCCAATCGGCCCGTCGAGCCTGTGCCGCCCTTTCCCTGTAGCCCTGCAAATTTCTTCCCTTCAAGTACTTATCCAATTCCCTTTTGAAAGTCACGATTGAATCTGCCTCCACCACCCTTTCAGGCAGTGCATTCCAGATCATAATAATTCGGTGCGATGGTAAAAAAGTCTTTCCTCATGTCGCCTTGGTTCTTTTGACAATCACCTTAAATCTGTGTTCTCTGGTTCTCAACCCTTCTGCCAATGGGAACAGTTTCTCTCTACTTACTCTGTCTAGACCCCTCATAATTTTGAGCACCTCTATCAAATCTCCTCTTAACCTTCTCTGCTCTAAGGAGAACAACCCCAGCTTCTCCAGTCTATCCACATAACCGAAGTCCCTCATCCCTGGAACCATTCTAGTAAATCTTTTCAGCACCCTCTCTAAGGCCTTCACATCCTTCCTGAAGTGCGGTGCCCAGAATTGAACACAATACTCCAGTTGTGGCCGAACCAGTGTTTTATAAAGGTTCATCATAACTTCCTTGCTTTTGTACTCTATGCCTCGATTTATAAAGCCCAAGATCCCATATGCTTTTTTAACCGCTTTCTCAACCTGCCCTGCCACCTTCAACGATTTGTGCATATATACCCCCAGGTCTCTCTGTTCCTGCACCCCCTTTAGAACTGTACCCTTTAGTTTATATTGCCTCTTCCTACCAAAATATTGCACTTCGCGCTTCTCTGCGTTAAATTTAATCTGCCACGTGTCCACCCATTCCACCAGCCTGTCTATGTCCTCTTGAAGTCTATCAATATTCTCCTCACTGTTTACTACACTTCCAAGTTTTGTGTCATCTGCAAATTTTGAAATTGTACCCTGTACACCCAAGTCCAAGTCATTAATATATATCAAGAAAAGCAGTGGTCCTAGTATCGACCCCTGGGGAACACCATTGTACACCTTCCTCCAGTACAAAAAACAAATGTTCACCATTACTCTATTTCCTGTCACTTAGCCAATTTCGTAGCCATGCTCCACTGCCCCTTTTATTCCATGGGCTTCAACTTTGCTGACAAGCCTATTATATGGCACTTTATCAAATGCCTTTTGGAAGTTCATATACACATCAACTGCATTGCCCTCATCAACCCTCTGTTACCTCATCAAAAATTTCTAAAAATTAGCAGAAATAATGTTGCACGAGAAATACTGTAATGTTACAAAATGTCATCATTTTCCATTCCAGAACAGTCAAAATGACTTCTGGTCACTTATAATACTGAAAGGAGAATTTACTTTAAACATTGAGTACATTTTTATCTCAATATACTTGGCGATCGGACAAATCCTGTAGTACAATACCAAAAATCAGATAAGCATGCATCCCTCTAAAGAAAGTCTTGACAAATATAATTTCTTTGGGGTTTAAAGAAATAAATTGAACATCAAGGATTATCCCAGACTAAAATCATGCAATTTATTTGATTATTCTTTAGAATTCTTAATCTCTCCTCTTCCTCCCCTCCAATTCTCACTAAAGGGCACTCACCACCATGCAGTCATAAGATATGACAATTTGGGCTAGGAGATACTTTTCAATGATCAGCAACTTCATTACTAACTGGTCACTAAGAAAAGCAATTCAAGTGGGATGGGACAGATGATTAGTGTTTCTGCAAAGAGCTCCATCTAACAGTCCAGTGGAGATTCAACTTATAACAGGCCTGGCATTTGAACTTGTGACTGACTGATAAAGGAGTGGTGGAACATTTCTCACTTAAACATTTGTAAGATAAACCAAGGGCTTCCTGCAAGTAATGTACCTCAATTTGATTTTTTTGGATGCGCTCACAAAACCATTTAATACACATTTCAGATGTTGTCTGCAACAGAGTATACACAGATGAATCAACTGAGGTTTGTTATAATGCTGAAATAACACTGCTAGTAGCAACAGTATTAAAATCACCAATTTGAGGAATAAATGCATGATATATCCTCTTAATAATTTCCAGATAAATGTAATTTCAAAGAACGATCTGCCAACCATATTTGCACTTCAATTAAAAGTCACACTGAAAACTGTATATCTCACATGATCAGTTTTTAAACAATATCACCAAGTAAATCAAAACTTTTTAAATGGTACAGATCACACTTGTCTTATTCACAAGTTCAAGCTCTTCACTGCAATCCAGTACATCCCCTTCAGCCATCTCAGCTCTATTCACTGGGCTTTCTTCCCTAACCCTTTCCATCCTGCTATGTTTAGTTCAGTGGTAGCATTGTTGCCTCAGAGTCAAAAAGGTGGAAGGTTCAAGCCCCACTCCAGTACTTAACCACAGGTGCTGCTTTTCAGATGAGCTGTTAAACCAAGGTCCTGCTGGCCTGCTCAGATTGACATAAAAGATCCCACGGCACTTTGGGATGTAGGACATAAAAGGCACAATATAAATACTTCCTCCTACTATTGCTCAGTATCTTAGCGAAACCTGGTAAGCTTACCTTCAGATTGCAACTGTCAGGAAACAATGGTACGGGTCTCAAATTGTATAAAAATAGCTCACATACGCGAGTCTGAGAGACACTGCTAAAGGCCTACGAGCAGACCATCAGCTAACCCTCTTAATTACTGGCAGTAACAGGCCCAGAAGAAAATAACAAAACAAAAAAAAACTGATGAGAAAAGCTGGAAAATAAAATATGAACTTTTGTGATCAAAAACAAAGCTCTAAAAGCACCACAGAAACTTCCTGACATCTGGTGGCAGAATCAGCATCAAGCAGAAGTAAGATGCTTCTCCAGATATGGTTCAAATATTTAAACAAAATTAGGAAGTGAAATAATCTGGACTGTTCTCCTGCCCTACCTGACAGCCAACTCAAGAGCAGCATAACACAGATTGGAAACAAGTTTTCTCTCAACTGCTGTGTTGAGGTACCTGGGACAGGTGGGGGAGATTTTGTACTCCCTAAATACCAGCTACATCTATTGAAAGGATGTAAAAGGCCTGGTTTTATGGCACTGAGAATTAGACTGCTACTACTCAAGAGCCCTAGTGATGAATTGATTTCACTAGTCAACATGATAATGAGAGGGCACAATCAAACAATTAAGGGGGAGGTTACCAGGGTAATAAGATTAGACTAGTCAGCTCATTGGGCGAGAAATGCTAGCAAAGACTTGATGGGCCAAATGGCCTATTTCTGTATCATTCTATGGTTCTAAACCATGAAATAGGGACAAACGTAGGTTTATTCTTAGCCATGCCAAGCACAGGTTGTAACAATTCCCTGCTGTGGGAAGGGAAACCAGAAGAAAGAGCAATGCTTGAATAGCCCATTGCCTCCTAATGTTGTTTACAGGAATCATTGAGAAAGCATGAAGCCAGTTGCTTGCCAAATACTCACCCGCAGAGGCATCATGATCTAACTGAAGACAAGATAATTTCACAATCATAAAAAAAGTCTCAATTATATGCTCTTTTTAAGTACAAATATGCTCCAAGTTCCAAACAGCTTCAGTATGTTCACAGAAAAAAAACTTAAAAGACCTGCATTTATATAGAGCCTTTCATGACCTAGTGAGATCCCAAAGCGCTTTCCAGCCAATTAAGTACAAAAAGCTATTTAAAAATAAATCCCACAACATGACACAAAAAACAATTAAATCACCTCTGACTTTCCAGTGAAAAATCATAATATATATTCACTGCAGTTGTTTATTCAGTGTATTGGTATAGAGGAAAAATAAAATCAAATTGAAGTTTTAAGATTATGCCAACATGTTTCTTGTACAATATGTTTATCGTTTCAAAATGGCTCCCACCAACACTAGTGATGGACCGGCAACCACGTATGTTTCATCTTACTGTTTGAGCAGCTCAAAATGTGCTCCAGAAAAGTTCTACATTTGGAAGAATTAAATCTATACTGATACCATTGGTTGATGTCACGTTCACATAGTACAAAAACTTCGCATGTTGCGTTTTGCTGAAATCCTAGTGATAACACTGATGGTCAAAAAAAAACTCAATGTTAAAGATCTGGATTCTAAGCTTACTGTACTTGGCAACAGCTACCCTTTCTGGGTAGGCCAACTTTTTACCAAACCAGAATTCATTACTGAATCAATGGCATTTCACAATAAATCACAGCCCATCATTTAAATCATTTCACCATTTGAAGGCCGTCCTAACTTATAATATGAATTAGTAAATGTTCTGCAGTTAATTCTACTTTGTTACAAATGCAAAAATTTAAGGTGAAACAGTCAATTCTGCATTGGAACCATGAGCCAAGAGTTTGCTGGCTTCCCCAAATATAAGATTCGTGCACTTACTTAATTTACAGTGCTTTGGCTGTTTTGAGCCACACGCTGCTTCTTTCAGCTATTTGTACATCACAAAAAAAACCATTGCACAACTCATTAAGAAGCCATATTCAACTTTGTACATATTCTTCCTCAATCGTTCATGTCATGGACTATAAAGATAACAACGCAATCACTATACTCCAAAGTAATTCACTGAATGAAGCGTTTTGTAATGTTTTAATGGCGGTGATAAAAGCAAGCCTTTTTGAAACTGTGCATCAAATCACATGTGGAACTTCAAATAATCCTTACCAAATGTTCATTTTCTGTAAAGGATATAAACTGTAATTGCACTAGGTTTAAATAGAAAGGACTTGCATTTATTTCACATCCTCAGGATGTCCCAAAGTATTTCACAGAAATTAATTACTTTAGAAGCATTGTCACTATTATGTAGAAAAATGCAGCAACCAATTTCCACACAGCAAAGTTACACAAACATCAATGAGATAAATGGTCAATTAATCTGTTTTGATGATATTGGGGAGAAATAAATGTTGACCAGAAGATCTGGGAAACTCCCGCTCTACTTTGAATGGTGCATGGGATCTTTTACATCCACGTGAACAGTCAAATAGAGCTTGGATTTAACACCTCATCCGAAAACAACACCTCTGACAAAGCAATACACAGTGAAGCGTCAGCATAGATTATGTGCTCAAATCGTGGAGTGGGGCTCAAGTGCACTATCTTCAGAGGCGAGATGGCTATTATTGAGCCAAGTTGTTACTACAATGATGCAGCAAATTTATCCAGTGAGTTATTGAGCTATACAGACCAGGAAGATCTCCCTTCTTGGCCATCAGTTGGAAAAGCAATGGAAGCACTATAATTAGCCTTCTGAAACTTGAATTAAGGAAAAAGAGGAGCCTTTCCTCTTCAGCAATCTCTGCTGAAAGTACTCATGTGTATCTGGTGAGGACAAGATTAGGCTCGACTGATGCCCTCCACAGTAGAATAACTTTACAACACTCACTGTCAAGCCTCACATGTGAATAATGGCCACTTCTGTATTGTACCAGATAGTACTGGAACCCATGTAACCATATTCCAATAGAGAATCAATATTTCTAACAGGACTAGACAGACAAGATGCAGGGAAGATATTCCCGATGGCTGGGGAGTCCAGAACCAGGGGTCACAGTCTCAGGATACGGGGTATGCCATTTAGAACCAAGATGAGGAGAAATTTCTTCACTTAGAGGGTGGTGAACCTATGGAATTCTCTTCCACAGAAGGCAGTGGAGGCCAAGTCATTAAATATATTCAAGAAGGAGATAGATATATTTCTTAATGCTAAAGAGATCAAGGGATATGGGGAAAAAGCAGGAACAGGGTACTGAGTTAGTCGATCAGCCATGATCATTTTGAATGGCAGAGCAGGCCCGAAGGGCCGAATGGCCTACTCTTGCTCCTATATTCTATGATTCTATGATCTCAAGGGAAGGGCAGAAAGGAAATAAACTGCAGATATAATTGGCCAGTAAAGAAAAAATACCTTTGGAAAAGCTATATTTTAAATCATAGCACAAGATCACAATTACACTGTAGGTTCAAAAATACTTTTCATTACTCTTTCCTTTGCTTTCATGTAGCCAGTCACTGATTATGCAATATATTCAACTGTACAATATTCAGCAGTAAAAATAACTATCTATATTGTATTGTATGCACCTAGTTTTCTACATGATGCCAAGGAGAAAACTACCCTGATAAATATAAAACTTGGCTCCATTGAGAGGAAGTCTTTTGATTTAGCTCCTAAGTCTGTTTAATCAGATAAAAGTATTTGCACCCCTGTCCTGTTTCCATTCAGGCAGCTTTGGTAGCCATTTGAAGTTGTCAGAGTGAAAACATAAATATTTTTACTGAACACTAGTAAAGTGGTATTACTCCACAGATCTAAATTAAAGACCAAGTACACAACTACACAGAGCAAGAAATACCATCCACTTTTAAAGCTCCAGTGGACTGGGAAATTTTATTTCCCAAGATTAGTCTGAATAACAGCTCATAGCCCAGTTAGTTTTCAACTCACTCATCCTCATGAAGCAGCAGGAAAGCTTATAAACAGTCCAGCGCTCAATGGCTAGAAGCTCAAACTAATGAATGCTGCTCTCAGAAGTATAACCACATTACATTTTTAATTACCTCATCAGTTTTCTGCCAAGAATTAAAAGCCAATCTACCCACAAACTAAGATATAAAAAACCTGAATAGTTTCCTTTTTCTCCAACAGGTTTGTAAAATTTAAAAAGAATTATCCAGCCTGGTTCAAAAAAACTGGGCAAGAATCAGGTAAAGAGAAGGGCTGATTGAAAGGAAAGGCATAAGCTGCAAGACACTTAAGAAAACAGCAGGCCAAAGTCCAATCTCCAGTCTGTGTCAAATCAGCTGGGCAGGGTACAGAAACACTGGCCAGATTTCTCACTCCTCATTGCTACCCAGGATCCCATGTTGAACGTATACACTGGCACACAGGATCAGGCTGGGTTGTGATGCCCTCCATAGTCAGACTGCCCCATAACACTCTATTTTGGTTCACACAATATGAAGAATCGGCACTTGGACAACGTATTGGAGGGCACTGCTGCCATGACACTGTACCTTTGCAAAAAGCCAGTGCATTCAGGAAAGGAGGGAAGAAAATTTGCAGTTGGGGGGAAATCATATATATTAAAAAAATTAAAATGTACATATTTGATTAAAATGTGCAAAATAGTTTTGTAGTTAAGGAACAGTATACACTTCAGATTTCTGGTCTCCCTGAAACAAACAAAAACTGGTAGGTCATGAACCACTGCGAAAGTAAGATAACTACAAGAAGTCCCCATGATGGGCTCATTCAAAAACCTCAATTTCTATACTACGTTCAACCAAAGGTGGTTTAAAAAAAAACTCGAAGGAAGAATCATATCCTCTGTATACAATTTAGGACAAAAAAAATTGTCAATTATTTTTAAATATTTGCAATTTTGACAGAAGGACTGACAGGAAGCAGTAAATGATCCAGACCTTGCATAGGAGTTGGAAAAAATACACTCAATTTTACAGGATTACTCAAAGGGCCAAGGTTAACAATGTCGATTTACTCATTTTAATTCTGCTGATACACTGTTGACAATGTGATCTCTCCCCACCAACAGCTCCTAAACCCGGTTCCCACAAATTAAAAATTAGAAATAAAATGTATTAATTACCACTTCAGCCTTTTGAGTAATAACATGTTAACTGCCACAAGAGGGCACAGTGCCTGCATTTCAGTCAGAAACTAGAGAGGTGGTCTCTGCTGCTGTACAAATTCTGCCTGTGTACAATATACAGAAGGACAATCATTCACAGCAACTTTGTAAAAAATGGAGCATTTTACAACAATTATTTCCACTGCATGCATCCATACATTCAGAAAATGAAACACCAGAAATTAGATAAAGCAGTTTCAAAACAAATGCTGTCAAATTAATGTAGCAACCAAAATCCACTTTAACGTGGCTGTCTTGTTTTGCGCTTCCAAACGTCAGCTGTAGAATTTTTTTTTAAATACCCTGCCTAGTACGAGAATTACATGGCTTTACATTATTTTAATGCATAATAAGCCAAATAGGCCTCCAGCTGGTATCCACCATCTTAAAAATCCCCTTAGTGAAGATGAAGGAATTGATATATGTTGTTATCTCAAGCTGGAACACCAAGTCATTTAACCAAAAATCGACTTTTGCTCTTTGAATTGAGTTCAACTACTGATCTTTAGGCAGTAAATACATACTGTTCCCCATTACAGAACTGAAGTAATAATTGGAAGCTTCTTTCCCCCCCAATATTGTTACACTGTTGCAGAACCAAAATTCTCACACTGGCTCAGAGATTCCGCAATAAAATGCAACCAATTTCAGACTGAGACGGTGCCATGAATTCACCCCCCAGGGACTTTCAAAATGAAAGCAAAGAAATATTTGGCTAGTGAGAAGAGGCAATAATTAAAAGGTGGTGATGTAAAAATGGATTACCTACCTGGTAGGGCCTTCCTCGTCCTTCCAATGACATGTAACTTCTATACAACCTACTTCGTTACGTTTCGGGAAAACTATATGCTGAGTGTACACACTGACATTGCTGATAGGTGGTTCTACATGCCGTCTCCTACTCCCACATTACTTAATAGAGCTTTGAGGAATTAACACAGAATGCATTGATAAAAGAAATGCAAGGGATGTTGTGATCTGAATTTTGATTGTGTGCTGCACAAGAGGCTTGCTGATAAAAATTAAGGCATATGGTATTAAAGGAAATGTAGTAGCATGGATTAGAAGTTAGCTAACAGACAGAAAGCAGATGCTTTCTGGACTGGAAGGAGCAAAATGTCACATCCCCCAGGGCAATTAGATCCACTGCCCCTCTCAAAAATATATATAAAATCTGGATTCGGGTATAGAGGAGACAATATTAAAGTTTTCAGAAGGCTTGAAAATAGGGAGTGACTTCAGCAAAAATTTAATGCAGGAAACAGATGAAGTGATATGTTTTGGGAGGAGGAATATGGAAGGAATAATGAGAAAGCACATTGACTAAATGGTAAAACTTTAAAAGGAATAAGAGAACAGAGACACAAGGGTTAAGACACAAATCTTTAAATGTGGGAGGATAAGTTGATAAAGATGCAACAAAAAAAAAATGTATATAGGATACTTGGTTTTATAAACTGGAGCATTGAGCACAAAAGCGAAGAGCGTAATGCTATACTTGCTGTCCAGTTTTAGGTGCCTTACTTTAGGAAGGACGTTAAAGCCAGAGAGAGGGTACACAAGGCGCGAGACGCTTTAGCTATGGGGGCAGACCAGAGGCACTGGAGCTCTTTTCATTAGAACAGACAAGAATAGGAGGGGATCTGATAGAAGTGTTCAAAATGATAATACGTTTTGATAAGGTAAACAGGGAAAAACTAATTCCACTGGTAGATGAGTCTGTAACTAGAGGTGGTAAATTTATCACCAGCAAAAGAACGAAGGATGCGATTAGAAGAATTGTTTTAATGCATGGAATGCCCTACCAGACAGTGGTGGAACCATAATCCATAATAGCTTCTAAAGGGAAATGGATAAATATGTTTATATTGATATTTGAGCTGTTCCCAAATCCTGGACAGACTTGATACAGAATCTGCATTCTCATGCTACAAAACTGGTTGGGCATGCGGCAGAATTTGACCTCTGCATTTTGCAAAATTCTAGGAACCCTGACTATACTTAATCTGGCAATGCTGGATACTGAACACAGGTGTTTGGAATTCAAAGCCATTTTATGTACACGAGCACAGAGAAGACATGTTTCGAGGGCAAATTGGGGGTGAAATTTGTCTTTCCAATGAAGGCAATGGAAAAGAAAACCAGGTTGCCAACGCACAATCGTCCATTTTGCGCCACCGCCCAACACTAATTTTACCTCCATTAACTTAATCCTGCAAGCACTTGATACTGACAATTTTTAATTAGCACAGTTTAATATTCAGACTTAATATTTTGAGTGTAAAATTAACCTACTTATCCATCCTAACTAAATACTGAGAATAATATGCTATCTTTTTGAGTTTCATGTGCTCCAAGCTTTCTTTTTGTACAATATTCCCCTTAGGAAAGGTTGTCCATAATGTGCTCAACATTATACTTCAAGGCTATATTTAACTGACAAAATTATAAATAGTACACACATACATATATATTATACACAATATAATGGATTTGCAAAATTCTCTCAAAAGTCCATTTCATTTATATGATGCTGCATCACTTGCAATCCCTTTCATCACATCATATTCCATCTCGTCAGAGAAAACAATAGTACGACATACATACAATGCTACATAATTACAAATGACCGGAAGCGTGTTACAAGGCAACCATGGAAACTGGTACATGCATAGATCCACTTTACTGACACATACCCTTCTAAGACTACTTACTTAAACCTAACCCTACATAACAGAGATTGCACTTCAAAGGTAATTCATTGTTGTGCAGCATTTGCGATGTCCTGGGGATGTGATAAGGCCCTATGTAAATGCAAGTTCATTCTATCACATTGTGCTTATAAAATCGCATGGAACAGACTGTAACCGTCCCTGGAAGGTGTTACCCAGTCAGTAGCAGTAGTGAAAACTGCCCATTTGCTACTTTGTTTTGTTCCTTGCATTAAACTGTCCAACTTTGCCCTGCTCACATCCAAATAGGATGCCTGCTACATCTACATTCCTTTAGAGTGGGAAAGTGAGAGTTTTATTGCATCCAGTTGTTATCCCGGAGCTCAACAACTTTATGATGCTAGATAACATCATCCAGTGCCATACAATAAGACATCTTTCCAAGTTACACAGCAAAAACTTGCATTTATATAGCACTCATTTGCAAGAGGGCTCCACAAAAGGCAGGAAAAGGAGAAAGTGGACAAAGACAAGGGAAAAAGCAAAATGGAGAGACTAGGCTGGAGAACCAAAAGCACGGCTGAATCGGAATTTTGAGAAGGTTTTTGAAAGCGGGGTGGGAGATGTCAAGGTGAAGTGAATTCGGTCGAGAATTCAGAGAGCAGGAGAGCAATGGTTGAATGAACTGTAGAAGTCTAGCTTCATTTCCAATATTAAAAGTGCATTAAATTTTAGGAATAGAAAAGGCCATTTGGCCCCTTTTAAAATCAACTGATTTGAAACTGCAGACTGGCCTTCCTACTCATTTTGTAAACTTGGATGAGAGAAAGAGTTCCATTTGCTCTACAAGGTAGCAGAAGACAGAAAGGGCCAGAGCATACTCACTAAAAGATGGGCTTCAGCTTGCTTTGGACTACAACAGCAACTTGCATTTATATAAATGACAACAACTACTAACATTTATATAGAACCTTTAACATAATAAAACATCCCAAGGCACTTCACAGGAGCATAATCAGACACAATCTGACACCAAGCCACATAAGGAGATATTAGGGCAGGTGAAAGGTAGATTTTAAGGAGCGTCTTAAAAGGAGGAGAGGTAGAGAGGCGGAGAGGTTTAGGGAGGGAATACCAGAGCTAAGGGCCGAGGCAGCTGAAGGCATGGCCGCCAATGATGGAACGATTAAAATCGGGGATGTACAAGAGGCCAGAATTGGAGGAGCGCAGAGATCTCAGCGGGTTACAGGGCTGGGGTAGATTACAGAGATAGGGAGGGGTGAGGCCATGGAGGGATTGGAAAACAAGGATGAGAATTTTAAAATCAAGGCGTTGCCGGACTAGGAGCCAATGTGGGTCAGCGAGCACAAGGGTGATGGATGAACGGGACTTGATGCAAGTTAGCATACGGGCAGCAGAGTTCTGGATGAGCTTAAGTCTACCGTCCAGTCTTGGAAAATCTTGACCTGAATAAGGTCTTATCTCCAGACTACTTCAAATGAGCAAACCTTTTCTGCTTTTCAATCTACAGCTTGAGTGAAAGTTTGGCGATGTTAAGAAAGTGTGAACATCACCTTGTAGCAAATCAGAAGTAAAACTGGCTGTTAAGGAGGATAGGTTAAATTGGGAAGATGAGGTGTCAAAATCTCAGGACATACAGGTTAATCGACTGGGCAGAAAGATGTCTGATGGAATTTAATGCAGAGATATGTGAGATGATGCAATTTAAGAAGAATAAGGAGGACAAATAAACTAAATGGTAAAACTTTAAAAAGGAGCAGCAGAGACACTTTATCTTTAAAAGTGGGAGAATAAGTTAATAAAGCTGCAAAAAAACATATGGGATCCCAAGTTTTATAACTATAGGCATAGTGTACAAAAGCAAAACGTTAAGCCTAAATATATGCAAATCATTGTTTTGGCTGCTATTTTGACAGGCTATCAAAGTCATGGAGAATGTGCCAAAGAGATTTGCGATGAGATGAGAGGACAGGCTTTAGTTATGAGGAAAGACCAGAGAACCTGGAGCTATTGTAATTGGGACAAAGAAGGTTAAGAGCCAATCTAAGTGTTCAAAATTATGATATCCAAAAGAACAGAAGGGAGAGGTTAGGAGAAATATTTTTATGCAGAGGGTTGTTAGGACATGAAATGCCTTTGCAGAAACACTGATAGAAACAGAATGCGCATAGCTTTTAACAGGGAAGTTGATAATATTTGAAAAGAAACTGGAGAAACAAAATTATAGTCAAACGACAGGGGAATGTGACTCGGTGGATAGCTCTTTCAGAGAGTTGGCACGGATGCAAAGGTCCAAATGGCCTCCTTGTGTGGTGTACAATGCTATGATTAGCTACATTCAGCTGACCTGCATTTACAACATTCATTCAGGAAAATATTCCAGAACATGGATGGACAAAGTGAACATCTTTTTCTGTTCTTCCAACCCTCAATTCCTAAATCCCCCAAACCTTTCTAAGTCAGATTAGTCCTTGACCTCGCACTTTGTGAATCAACTGCAACAGCAGATGGCTTATTTATTGTCACTGGGCACGATGCTCAGCCAGTTTTCCAGTTAAGCTAAATGTGGACTAGACTTGTAACACTTTAGGCAAATGACATCATGGTTTTATTGGAACAGGAATAACGGACAGCTGAAATGACATCAAGTGACACACAACTCACCACCGTCTACTCTTAATTCAAAGTTGCTTAATTCGAATTGCAGGATAATTGACTTTTTAAAAAAAAACACAATTACCACTTTGCTGTGTTATTTATGTTGCTTAATCCATTTTTAGTACCAAAAACAACTTTGAATTATCATTATACTGTACTGCTGGTAGACACCATTAATTACTTACTAACAGGCAATGCTCTGTAGTATACAAAAAGTTGGTGCAGCATAAACCACACAGTAAACAAATGCCTCCACGATTCTGACATTTCTTCCAGTCTCCCATTTTGTTATGGAATTACTGCTGCCAGGTTCCAAACCCTGGGTACTGTCTCTATTCTCCAGACTGTTTTGAATGACAGTGACTCTCTTTCACCGCCTCACTCTAAGTACTTCATAGAATCATAGAATCATAGAAGTTACAACATGGAAACAGGCCCTTCGGCCCAACATGTCCATGTCGCCCCGTTTATACCACTAAGCTAGTCCCAATTGCCTGCACTTGGCCCATATCCCTCGATACCCATCTTACCCATGTAACTGTCCAAATGCTTTTTAAAAGACAAAATTGTACCCGCCTCTACTACTGCCTCTGGCAGCTCGTTCCAGACACTCACCACCCTTTGAGTGAAAAAATTGCCCCTCTGGACCCTTTTGTATCTCTCCCCTCTCACCTTAAATCTGTGCCCCCTCGTTATAGACTCCCCTACCTTTGGGAAAAGATTTTGACTATCGACCTTATCTATGCCCCTCATTATTTTATAGACTTCTATAAGATCTCCCCTTAACCTCCTACTCTCCAGGGAAAAAAGTCCCAGTCTGTCTAACCTCTCCCTGTAAGTCAAACCATCAAGTCCCGGTAGCATCCTCGTAAATCTTTTCTGCACTCTTTCTAGTTTAATAATATCCTTTCTATAATAGGGTGACCAGAACTGTACACAGTACTCCAAGTGTGGCCTCACCAATGCCCTGTACAACTTCAACAAGACATCCCAACTCCTGCATTCAATGTTCTGACCAATGAAACCAAGCATGCTGAATGCCTTCTTCACCACCCTATCCACCTGTGACTCCACTTTCAAGGAGCTATGAATCTGTACTCCCAGATCTCTTTGTTCTATAACTCTCCCCAACGCCCTACCATTAACGGAGTAGGTCCTGGCCCGATTCGATCTACCAAAATGCATCACCTCACATTTATCTAAATTAAACTCCATCTGCCATTCATCGGCCCACTGGCCCAATTTATCAAGATCCCGTTGCAATCCTAGATAACCTTCTTCACTGTCCACAATGCCACCAATCTTGGTGTCATCTGCAAACTTACTAACCATGCCTCCTAAATTCTCATCCAAATCATTAATATAAATAACAAATAACAGCGGACCCAGCACCGATCCCTGAGGCACACCGCTGGACACAGGCATCCAGTTTGAAAAACAACCCTCTACAACCACCCTCTGTCTTCTGTCGTCAAGCCAATTTTGTATCCAATTGGCTACCTCACCTTGGATCCCATGAGATTTAACCTTATGTAACAACCTACCTTGCGGTACCTTGTCAAATGCTTTGCTGAAGTCCATGTAGACCACGTCTACTGCACAGCCCTCATCTATCTTCTTGGTTACCCCTTCAAAAAACTCAATCAAATTCGTGAGACATGATTTTCCTCTCACAAAACCATGCTGACTGTTCCTAATTAGTCCCTGCCTCTCCAAATGCCTGTAGATCCTGTCCCTCAGAATACCCTCTAACAACTTACCCACTACAGATGTCAGGCTCACTGGTCTGTAGTTCCCAGGCTTTTCCCTGCCGCCCTTCTTAAACAAAGGCACAACATTTGCTACCCTCCAATCTTCAGGCACCTCACCTGTAGCGGTGGATGATTCAAATATCTCTGCTAGGGGACCCGCAATTTCCTCCCTAACCTCCCATAACGTCCTGGGATACATTTCATCAGGTCCCGGAGATTTATCTACCTTGATGCGCGTTAAGACTTCCAGCACCTCCCTCTCTGTAATATGTACACTCCTCAAGACATCACTATTTATTTCCCCAAGTTCCCTAACATCCATGCCTTTCTCAACCGTAAATACCGATGTGAAATATTCATTCAGGATCTCACCCATCTCTTGTGGTTCCGCACATAGATGACCTTGTTGATCCTTAAGAGGCCCTACTCTCTCCCTAGTTACCCTTTTGCCCTTTATGTATTTGTAGAAGCTCTTTGGATTCACCTTTGCCTGATCTGCCAAAGCAATCTCATATCCCCTTTTTGCCCTCCTGATTTCTCTCTTAACTCTACTCCGGCAATCTCTATATTCTTCAAGGGATCCACTTGATCCCAGCTGCCTATGCATGTCATATGCCTCCTTCTTCTTTTTGACTAGTGCCTCAATCTCCCGAGTCATCCAAGGTTCCCTACTTCTACCAGCCTTGCCCTTCACTTTATAAGGAATGTGCTTACCCTGAACCCTGGTTAACACACTTTTGAAAGCCTCCCACTTACCAGACGTCCCTTTGCCTGCCAACAGACTCTCCCAATCAACTTCTGAAAGTTCCTGTCTAATACCATCAAAATTGGCCTTTCCCCAATTTAGAATTTTAACTTTTGGGCCAGACCTATCCTTCTCCATAGCTATCTTGAAACTAATGGAATTATGATCACTGGTCCCAAAGTGATCCCTCACTAACACTTCTGTCACCTGCCCTTCCTTATTTCCCAAGAGGAGGTCAAGTTTTGCCCCCTCTCTAGTCGGGCCATCCACATACTGAATGAGAAATTCCTCCTGAATACACTCAACAAATTTCTCTCCATCCAAGCCCCTAATGCTATGGCTGTCCCAGTCAATGTTGGGAAAGTTAAAGTCCCCTACTATTACCACCCTATTTTTCTTGCAGCTGTCTGTAATCTCCTTACATATTTGCTCCTCAATTTCCCGTTGACTATTTGGGGGTCTGTAGTACAATCCGATCAAAGTGATCTCTCCCTTCTTATTTTTCAGTTCTACCCATATAGACTCAGTGGGCGAACCCTCGGATATATCCCCTCTCACTACTGCCGTGATGTTCTCCCTAATCAAGAACGCAACTCCCCCTCCTCTCTTACCTCCTGCTCTATCTTTCCTATAGCATCTGTACCCTGGAACATTGAGCTGCCAGTCCTGCCCCTCCCTTATCCATGTTTCAGTAATAGCTATAACATCCCAGTCCCATGTACCCATCCATGCCCTGAGTTCATCTGCCTTGCCCATCAGACTTCTTGCATTGAAATAAATGCAGTTTAATCTAGACTTCCCTTGGTCTTTGCCCTGCTTTCTCAGACCATCTGTCCGGTCATGTTCTGTGCACTCTCCCTTACTGCCTTTTGTTTCTGTCACCACTTTATTTCCCACTGACTTCCTGCATCGGTTCCCATCCCCCTGCCACATTAGTTTAAACCCTCCCCAACAGCACTGGCAAACACTCCCCCTAGGACATTGGTTCCAGTCCTGCCCAGATGCAGACCGTCCAATTTGTACTGGTCCCACCTCCCCCAGAACCGGTTCCAATGGCCCAGGAATTTGAATCCCTCCCTCTTGCACCATCTCTCAAGCCACGTATTCATCTTAGCTATCCTGTCATTCCTACTCTGACTAACCCGTGGCACTGGTAGCAATCCTGAGATTACTACCTTTGAGGTCCTACTCTTTAGTTTAACTCCTAACTCCCTAAATTCAGCTTGTAGGACCTCATCCTGTTTTTTACCTATATCATTGGTGCCTATATGCACCACGACAACTGGCTGTTCACCCTCCCCCTCCAGAATGTCCTGCAGCCGCTCCGAGACATCCTTGACCCTTGCACCAGGGAGGCAACATACCATCCTGGAGTCTCGGTTGCGTCCGCAGAAACGCCTGTCTATTCCCCTTACAATCGAGTCCCCTATCACTATAGCTCTGCCACTCTGCCACTTCAAGCAGCATTCTACACATTCCTCTCCATGTCAACACCTGTTCTAACTTCTACAATATTATTTCTTTCACTAGTATATGCAGCTCTCCTGTTGTCTTTCACACTCTTTCCATTACCTGCACCTTCATTTCCTAACATTTGAATCCATAAAAAAGTAGGTCGCTGGCTTGAATCACTTTGGGCTGAGCATAACCCTAAGAGCAGCAATACTCAAAATACAGACCGGGGCCATTTGCAGCCTGCCTACTGTTTACCAGTGTCCCAAAGCAGACTTGCTACTCCATGCATCTCTTTTTATGCACCGGCTGACTTATTGGGGACGTGTGGAGGGGTGGGGGGAAACGCAGGTAGAGGAAAAGATAAAGCCGGAATATATCGTTGTTCTGCCTCCTTTTCTTCCTCTCCACAAAAGGTGGCGTGGGAATGATTTCATTCAGCAAATGAAAGGGCCTTGTTGAAATGTAACTTTAACAGAAGTGATTAAAAGAATTATGAGCTGTTATGTTTCTTGTCTCCCCCTTTTCCTGCAAGAAAGCACCTGGACTTCACTTGAAAACTGCCACATCCCATTGCTTGTTGGTAGACCACTGCTGAGAGCGATCTTAACAAACAGTTAACAACACTGCTTTAACTGTCTACCAAAGTATCTTTGTATACATCAAAAAGTCACCCTACATTTCCTTCAGTCAAGAGTGCACCATACATAAACTTAGCTGGCTTCGTTGCCCACCCCCCACTTTAGCACATTGAAAATCGCATTCCTACCTGTTCTACTCTGTTTCTCTTTGTAAATTTCACTCACATTCTAGCCGCAACAAAGGTGATGGTCAGGCTTAGCTGCCACTGCTCTGCTGTACACCCCCGTCTTCACACAAATCAAAATGTCTACTTCTAACTAATCAGCAGTCACAACAAAAGGAAAACCTCATCAAAAATTTAAAACCAATGATGCTAAAGCTTACAAGGCAATCATTAGTAAACAAAGTAAAAACCCCCATGACCTTAATAATTGCACATATTATGAAAATAATTCCATAGGCCAAGAAAAACTTTTTACAGAACAAATATAGGTAAAACAATTAACACCACACAATTGGTTAGGGGAAAAATGCAGAGTCAAGGTACAACCTAGATGTTTTCCATTCAAGATCACATGTGCCATGTTGCATGCTTAGCAGAAATGGATATTTATTGCCCGACACTATTCAAGACTATCAGCTAGATTAAAGTAAAATTATATTTATACAATTGTTAATCACTCAGGCAGAAAACAGAATGCAGTACAGAAGCCCATTCCGCCCATTCGAGTCTGTGCAGGCTCTCTGAAAGAGCTACCAATTAGTCCCACTCCCCTGCTCTTTCGCTTGCAATTTTTTCCTTTTCAGGTAATATATCCAATTCCCTTTTGAAAGTTACCATTGAATCTGCTTCCACCACCCTTTCAGGCAGTGCATTCCAGATCATAACTCAGAGTAAAAAAAAAATTCTCCTCATCTCACCCCTGGCTCTTTTGCCAATTATTTTAAATTTATGTTCCTCTGTTTATCGACCCTCTTGCCAGTGGAAACAGTTTCTCCCTATCTACTCTATCAAAACCCCTCACAGGGATTATCTCAATAGGGTTAAAATAAGACAATTATGCAAGTTCAGCAATTCAGAACCACTACACATGGACTAAATAGGGCTGGGAAACTATACACTTCCTGTGATTTACTACATACTGACTACAGGAATGACCTCTCAATAAGTTCCCCTTCCATGCAGCCACGATTCCAGTGGACACCAGTATGTTTTTGCTCACAATTCTTTTTATAGCCATTAACACAGACCAAATTCTACCTGGATAGCGGAAATCAGTTCTATAGCTAGTTTATCAACTCCATCTATCAAAAACGATGTTACAACATACCAAAGGTATTTCACCTTTCAAAAAATATGTAATCCATCTTTCGTAACAGGCACAAGGAAAAACAATTGTTTTTAAAGAAAAGGTCAATAATAAAAAAAATCTGTGGCAAATATAAGGAAGCAGAGACCACCTTAAAAAAACAGCAACATATTTATTAACCTGCAAAGAGTAAGTGCCCGTGGAAATTCAAGATGGTGGAAACCCACACAGAACCAACGGTAGAATCCTCAGGGCAATGAATATGAAACACAGAAAACTACTGGAAAATGACTTAAAAGGTTAGTTAATAAACCTGCTTAAACGGCACTTGCTGCTGGAAGCGGATGGATCAGCGATCAACCTACCCGACAATGAAACTGCCAAATGGACTTGCTGCTCTGAGTTCTTGGGAAGCACAAGGGCAAGGCCAGCCCCACTAGCAATTCAGCAGATTCCCACCACTGCCCGAGATCAGATAAATTGCGAGGCCCCGCCCACCAAGCAAAAAAGTGCTGCTCCATTCACCCACCAGTACCTCCCCAACTGAGGCCGTTGCTGCCCCTGCCCCCTCCCCTTTGTTCTTCTCCCTTCCTCCTCTCCTCTCCCTTGGTTTAGTTATCTTCCCAGCCTCTAACCTTACTTGACCTGAAATATGCCCTTGACTCATGTGCAATGCTGTGGATGAACAATTAATTGATACAATGAAAATACAACTTCTTGCACTACTTAACCACTGGTTTGGAACTTTGACTCCATTATTCATGAGCACCGACTTAAAGCTGCAGGACTTAATTACATTTCATGTCTGTGTCCTTTGTAAAATAACCTAAAAAAAACCTGCTAATTTCAATTATAGTTGGTATAATTAACCTGCCCAACACATACATTTAGAACTAATGGGTGACTAGGTCCACAGGCTGGAGTCTGAGATTTTAGCAGCACTTTGTTAGATGATTAACTATTCCAAAAAATAAGGAAATAAAATTCAAAAGGAAACTGGGGAAATAGTATTCATCAAATTGGGGTCACTGTTCTTTGATTAATTTAGAAGGGCTCAATGGAAAATACAAATGACAAAAAAAATTGGAAAATAACGGTTTTGTTCTTCTCTCCCCCTTCTGTACCATAGATCAATTAATTTATCTGATGAGCAACTTAGCCATACAGGCCAAAAAAGATTCTAGATTTGATCCCCTTGTCAGTTTTCAGGTGGGGGTTGGAAGAGGCTCTTTAATTGGCTTCAGCACCCCTGGGTTGACAGCTAATGGGCAGGATTCCCACTGCTGTTTTTGATATACATTGATGACTTGGACTTTGGTGTACAGGGCACAACTTCAAAATTTGCAGAGAACACAAAATTTGGAAGTGGGGTGAACAGCGAGGAGGATAATAATAGACTTCAAGAGGACACAGACAGACTAATGGAATGGGCAGTCACATGGCAGATGAAATTTAATGCAGCGAAGCGATACATTTTGGCAGAAAGAACAAGGAGAAGCAATATAAACTAAATGGTACAATTCTAAAGGGGGTGCAGGTACAGAAAGATCTAGGAGTATATGTGCACAAATCTTTGAAGGTGGCAGGACAGGTTGAGAAAGCGGTTAAAGAAGCATACGGGATCCTGGGTTTTATAAACAGAGGCATAGAATACAAAAGCAAGGAAGTTATGATGAACCTTTATATAACACTGGTTCGGCCACAACTGGAGTATTGTGTCCAATTCTGGACACCGCACTTTCGGAAGGATGTCAAAGCCTTAGAGAGGGTGCAGAAAAGATTTACTAGAATGGTTCCAGGGATGAGGGACTTCAGTTACGTGGATAGACTGGAGAAGGTTAAGGGGAGATTTGATAGAAGTGTTTAAAATCATGACGGGTCTAAATAAAGTAAATAAAGAGAAATTGTTCCCATTGGCGGAAGGTTTAAGAACCAACGGACAGAGACTTAAAGTGATTAACAAAAGAACCAAAAACGTTTTTTATGCAGTGAGTAGTTATGAACTGGAATGCGCTGCCTGAAAGGGTGGTGGATGCAGAGTCAATTGTGGCTTTCAAAAAGGAATTGGATAAATATTTGGAGAGAAAAAATTTGCAGCGCTACGGGGAAAGAGCGGGGGAATGGGACTAACCAGATTGCTCTTACAAAGAGCCGACACAGGCTCAATGGGCCAAATGGCTTCCTTCTGTGCTGTAACGATTCTATGATCCAGGACAAAGCAGCCCACTTGATTGGCACTCCATCCACCTAAACATTCACTCTCTTCACCACCAGCGCACAGTGGCTGCAGTGTGTACCATCCACAGGATGCACTGTAGCAACTCGTCACGGCTTCTTCGACAGCACCTCCCAAACCCACGATCTCTACCGCCTAGAAGGACAAGAGCAGCAGGCACATGGGAACACCACCACCTGCACGATCCCCTCCAAGTCACACACCATCCCAACTTGGAAATATATAGCCGTTCCTTCATCGTCACTGGGTCAAAGTCCTGGAACTCCCTTCCTAACAGCACTGTGGGAGACCTTCACCACACGGACTGCAGCGGTTCAAGAAGGCGGCTCACCACGACTGTCTCAAGGGCAATTAGGGATAGGCGATAAATGCTGGCCTTGCCAGCGACGCCCACATCCCATGAACGAATATTTTTTTAAAAATTGCGATCCAGTGGTTTCTACTGGGAATGCATGTGTTAATACCGAACATGTACCAGATTGGGTCCAGCTATGAGATCTTCTGCATACACCCTTCATTAAACAAATATCAGCGCAGAACACTGCAGTATCTGTAGGGATATAGAGCAAAGCCAGGTAAATAGAACTGATGTACATGAATGGCGGAACAGGCTCGAGGGGCTGAACAGCCTACTCTGTTCCTAGAAGTCAAACTTCAAGCAAGAAATTAGCAGCTTTTTTCGCCATAGCGGATATGTGAAAGAAGATAAAACTTGTATTTATAGACTCCATTATCATGTCAAGATATCCCAAAGTGCTTCACATCCAATGAGTTACAGTTGCTATTGTTGCATAGGCAAACATGGCAGCCACTACATCCGAAAGATGGCACCGCAGACAATTCAGCACTCCCAAGGTACTGAAACATCAGCCGAGATGCATTCAGATCTTGGAATAGGGTTTGAACCCATGTCCTTTTGACTCGGAGGTGACAGTATAACTAACTGAGCCAAGTTGACATGGTACTAATTGTTCATGGTCTATGGAACAAAAAGGAATTATTTCACGCTAATTTATACGATATATTGTTTGGTCATTGCACACAAGTAGCTAAGGGATTCATCAATACAAGGTTACAGAATATTCTATCAATCCCACTCTGAAAACATAAACGCTTACTAAAATAAAGCAACGTGAAAACATTTTGAATGAAGCACAACATTTCTTCCCTCATATGATTACTCTCAGAAGATTTTTCTTTAACTGAGAGCCATTTCATTTCCTCAATCATGGCATGCAACAGTCTCCTCTTCCCCAGCCTCCAAAAAGAAAGCAAGATAATCGAAAACAGCAAACTTTTTCAATTACTAACAATGTCACTCTACAACTAGCTGGCTTGAAGCAGGGAAAATAGGTCAATTTTCTGGTCAAACTCCTGTTTTTGTTTCTTGCAAATGCTGGCTTCAAGAGGAGACACACTCCCTAATCTCTTCTACCAATTGTCGCTGTATTGTATCGCTTTGTAACAATGATTATTAGCACTATGGAAGCAAAATTTAAATAAGCAAGATTTAAGTGAAAACTCAGGCTGTCAGGAATGTCGTGAGTGATCTTTCCTTTCTATTAAAAGTACTAAGTCATTTGCAGGGTTTTCAGTAAACTTCCTAGAAGGTGGGTTTCAAGATTGAAATGTGAGCCAATTTGTATCTTTGTTAGTTCTTCATAATGAGAAATCTCATTGGTTCTGTACCATATCCTCACTGGTGTGCATTGTTCCTTGAAATTGGGAAGAAATAAAAACCTCAATGTACAAGTTAATTGAAAGGGCAGGGGAACTTATTAATGTTCATCTCACCTCATTCTTCTGGTTAGGAGAAAGCTCTGCAAAAGCCTAGATACATACGTACAGATATGGAGCTCTTTCTCAACAGTTAGAAATGTAAGTGTCTAGCGAGACAAGAGAGAATCTCTGCTCCCTGAACATTTAATTTAAGATTGGGTAGGTTTACAAAGTGCTCAGCTGGTCCAACAGTATGACACTGGATTTACACATCATGTAACGTCAAACTGAAGTCATGTGAGACTAATTCCTCCAGGGACACCCACTACATTTTGCACTGGAATCAGATCCGGTCCTGACTCTGAATTTACATTACCCTGAAGCTGAAATCGCTTCACTCCACGCTAAACTCATAGTACGAATGCATACCGAAGAAAGATGACTTACTGGACTCCTACCAATAGTTCGTTCACTTCATTAATAGATATTATTCCTCTATGTCATGAATTTCAAGTTATTTTGTTCTCTTTTAATCAAATTTAATTTAAAAAAGGAATATCTTTTGATCCAAGCTTCAAATGGGTTAATTTCAATGACTAATTTCCCATCAGTAACTCATTAATTGTACGGTGATACTTGCAGAAATGGATGTTATTTTCCTGCTCATTATTTTGTGTGAATCCAGTCAAGTTCCACCTGCATATCACTGATGGTGGTTTTTGTATCTACCAGCTGCATTATTTTTAAATTGTCTGGGAATCTGATCGCAAAAGAATTGAGCTATAGTTCTGACAACCTCTGTTGTTTGAGCAAATGGAATGCTCCTGTTCGAGGGAGATATTTTAATTTTTGTCAAGTTAATATCAAAAGTAGTATGAGAAGAACAAAAGTGTTTAATTTGATTTGCCAATAAGCAGGACTTCATTTTCCAAAAGCCAAACTATTATTTTAGGTGTTCAAAAGCAGTTCTTGTGAAGGGCAATTGATCCATTACAAACTTTGCTCATTGAATTTATGTTTAGCCTAATGCAGTACTGAGAAGTTGCTGCATTGTTGGAGAAAGCGAGATCTTAAACCAAGTCCCTGTTGGCCCACTCAAATGGATGTTAAAAATCCCACAGCATTATTTGAGGAGCATGGAGTTCTCCTCGTATGCTGGCCAAAATTCTTCCCTCTACGAGCACCATCATTCACCTCACTGATGTACATGGTGCTACTGGTGCAGAATGACTAAATAACAGTCACTCCACTCCAAAAAGTAATTCATTACATTAAGTGCTTTGAAATGCTTTGACAATAATAAGATGCTATGTAAATAAGAATTTTATATTGTGCTGTTAGCATTTTACCAAATATTTTTGGCTGCACATCTGTACTGGACTGTGAATAAATATATTAGTGGCTATATCCTGTGAAAATTCTTATCTGCGAGTAATAGCCGCCATTCCAAAGTGAGTGTTGGTGTAGCACGAGACATTTAATCCAATAAACAGATTACTGAAAGTAAAGGCAATTGTTAACCCTTGGGTCATGCAACTCTGGTTACATAAAAATTACTGCTTCTGGATTTCAGCGGCAAGTTCTCCTTACAAGAAATGCTATGCAATCTTAGAGGGAGAAAAATGGTGCTATAAAAACCTAAAACTAACATTTCTTTCTTAATACCAATTTAATCTTTTGCAAGAATGATTGAAAACTGCACAAAAGAAAAAAAAATACACACATGCTTTATAATCGCTGTTCTCAGCAGAGAAAGACCTCAATAGTTAGATTGCTCCCTCCCAACAAGGTTCAATAGAGATTTAGTAAAATCTCAATCTCTCACCTAATCAGGATGGTGCATGTAGCTACTAAGAAACCAAAGTGCAACTGTGATTAGACAGGCTTTCAGAAAGTAATATACCACCAACCATGGTTCAGTTTTTAATCAAAACACTATTGTGCAATTTAAAATACTGGAAAAATAAAACATTCTTCCTTGTGTACATGCCTACTCGAAGTACATTAATTTTTGGGGGGGCATTTAACCCCTTGCATCTTCATTCTTGGGTACAGAAATGAATAGGCAGTACCAAAAGAATAAAATAAATAAATATTGAAAGTGATTTTTTTTAAAAAGAGCAGAAAGGCCATTTGTTCTATGAACAGAAAGGAAAATTAAATAAAACATTGCTGCACCTCCTAACTGCCATTGCAAAGCCGTATTGACAGAGCTTAAGAGGTTGGGAGAATGTAACATGCAAACAGGAAGGCTATTTTGTAAGTGACCTCAGTGGGATCCAAAATTTAAATAATTATCCACTGCACTGACACCAGTAAACATAGAAATGGATGTGTAACTGGTCCCATTTCAACATTCATCAAAGGTTTACTTCATTTTTCACTCAAAGAAATGTTCTTGTGCAGTCTTTCCATAAATTGAATCCAATATCTCGGTGTATATACCTATAGCAATGTAAGCAGGTTATTACACCACTGGATTAGTACCTTTATGGACTTGTTGAACCTTTCGCAGTATGAAACACACATGTTGGCTCAAAAAGGCTCCTGCAATCCTCCAAACACATGCCTGATCAGTTAAATCCAAAATCCCACCGGCTCACAATCTACTTCAGCATTTGCTGCTCCTAGTTAAAGCATGGAATCTGGATTTTTCTACACCAAGCACTACTATATCTACTACAGTGCATATTGGACAGGTACTTACAGCACTGTGTTCACTCTAAATTTAAAGACTTAGCTCAGTAGGATACTGGAAGCCAAATATAATATTTATAAACTGACATTTTAGAACTCAATAGCTCACATCGGTTTTGGCTGTTTTTAATTAATGCTCAAGGCAAAGACCTACCCAGCTAGGTAAGGGTCATTTGTCTCATTAGAATTCATGAAACCAATGCATCTGGCCACACTGTTAAAGAACAGCTCAGCCACCAGATACATTCATACAAAACTGATAATTTTCCAAAGTGAGCAGACATACGAATGCCCAAATACTGCAACCCAACTAAGTCAAACAGAACAAAACACTCAATGATTTAGCTTCAAAGATGTGCAGAAATTTGCAATTTAAACAGAAATTTCCTACCACTGGTAGCCATGACTTAACCTTGTCGCTGCCCAAATGCAAAGGCACTTAATAGAGCACTAGGTACTGGCAACTGTGACAATACTTATGAAAAAAGCACTCCTGACATTGACTGATAATTTACAGCTTTGTTAAAATTTGCAATGTATTTTTGCAGATTATATAACCATGTTTATCATTTGCAGAAACTGCAAACAATTGGGAAATTTTACAGCAGAAACAGACCCAAATTCACATTGAACAATGATTTAAGACATTTAAACTGTTCTGTCAGAACTTTAAAAATTACACATCCATAAATATCATTACAGGGAAAGGAAATACTCCTTTGTCCTTTCTTAAATACAGCATTATGTCAGAACATAAATGTGAGTACCGAGAGAACTCATTACATAGTCCATCCTATACACTGCTTCTAAAATCAGAGGTCTAAGCAAGCACCGACCTACAAAACAAATCTATGCATAACAATCTTGCTCAGCAACATCACAAGAATAGTTGGCAAGTGGAATTTTGCATTGCTGTGTAAGGAGTGTTTTTCTGAGGCTGGTACACAGCACGGAGATCTATATTCTCCATGCAACTATATTACAGTATATGTAAATCTGTTCTTCTTGATATTCACTTAATGCCAAGTGAAAAAATGTTTCCATTCGCCAGCACCAACACTCCATACTTTAAAAAGCAAGAAACATGCCAAAACCTACAAATTTGAAGGGGAAAAAACCCTGCTCTTTAAGGCTAGCCAAACTGTGCATTTTCCAGCCTACATGCAGGTGTGCCAAATACATATCAATGTAGCAGCTTGAAAATTCTGCAATGGTCAGTGGGTAATTGACAAGCCATAATGTTTTCCCATCTCAACATTTTTTCCTTTCCGAAATTCCACATCAGCAAGGACAGTTAAAGAAGTAAACTTCAGCAGAAATCCCACTGTAGCATGAAGGTTTAAGAGCTTAAACAGTTACTTACAGTGGTTAGAATGTGGAACTCACTACTACAAGGAGTAGTTGAGACGAATGAATAGCATAGATGCATTTAAGGGGAAGCTAGATAAACACATGAGGGAGAAAGGAATAGAAGGTCATGCTGATAGGGTTAGATGAAGAGGGTTGGGAGGAGTCTTGTGCAGAGCATAAACACCCAGGATAGACCAGTTGGGACGAATGGCCTGTTCCGGTGTTGAACATTCTATGTAATACTTCTGACGTGGAAGGCCATAATCATGCATGTCTTCACATTCCATTGTTAAAAATTATCACCAATTTGAACCCTCTAAATTCTTCCCCCACCCTCCCCCTTTTTTCTAGTATCTCATCATAAGGAAGTAAGAGATAGGAGCAGGAGTAGGCTATTTGGTCCTTCGAGCCTGCTCCGCCATTCAATGAGATCATGACTGATCTGATTCTGGCCTCAACTCCACTTTCCCACCTGTTCCCCATATCCTTTGACTCCCTTGCTGGTCAAAAATTTGTCTAACTCAGCCTTCACCGCTCTTTGGGGCAAAGAATTCCAACGGTTCACAACCCTCAGAGAAGAAATTTCTCCTCATTTGTCTTAACTGGGCAACCCCTTATTCTGAGACTATGTCCCCTAATTCTAGATTCCCCTATGAGGGGAAACATCCTCTCAGCATTTACCCTGTCAAGCCCCCTCAGAATCTTATATGTTTCAATATGATTGCCTCTCATTCTTCTAAACTCCAGTAAGTATAGGCCCAACCAGCTCAATCTTTCCTCATAAGAAAACCCTTCCATACCAGGAATCAATTTAGTGAACCTTCTCTGAACCGCCTCCAAAGCAAGTACATCCTTCCTCAAATAAGGGGACCAAAACTGTATGCAGTACTCTAAGTGTGGTCTCACCAGCACCTTCTACAGTTGTAGCAAGACTTCCCTGCTTTTATACTCCATCCCCCTTGAAATAAAGGCCAATATTCCATTTGCCTTCCCAATTACCTGCTGCACCTGTATGCTAACTTTGTGTTTCATGTATGAGGACACCCAAATCCCTCTGTACCGCAGCATTCTGTAGTCTTTCTCCATTTATAATATTTTGCTTTTTTATTCTTCCTACCAAAGTGGATGACTTCACATTTTCCCACATTATACTCCATCTGCCAAACTTTTGCCCACTCGCTTAACCTTTCTATATCCCTTTGCAGACACTTTGTGTCCTCCTCACAACTTACTTTTCCACCTATCTTTGTATCAACAGCAAATGTGGCCTCAGTACACTTGCTTGATATAAATTGTTAATAGTTGAGGCCCCACCACTGATCCCTGCAGCACCCAACTAGTTACAGACTGCCATCCTGAAAATGACCCTTTTATCCCGACTCTTTGTTTTCTGTTAGTTAGCCAATCCTCTATTCATGCTAATATATTACCCCCAATACCATGAGGTCTTACCTCGTGCAGTAACCTTTTATGTGGCACCTTATCGAATGCCTTTTGGAAATCCAAATACACTACATCTACTGATTCCCCTTTATCCACCCTGCTCGTTACTTCCTCAGAACTCTAATATATTTGTCAAACACAATTTTCCTTTCATAAAACCATATTGACTCTCCTTGATTTTATTTTGAGTCTCAAAGTCCTGCTACTACTTCCTTAATAATCGATTCTAGCATTTTCCCAGTGACCGATGTTAGGCTAATTGGTCTATAGTTACCTGCTTTCTATCTCCCTCCTTTCTTGAATAGCGGTGTTACGTATGCGGTTTTCCAATCCACTAGGACCTTTCACCTTATTTCAAATTAGCAATTAACTAGAAAATTAATATAAAATTTAGAAAAAAAGGGTTAAAAAGGGTAATTTGTTTCACTTCATGAGAGTTAGAATTCCAGCCTGGGAACATGGTATTTAACACCATACAGAATCTCCAATTTGATGTTCCTACAGAAACATTACAAAATACCCTTTTTAAGATAATTGTCAAAAGAACCAGAGGGGCGATTTTTTTTGCACAGCAAGTTGTTACAATCTGGAATGCACTGCCTGATAGGGCGGTGGATGAAGATTGAATAATAACTTTCAAAAGGGATTTGGATATATAATTGGAAAAGAAAAAAAACTTGCCGAGCTATAGGGAAAGGGCAGGGGGGAGTGGGACTATTTGGATAGCTTTCTAAGAGCCAGCAAAGGCTCAATGGGCCAAATGGCCTCCTTTTTGTGCTATATCATTCTAAAAAACTTGCAGATATGTTTGTTCTGTGTAGCATACCAGAGGGCATAAATCTGCATTCCCTTCTCCATAGGTCTGGAATAACAATGCTGGGAAATTTTTGCAAAGTTACCCTTTGTTCAGGTGCACTTTATATTAAAAGTTAAAACTTGCAGTGCTTTGAAATGAATTTTTAAAGTAACTTCAGTTTTAAAAGGACATGGTTTAAATTTAAATTTCCATATGTTCAGATATTAGGTCATGCTTTAAGTGCAAATCTGCAACTCAGCCTTTGTACATGGAACACAAAACCAAATTGGACCAAGTCCAAATTTAAATTAAAATAATACAGCACGGCAAGGCTCATATCAATTTGAATTAGGCTGTTGTGCTATTTAGAGGTTTGCATAATTTTGCTAAATATACATACCAGACTTATTTTCCTAAATCCCCAACAGCACAGGAGCTACAGCAACCCACTTTACTGTAAATACTTACAAAAGGTGAAATGTAGCCATGACCAAGTCATAGCTTTTTCAAAAACAATCTTTCACAACACTGCATACTACCGCTTAATAGGATAGCCAATTTAAACTATGACAAGCCAGTTTTTAAAAAATAATTCAACACTTTTTAAAAAATGTTTAACAGCCCTCTGTTCCCACTGGGCAACCTCCAGTAACATATCACATCGATACTCTGCTCAAACAGCTCCTGGATTCACTCCCTCTCCGAACCTGGACATCTGTAGCTGTAAACCACACTCACCTCCACCTAATGCCCAATAAAATCTTTACGCTCTCCCATCCTGGTCATTCCCCCTGGTCCCCATCTTTGCTCCTTCAAGTCCAAGGAACACAGACTCGAGTCTGTGGCGCACAACTGGTTTAGCCATACATCAACAGATCTGGCTGGACCACATCAAGCGCCATCAGGCCTCACTCTCCTCTACCAAAACAGCCCACCACTCCATAATCATCCTGGAGAGCAAAGATAACACCCGGCTTCTTTGTTCCGCTATCAGCCATCCTTCCCCTGCCTACGCCTTCAACAAGTGTGAGAAGCTTGTGGACTTCTTTGTCACTGAGATGAAGACCATCCATTCAGCTGCCTCTGCTACTTCCTTATCCATCAAGCCAAACCTTTCCCAGGTCCCTTCCATTCTAGTCCTAAATCCCTAACTATATCTCGTTTCTCCCCTATGCCTCTCCAAGTGGATTTTGTCCATGAGACTCACCTCCTGTTCCCTTGACCCCATTCCCACGAAACTAACCACCCAACTTAACTTCCTCGCCCACACATTCACTGACATTGTGAACGGTTCATTCTGCTCAGGCACTGTCCCTCTCCTTTTCAAAACTACCTGTCTGGATGAGCCGCAATTTCCTCCAGTTAAAAATTGGGAAGATCAAAGTCCATACCTTTGCTACTAATTCCATCCCCCTCCCCAGCCACTACCTCAGGTTGAACTATGGTTGAACGACACTGCTCGCAACCTTGGCGTCTTATTCAATCCCAAACTGAGCTTCCAACTCCATATCCTGTTCATCACAAAGACTGTCTACCTCAACCTCCGCCTCCGCTCATCTGCTGCTGAAAAACTCATCCATGCTTCTGTTACCTCCAAACTTGACTATTCCAATGCTCTCCTGACCAGCCTCCCATCCTCTACGCTCTCTAAACTTCAGCTCATTCAAAACTATGCTGCCCATATACTATCCCATGTAAAGTCCCGCTTACCCATCACTCCTATCCTTGCTGACCTACATTGGCCTCATGTCTTCCAAAGCCTCACATTTAAAATAATCATCCCAGCGTTTGAATCCCTTTATTGCCTTGTCTCTCCCTAAACCTGTAATCTCCACCAGCCTAATAACCTACCAAGAACTTTTGTTCGTCTGACTCTTGCCTCTATGCATCCTGCCCACACTCCATTCACCCCACCAGTCAGCCATGCCTTCAGCAGTCTAGGTCCTATGCTCTGGAAACCTCTCCATCTCCTCCAAAACACCCTTCTTGAAAACCCACCGCTTCGACCAAACTTTGTCCCCCCACCCAGTATCTCCTCCTTTGGCCGAGTATCAATTTTTGTCTGATTACAGCTCCGTGAAGCACCTTGCGACATTTTACAACGTTAAAGGTGCTATATAAGTGCACATTGTTGTTGCTGATTTATAGTTTTCACTGAAAGGGATGGAATTACAAATTTCAATTTCAATTTTTTTAAAAAAACATCGAAGTCTTAACAGTCTCAACTGCTGCTGCATCAGATCAGTACGGCTCTCAGTTACCAAATGGCCACACCTATGCACGACACCAGTCACTTTTTAATAATTGAAGGGAAAGGTGGGGAACATGAGAAATAGTGCACAATAGAGCAGATGGCTAGAGGATGAACTACAGAGATGAACAGAGTAAGATCAACTGGTTGTACATCATTTTGAACATATACCCAGCTCAGGATATCACTGACCTCTGCAACTGACCCATGATTAATCATTAAGTTCTGAATTTTGATACAATATACATAGTAAAATAGCATGAAAAATAACTGCCAAAAACTACAAAGGACTAGGATAGCTGGGCATAACACAATGTATTTTGTTGTTTAGAATCAATAGAATAAGAACTTGCAAGTGGATAATACACACCTTTTGCACTACTTCTGTTCAGATGATATAGCTGGTAACAACATTGTGACCTGATTTTCATCAGAACATGCGGGGTGTCATGACTAACAGCCAAGATAGGAAACACAAGCAATCCCTCCCACATTCATTATTCTTCATGGTGCACCAAGGTGGGTTGAAAAGAAAATGTTGGAAATACAAAGCAAGAGAAATTATGGTGTTTAGGCTGTGTACCCTTCAACAGAACCAGTTTGTTAGAGATGCTGACTAACCTGTTATGTATTTACTGCATTTTCCATTTTTCTTTGATATCCAACATTGAGTTTTTCTCCTTTATGTACAAGAAAATGGACCTAACAACCTCATAAAACTTTAACTCAATTCATTGATTAAAAATATACACATTCAACTTAATTGGTACAGCTCTTTGCACTTCAACGGCTGCACAATTTAAAATGCCACTTTTGATGCATTTTAATAAAACTGCTGATGGGGAATTTAAACACACTTCTATACCACCTTTATCAGCTCTGACTGGCAGGGATCCAGTACTGCACAAAAAGATCACAAGTCAGTTTCACTTTTGAAACCACAGCACAGCTACAAAATTAAATTCGCAATCATGCACTATACTGTAGGTTACAGGACACCATGCTTCACCATTCATTTCCTATCAAATCCAGTACAACCGATAGCACCAAAAGTAACAGAAAACAAGGGAGCCCTACATGCCTAAATCCATTTAACTTTAAAGGGTGACAAAACTCAAACGATCAATGTTCTGATGCTTCCATCTAAACAAATATGCTGACAACAGTGTTGAACTATGCTTCATAAAAGATGCATGGGGATCAGCAAAAAAAATAAAAGGAAGCAGCTCTGGGGTATTCATTGCCTGATATGCAGCTGTCCAATGTATATCAATATTGCAAGCATTACTTGCACATGTTTGAACAAGCTTTAGTAGCAATGATAACCGACACTACTAACTGATCACATACCAAACTCATTTTTTAAAAAATCATTTTTGGAAATATTGAATGCAGGGAGCTAATACCAGGTAATGAAAATAGAAGAATGAAGCAGGACGGTGGACTGATCCCCTGCCTCCAACTAAGTCTCTGTTGTGTTAGGATATTGTGCTTCCACCTCTGTAATCTAGGTTCAAATCCAGCCAGACTGATGGAATGAAAGTTCCCTTTTTTTCTGGGAGCTGTCAGGATGCCAAGTGAAATAAGTTTGAACAAACAAAACCCAGTTTCTAATGGGTATAGGCCTAGAGCATGAAATATTTTGTGCAGTACCTATGGCCAACACCAAGAACAAAGGCTTTATTGGGGCACCAGCCAAGGCCGGCACCAATTACCTTTTCTGAAGCTAAGTGGAGTCAAAATATTGAAATATAATGCCAAAATCCTTAGTTGCTTCCGACATTTAGACAAACGTTTCTATAATATTGGAGGATAACAAATTTCAACAAATAATTTTACCTCTGGTTGGTCTGGCACCTTATCTTCCTTTGAGCATCTCACCCTGTTCCAACATTCTCCTTTAAAATCCTTGTTCTCTACCGCCCACCCAAGTACCATGCCAAGTTTCTCACCGAGGTATCTTCACTGCTTTCCTTCCTCAGCCTCTGCACCAAGCGACTTCTCACCCTCGGTGATTTCAACCTCCAGCTCAACTCATGCCCTCTCTCTCCAGAGTTCACTGCCCTCCTATCTTCCCTTAATCACTTCCTCCACATAAACTCCCCTACCCATATTCACGGCCACCCCTTGACCTTGCCATCTCACATGGCCTCTCTACTCCCATCGTATCAATCACGATTAAAGCCATCTTTGATCACTTCCTTCTATCCTTCTCCACCCACATCCGCCTTCCCCCTCCCCTTCTCCACCCACATCCGCCTTCCCCCTCCCAACCCCACTTTCTTTTGTGTCCACCCCTGAAAAAAAACCTCTCCCCAGGTCACTTACAACGGCACTTAAAGATGCGAGTTCAACGCTAGGGCAGGGGGGGGGAACTGTAGGGGAAATTGGGCCTGGTGGGCTGGGGGGGAAAAGGGAGGGAAGCAGCAGAGGCAGCTGAACAAATGGACTCAATCTTAGTGACAAAGAAGTCCATGAGCTCCTTGTAATTTTCGTTGGAGGAGAGGGTGGATGGGGCAGGGGAGAAGGGTTTAAGACGACGGTTTGTTGTGGAGAGAAGCTGGGAGTTATCTTTGCATTCCAGGATGGGTCCTGGAAGAGTGAGCAGTTTTGGCAGAGGAGAGCAGAACCCGATAATGCTTTATGTAGTCCAGCCAGATCTGGCGATGAATGGTTAAACCAGTTGTCCGCCATAAACGTTCAAGTCTGCATCCCTTGCTGGAGTCCCCCAAAGATCTATCCTTGACCTCCTCCTATTTCTCATCTACACGCTGCCCCTCGGTGACATTGTCCGAAAACACGTCAGATTCCACACATACGCTGACACCAACCTCTACCTCACAACCACCTCCCTCGACCCCTCCAATGTCTTTCATTTGTCACACTGCTTGTCTGACATCCAGTACTGGATGAGCAAAGATTTCCTCCAACTAAATATTGGCAAGACCGAAGCCATTGTCCTTGGTCCCCGCCGCAAACTCCATTCCCTAGCCATCGACTCTATCCCTCTTCCTGGCCACTGTCTGAGGCTGAACCAGACCGGTTACAACCTTGGCATCCTATTTGACCCTGAGATGAGCTTCCAACCACAAATCTACTCCATCACCAAGGTTGCCTACTTCCGCCTCTAACATCGCCCATCTCTGCCCTGCCTCAGCTCACCTGCTATTGAAAGCCTCATCCATGCCATTGTTACCTCCAGACTGGGCTATTCCGATGCTCTCCTGACTGGCCTCCCATCTTCCATCCTCCATTAACTTGAGCTCAGCCAAAACTCTGCTGCCCGTATCCTAGCTCGCACCAAGTCCCGTTCTCCTATCACCCCTGTGCTTGCTGACCTGCATTGGCTGCTGCTCCGGGAACGCCTCAATTTTAAAATTCTCATCCTTGTTTTCAAATCCCTTTGCGGCCTCGCCCCTCCCTATCTCTGTAACCTCTTCCAGCCCTACAACCCTCTGAGGTCTCTGCGCTCTTCCAATTCTTGCCTCTTGCGCATCCCCGATTTTAATCGCTCCACCATTGGCGGCCGTGCCTTCAGCTCCCTAGGCCCTAAGCTCTGGAATTCCCTCCCTAAACCTCTCCGCCACTCTACCTCTCTCTTCCCCCTTTAAGATACTCCTTAAAAAGGTACCTCTTTGACCAAGCTGTCCTAATACCTCATGTGGCTCGGCGTCAAATTTTGTTTGATAACACTCCTACGAAGTGCCTTGGGACGTTTTACTACGTTAAAGGCGCTATATAAATGCAAGTTGTTGTTGTTGTTGTCGTCTAGGAGCTTTGAATTTGAATAGGTTTTGGTTAACAAACCTCTCAGAAAAAAGACTTTTCAAAAAGGACACTGGAACAATGTGGAAAATCCCTGGAGAGGTTAGTCACATACTGCTTTGGTTGACACCACATGGAGTGTAAATACAGTGCAGTGTCAAATCTGATTTACAAAATGTCCTCTGGGTACTTTGTAAACCCAGCTAACTTAAATTTAAATGTTTGGAGAGCAGAGATTCTCCCCTCCATGCTTTCTAAATATTTAAGTTTTGAATTGTTGGGAGAGCACTCTTTCCATGCCGACATCCAAGCATGCACGCGGCTCTTTCTTCAGCAAAACGGTTAAGAGTTCCAACTATGCACGAGCCAGGCAATGTAAATGCAGTTTTGCCTGGCTAAAACTTGAACTACAACTACTGGTATTAGGCACGTAGTTGCATTGTAAACACATACTTCACTGCGCTCCCAGCCCACGTATATCAGCAAGCAGAGGTGGCTAAAAACAGGACCACAAATACCACTCTCCTACCCCTTTAATCAACATTACCTTTTATGAAAAATTTTCCCCAGCTTGGCTCATTAGTGTCTTCCTCAATATTGGCCCACTGCTTTATATAGTCCAATAAATAGCCAGCAACCACAGAAATAGAAATACAGAAATCTCAGTACAGGAGGAGGTCATTAGACCCTTCTTGCCAACAATGAATATAGGCCCCGCTCAAGGACTAGTTTTACACAGTCCCAATTTCCTCCTTTCCCCAAACACTTTTATGCTTCAAGTAATTATCCAGTATCTATTTGAAGCTGTAATCAACTTAGCATCAACCACCATTTGTGGCAAAGCATTCCACATTCCGGCAATTATGTGAAAAAATTTCTTCTAATCTCCCCCTTTACGTACCTAGTGCTTATTTTAAGATTTATTGTCTCTTGTCTTTAATTTACCCACCAATGGAAATAATCTATGTTTACTTCGTCTATCTCATCATTTTGAACACCTCCATCTCTCCCCTCATATAGAGTGAATACAGCCCTAGTTGTAGCTTTTCCTCATAGGTTACACCCTTCATCCCTGCTAAAGCTGTGTTGCGCTCACTCCAGAACTATTATATCTCTCCTATAGTGACAGCCCAAAACTGCACAGTACTCGGATGTGGATTAAACACCACTTTGTACAGTCATCCAGAGCTCGTTGCCTTTGTATTAATTTCCTTTCGCTATAAAAGAACCAGGAGATGAGAATTCTTTTTTTTTTTTAAAACGCAGTGAGTTACGATGATCTGGAATGCTCTGCCTGAAAGGGTGGTGGAAGCAGATTCAATAGTAACTTTCAAAAGGGAATTAGACATATACTTTAAAAGGAAAAATTTGCAGGGCTATAGGAAAAGAGCTGGGGAGTGGGACTAATTTGAATAACTCTTTCAAAGAGCCGGCACAGGCGCGATGGGCTGAATGGCCTCCTTCTGTCTGTATGATTCTATAAACTTCAGATTCCCATTTCCCTTCTTAATGGATTTTTAAAAAACCTGTCCACCCAATTATAAGGCATTACATGTCTACACAGCCAGATGCCTCGTTCCTCCACTGCAGAGAAATTTACTAATTATTGCATAGTTCCATTCTTTACTCTTAGTTGCAAAATATACTACCTCTTATTCTTCTATAATAAATTGCATCTGCCAATTAGCTACCCATTTTCCTAATCTATTTATGTCCTCCTGTATTCTGCTACCCCTCCCCATTTGGTTTCAGCAAACTTTGATATCCATCCCTTTACATCTAAGTTCTGACAATTATATGAGGACAAAAGTGGTCCTAACACTGATTTCTTGAGCACCCCTTTAGGACCACCTGCCAGTCTCAAACATCCATTTATCACAACCCTTCGCTGTCTATCTTTCAGCCATTTCTTCATCGTGGTGTCATCTGTAGCAGTGATAGCACTCTCCCCTTTGAGTGAGGAGGTTGTGGGTTCAAATCCCACTGCATAGACTTGAGCACTAAAATCTAGGCTGACACTTCAGTGCAGTATTGAGGGAGTGCTGCACTGTCGGAGGTGCCGTCTTTCAGATGAGACGTTAAACCAAGGCCCCGTCTGCTCTCAGGTGGATGTAAAAGATCCCATGACACTATTTCAAAAGAAGAGCAAGGAAGGTTCTTCCCGGTGTCCTGGCCAATATTTATCCCTCAACCAACATCACTAAAACAGGTTATCTGCTCATTATCACCTTGCTGTTTGTGAGTCCTTCCAGTGCACAAATTGGCTGCCACGTTTCCTACATTACAACAGTGACTACATTTCAAAAGTACTTTATTGGCTGTAGCGCTTTGGGACGTCCTGAGGTCGTGAAAGGCGCTATATAAATGCAAGTTCTTTCATCTATAATGCCATTTTGCCTTTCATTCCATATGCCCCAATTATCTTAACCAATTTATGCTGTACTTCTGGAAGCCCATATAAATTATATCCACTGCTTTTCTGACGATATTTTCCAATTTCTCAGAAAATCCTTTATTAATCTATGATGGCTATCTTTAAAAAAACACTTTCAGTTCAATTTGTTCACCTGGTGGTTATTCAGAAGTGTGTGCCCCACTATTAAACTGAAGTAAGATGGGAGGAGGCTTGTGAGGAGCATAAACACCAGCATAGACCTGTTGGGCTGAATGGCCCATTTCTGTGCTGTAAAATTCTACGTAACCATGGTGTGCACAAAAGCTAAAGAACAGAAGCATGAATTTCCAAGTGACAATGAGGTGTAGGGAGATATGGGAGAACAATAGCATCGGAGGCTATCAATCTAAAGTCCTGAGGTACACCTCACTTCGACTACGATTCTGCAATTAAGACATCTACAAAATGTCCCTTGGGCAGAGACACCACCATGGGGCAATTTGAAAGCCAGTTTGAGAAATTCAGAAATCTTAATATTGACCAACTGTCCTAGCTGCACAAAACACTGAACTTGGATACTCTTCAAGAGGTGTCCTAATCAGGTCTCTAAAATAGGGTGATGTAATGAATTCCTGCGAGCTCAAGTACATTGCTTCTAATAACAGGCACCTGGGGAGCACTTTGTACCATAAAGATGCTTGCCTGAAATTGAAGAACCTTCTGTGGCTCTGCTCAAAGCCAAGGGGAAAATGTGAACCCTGAACTGGATGGCAGACACAGTGGGAAACGGAAATCACACGACTGAATAATGTAATGTGCTCTTATGGAATTGTATCGGCAGGTTGAGCATCAATAAACAAAACCTACCAAGTTCTCACAAAGCTTCTGGAGTAAAATTGGAAATGTATAGTATACATGCAATTTCTATTGTAGTCCTCAGTGAGTTTAACACTACCGATTACAAAAGAAATGTAACATTTAAAAAGGATTCATCAAGTTATAGTTCCCATTTGTTGAAGTATACCTACTAATTGCACTACATTTAGTATAGCAGACCTACTACTAGCCATGCAGCAAGATTCTTTAGAACATTAGCAGTTGTGCAGGGATAACATGCTACCAAAAGATGCCAAATTGCATTAAAGCTTCTACAGTAAAGTGCATTGTGACCCAAGGCACTAGTTACTTCTCTTTAAAAAGTTACAGGGTCTCAAAATACTGTAGTTTTAGTAATACTGTAGTTTTAGTTATTACACATACAAGTTATTAGAAAGCACAACAGATGTAAAATGTGGGGTTTTACCATAAAAATGTAGCCAGCTTTTTACTTCAAAAGTTCTTTCATCATTAAGTTACTTTGACCCACACATCACCAATTTAAGGAATCAAGGATCTAATTAGCAAAAGTTAAAAGCTTGAAGACACACAAAATCATGGAAAAACACAGCGATTAATTGAACTATTTAAACAAAATTAAAAACATATCGCTTCCACAGAAAACTCCCTACATATCAGGCTTCCTGTGTACCAAAACTTTGCCATGTAAAATCAAAAATTAATCAAAGAAAAAAAATGTGTATTGTTTGCCGTTCGAGGACTAAAATTCCAAGCTAATGTAAACCATGCTGGTTTTTGGGATATAAATTTACCAGTTGAACGAAACTGTAAAATATAAGCGTGTTAAAACCAGTAAAACTTTCACAGAGGATGCAGAGTGCCTTTCTTTAAGTTTCTCATAGTATGGTATTTAGTGGTACAAAACTATTTTTAAAAACACAAACAAAAGGTAAAATCTCTTCACTTATAACAAATACTTATTGAATACAGTAGCCAAAATGGAAGATGAGTATTTGACCCATTATCCCAAACAAAAATTGTAATGCAGTACAAGTCTGACCTTCTGTTTGATAGGCATTCCAATACATAATCTGCACAGTAAAAGAAAAAAGGTTGAAATTCCTCTTAATGTGTAATCAACAATCCTCAAACTATTTCAAAGCCACAGATGCCTGTGATTTTGTTAGTGGGTCGTTAATTACTGCGAAAAACAGAAATTCTCCATTTTTCATTAATAGAGGAATTTCAGACCCAGACTATTTCACTGCACTATCAGACCATTTAAAAGGTTCCTAAATCTGATCAGTAAGTCATCTGTCCCACAATAATTATAGCAGCAGAATCACATCTGCATAATTTCCTACAACAGGCGCTTCAAGAATAAACATGGACAACCAAAGCAAATAAAGTTTAATGAATTGATAAGACAGCAAAGCCATATTTAGAGCTTCAATTGATCATTTTAAGTTTATACTGTGAATAATCACAATTTTTTGAATCACAGATTAAATATTCCTAAATGTACCCAGGTTAACAAACCAGAATCTCCATACTTGTTCTCAATTTTTTTTTGTCTTACGAGTTTCAAGCATTTTTAAAGCCTAATCTGATTAAAGCACGTCCAACCTATTGACAAAATCAGCAATAAATATTAAATTGACAAGTAATGAGTCCCTTACTGAAAACAATGTTCAACGGATTTAAAATTTTAAATACAGGTCTTAAATTGTGTCTCATGGATTACCACTTGGTCGCGCCCCTTACATAAGCTAATCAATTCACGACTTCTTCCAGGGGACTGCAAAAAAAAAAAATGGAGAAACATCACTTGGGCAATAAATTTAAGTTACAAATTCAGAACTCTGAACAGTGAGTTTTAATGAGAAACTTAATAGGCCAGATTTTGCTGTGAGCGCGAACGAATGGCGCCAGCCGTTCGTTAGACTTGCACTTGCCCATAAACTTTCAACGGGGTCTGCACGGCAAGTTGCTGTCAATGGGACAGCCAAACAGATCATCTGGGGCCTATGTTAACAGAGCAAGCAATGGTGTATCTCCTTAACAAAGCAGACTGAAGAATTGTTAATAAACAGCACAGAGTCTGAACAAGGAAGTGTAAGTTAGAATAGTGAATGTAATGTTAGATCAGGTACAGTAAGCGCAATACAGAGAGAAAGATTGGATTACGAGATAAAAACAGAAGGAAAAAAATGTGTTTAATTTTTTTTAAATGTCCAACAACAATTAAAAGCTGAAGGAATGAGACTCGACACTTGAAGTAAATTTTCAGCACCAGAGAGGTTGTTTGGCAGTAATTAACTTACCACGCAGTTAAAAGGGTACTTACACTGGAATGGACAAGTCCTAACTTTTTTTGGCGCGATTAGTCCATTTTGAAGTAAGTAGAGGAACTTCAATATATTTGAATGGTGAGTCAGATGGCGAGATGCCGTTTCACGCAGCGTTTGGAGGAGCAGGGCATCTCAGACAGCAACTTCCGGATTTCCGCATTTAACTGCGCAGGTGCAATCGCCGGAAGTTGCTGTCCAATTTGCACATAAATAACAGTGCCTCACCATTATTTTCACAGCAAAATTCGCCCATTAACTATGGAAATAATAGTGCTGTTGGGGCAGAGATTATCAAAGCTGAAGGATTGCTATGAAAACTCAACAGGTTTACTAATGGCCTTCAGAAAGGGACCTGCCACACCTATTCGGTCTGGCCTGCATGACTCTAGTCAATGCCCTCAGGGCAGCTAGGGATGAGCAGTAAGTCACCCATGTTCAAAGAACAATTTTTTTTAAAATGTAATTTATGGGGGGGGGGGGGGGGGGGGAAGAAATCAGACCACCAATGCAAAGCTCTCCCAATGGTTCACTGGGTAAATGCACCAAACAGACAGGGGACATAGGAACAGTAGGCCATTGCCCCTCGAGCCGATTCTGCCATTCAATGAGATCATGGCTGATGTGTATCCCAACTCCATGCACCGGCCTTGGCTCTATATCCATTAATACCCTTGGCTAGCAAAAATCGATCGATCTCAGATTTAAAATATTAAATGAGCTAGCATCTACTGCTTTTTTTGGGAGAGAGAGAGTTCCACACTTCTTTCACCCTTCGCATGAAGTGTTTCCTAACTTCTCTTCTGAATGGCCTGGCTTGAATTTTAAGGTTATGTTCCCTTGTCCTAGACTCCCGCACCAGCAGAAAATAATTATCTTAATCTACCCTCTCAATTCCTTTCAAAATCCTAAAAACCTCAAACAAATCACCCTATAACCTTCTACATGCCAGAGAATACAAGCCTAGTTTATGTAATCTTGCCTCATAATTTAACCCTGCTAACATTCTGGTTAATGGGCGCTGCACTCCTTCCAAGGCCAATATATCCTATCTACGGTGCGGTGCCCAGAACTATACACAGTACTCCAGATGTGGTCTAACCAGGGCTTTGTATAGCTGTAGCAAAATTTCCTCCCCTTTATATTCTAGCCCTCTAGATGTAAAGACTAGCATAGGTTTAATCTCTGGTCTGTACAAGTTAGTCGATCTCAGCCAGGGCATAAAATTGGCCTTAGCACCCCTGGGCTAGATTTCACACTCTGTTGGTTTCCAGTGGAGACCTACCCCGCTAAAAAAAAGTGCACACAATGGCACTGGCGAAGATAGGATGGGGCTCAATTGTCATGGCCCTGACAGTTGAAAAACCCAACAATATGCACTGTCCATGCTCACATAAGAAATCGGTCACATTACCAAAAGGTACAATAAAGCCATTATCACCTGTGGAGCCCTCATCTTTGGGAATAGAGGGAGAAAAGTCAGAAGAAATACTTAGATACCATTTCTATTGAATTGATTCTGCAACACTTGTACTACCCAAGACAATTCAGCTGGTATTGCTCAACATGGTAACAAGTTATTCCATAATTATTTTATTTTGAAATATATCTTATTGCTATAGACAATCACAGATTTTCCCCACCACAAATGAATGTTAGGATCATCAAATAGGAAGTTGCCATCGCCGTACTGGGGAGAGAGGAGAAAACAGAGAGGGTTAGAAGGGGAAAGGCAAGCACCAGTTACTTCCCCTTTAAGTGCTTTTCCATGCTCGCATCAAATGCTCTACCCTGTCCCTGCATTCACTCTCACTTTTGAGAGGTGGTGTTGAGTGGTTTCCCCAGCTGCAGCCAAGTTGTCTTGTCCAATAAGCAAATTGCAACTGGTATCAATTAAGAAGGGCATTTTCATTGGATTTGAAGTGCAAAGCTGCATAAGTACTCAATTATGTCTGCACTTGTGATGGTTTTTCTCCCCAGGGCCAGTTGGAGACTTGCTGCTTCAGTCACCTTGGATATTCCTATGTCCAAACACTGTATAGGAGTTCTAGAATTGAACAGGTGATGCAGGAAGTTGCAAGAATTCTACAGAATCCCAATGTCTTCTTTCTGCTTTGTAAGCTATTGCAGAGCATACTTTTCAAGATCACTCCCAAGATTAATCTTTTTTCTCTTCCTGACCACGACTTGAAAGAAATTTTTCAGACAAAGCTTGCCATTTCTCCATTGCAATGAACTGCATTAGGGCAATCTTGCCAACAGGATTGCCTTCCAGCAGATGAGATGATCACAAACCTTTTGCTGAATAGTGTACAGGCTTGCAGTGCCGGAAGTCACGCAACATCAAAAGGTACCAGCAACATCCATGGTGGCTGTCAGTAGCTGGAAAAGAGCCATGATGTTCCATACAGATTTTGAAACTGGGTGTCAACATTAATTGATGCTAAGTCAATCAAGAAGATAAATCCAAGGTAAACTTTTGTTCATCCATAGTAAAGGAGCACGATGTAAATATACCAAAGCTGTTGATGACCAAACCGAAAATTAAATTAAACTTTCAGAATTTCTGAATAGCATGCGCCTCCAAATTACTATCTATAGAAGAATATCTTCTGCTTGCAGACAAAGGTACGATGCTGCTGACAATGGAAAACCAGTTGAGGATGAAACTCACAATGGGGCTAAGTACAGGAAAATTGGGAGGATCACCTGATAAAACTATGGCAAAGCTCTTAAAGTGCCAATGTCCTGGTATTTCTTTCCCTCCATTTCCTAATGGTACACAGAATGGCCCAATATGCTAATCTTTCTAAAAGGAGAAGGAAAGACTGTTGGGGAAGGGGGTAGTTTTCTTATGAAGTACTCCTCAATATGCATTTTCTTTAAGTTTGAAGGTGGTACCTCTTACCAGATATCTTTATTTTTGTCACATATCTCCACCATGGATATTTACTACTTCAGGTGTGTGCTCATACCTGGACATGTTCAATTTACATGGTTTACCACAGAACCCAATATGCATCCCAGAGCAACTCCATTAATTTATATGGAAGCCTCCACTTTGAAAAGGACTGGATGCCCCGGTACTGCCTGCCCCTCTGTGTCCAGGTAGTTTTTTCCCCAACTTATAAAATATTTAATTGAAAGTTTCTAATGTACTATTGCACACTTGACATTGTTTTAATCATTTTTTAAAAAAGAAAACCTGTTCTGATCCTGTGACCCACCTTATACCCAGTATAAACCTCCCTCCTCTAAAACAATATTCCTCTCATGCAGGATAGAACTGCAAAAGATACATTCTTACCATTTGTTTGTACAAATGGAAATTACAGCTCAGCAGGGTACGGTAGCGTAGTGGTTATGTTACTGGGCTAGTAATCCAGAGGCCTGGACTAAAATCCAGAGTCACGAGTTCAAATCCCGCCACGGCGGCTGGCGAATTTAAATTCAATTAATAAAATTTTTAAAAATCTGGAATTAAAATACTAGTATCAGTAATGATAGCCATGAAACTACCGGATTGTCGTAAAAACCCATCTGGTTCACTAATGTCCTTTAGGGAAGGAAACCTGCCGTCCTTACCCGGTCTGGCCTATATGTGACTCCAGACCCACAGCAATGTGGTTGATTCTTAATTGCCCTCTTAGGGATGGGCAATAAATGCTGGCCTTGCCAGCGACGCCCACATCCCGTGAACGAATAAAAAAAAATTTATAAAAATATTTCCTCCCCAAGACAAAATGTATGTAACTTGATTTTTATTCCTTTAGAATTTTTTTTAAGTAGCTTTAGGAGAGCCACTACATACCTTCACCACACAGTTACTTGAGTAATAAACTACCTGGTATTTGAAATACAGCCAACTCCTTTTAAGTGAAAAGACAGATTTCTACATCTGTCCAACCTTCAGGAGTATTCACTTGTTTAAAACTCAAACAATATCCCGTTGCATACTTCTAAATAGGTTACGAAATGTGAAGTTTCACACTATTACTTTGAATTTAGAGGACTGATCTAAATAATCTATCAAATTACAAGATACATAGTAGGCAGGATGTCAGTTAACTTGCAAACAAGGTAAAAATCTGTAACCTTAATAAGATGGGCATAGTAGTGTAGTGGTTATGTTACAGCACAAGTAATCCAGAGGCCTGACTAATAATCCAGAGAATTTTGTGGGCAGTTTAGGTGCCCACGCTGGAGCCTTGTGGGCCATCTATAAAGTTTAAATGAATACTCCCGTTACTTTGCATCGTATCAAAAAAGAGAACTTGGTGTTCCTATTTCCATTAATGAGACAATAAGACAAAGAGCAGCCCTTTCCTAATCAGTAAGCCCATAACATTCAAACCAGTCAGGAAACAAATACAACTGCAAATGCAACTGAGCTACCTGTGCTTCCTTAGCTGGATTTCCAGGGTCACAGGCTACATGTGGGCTAAACTTTATAGATGGCCCATAAGGCTCCAGGGTATGCACCTAAACGGCCAACAAAGACGAATAGCTTGCTATACCTGACTATCATTCTTCCCTTTGCTACAATAGGTTGTGAATGGGCAACTTAGTTATAAAATGGCATGCAGTGATTCTCTATTCAGTGTACATCCCAAGACACAACTCTTTTCACTAGCAGTAATACAAAAGATGACATCAGCAATTTCATAGAGGAATACAGTTAGCAACATTTTGAATCTGAACCAAAAGTCAGGTAAAATTCTCGAGGATAGAAAATTGCACTGATTGAGCTATGTGTGTTGACAGCTTTTGTGATAGTGGCAGTATTGGACCATTTTTACTCATCAGTGAGAAAAAGTTGAATTCAGTCAAGATTTGTGGCACGTTTGACAGACGGGTAATAACTGGGACAACTGACAATATTTGTAAATGGGGGTGAGGGGCCAAAACATGCTGAACGAAAAATCAATTTTTCTTTGTGAAAACACATCATCTTCAAAACTAAACGTTTTTCCTAAAATAATTTTCCCTCCTTTCTCCCTTCTAAAAAAAAATGACTTACTTTAGCTGAACTGTTACATGAGATGTAAAAAGGATATCTATATAAAAAAAATTGTAATACAAAAAAACTAAAATCACCAGTGAAAGCAACATCCAAGCAGCTACCAGGTTTGCTGTGCAGTTATAGATCTTCAAAGTTTACCTCTTGGCACAGTTGTTGGCCTCACTTACAAAAAAGCAGCACAGTTCAAAGGTTTCAGTGCATCATTTTAAACGTTAAAAGGATTAAAAACTTAAAACCTTCCAACTACTGCATCTGCAGTGACCCCTTCCTCCTCCTCCCCCCCCTCAACTTGGTGGCATAGTGGGCATAGGCACCCCCTGTCGTAGAATTAAGATATGCAAACCTGAAGGTTTCAGGTTCAATTTCAGTTTTATACAGAGTCAGCTGGGAGAAAGACAGTGAAATATTAATATCCTGTTGCGTACTTCTAATTATCTTATGAAAACTGAAGTTTCACACTATTACTCTCTGTTCTCTAAATTCAAGTGAGACAGACAGAGAGACTAAAGAGGAGTACAATTTACTAGGTGCTGGCAATAGAATTGCTACTGATGTTGTAATTTTGATTCTGACATACTGTCAATTAAAAAATATAGTCGTGAAGTTGTAAGCTGGATCGCACTCATGGAAACCATTCTGCATAACATTTTTAAAAAGTCAGCTCAAGCAACCATTTCCAGTCACTTGCAATTTAACCCAATTTAAGACAGTAAGCAAGCCTGTGGCATGTTCATCACACCCATCACATCACTGCTGCTGTACTGGAGAGGGGCAGGACCACCCATATCAGGAATTCACTAGGTGAGACTAAAAAAGCACACACTGCATGCTTCATGAAATGAGCCAGATGTGGTAGTGCACTCTCTCAACTGTTTAACTTTTTGCTGCTAATCAACTCCCAACTCTAAATTTTCCATCATTACAATATCAAAAAGAATCTGTGCAAGAGAAAATTGTGTTAGACGTTATGGTAACTGATATATTCCTGCCATATGCACAAATGTAGAAACACTGGCTGTTGATTTGAATATAGCATAAGACTATTTAAAAGTCACCCAGATCCCCTGTCTAACCCAACATCTTTGAGAGAAATAAGTTTGGGAATGAACTTTTTCCAGTATCTTGCTACAATACTAGTGAACAGCTACTCTAACTATGTAACACAAAAAGAGTGATCTTATAGCAACAGACACAAGAGCCACTATCTAGGCCAAATTGCTCTCGCTTGATAAAATTTCTCTTTACCTGAAAAATACAAGAATTCCAAATGGTTGGGTCTGCCAGGAGACCAACAAGAATTGCTCTCTCTCTTCTGACAATAAAAGCTAGACTTACCTTACAATTCTAACTACTCAATGGCTCTTTCATTGAATAGACAGTATAATAACTAGATGGGAATTCCAACTTTACAGAACAAACAGGGAACAAGATTTGGGTCACAGGTTATAATCAAGGCAGCAGACAGAAAAAACTGACCTCATTTATACCATAGTGGTAAATTTAGATCACAATTGATTTCAAACACTTTTCAGTTCAAAATGTACTAATTGGTGCTAATTAACACCATTTTGCATTTTTAAAAAGAAAGCCCAGTTCACAAACCTGGTTTGAAATTAATTTAAGCAGATTCAAATAAATATGATGCAAAAAAAAATACATCTCTCCTATCAGGCATATATGTTCATCAAAGCAGTGGCAGAGTATGGCTGCTTTTATGTTAGGCTAAGTGCTGTATTAGTGCTACTGGCTCAATTTTTTTTTAAACTGGATCTTCCTGGCTACAGGGAATCTGGGAAGTTTGCTTTAGCATTAGTGGCGCGAACACAGACGTGCAGCAATATAAAAGCAGCTACAAGGCAAGTTACTCACAAACTGAACAGAAAAATTGTGGGCCACAGATTTAGCCTGAATCAGCATTACCCAAATTGAATCTAACCCATAGAGTAAACAGGTTATTTGACTTTCCAACAAAGGAAGGCTTTTACTATCAAGAATCAACTCCGTGCTTAACTCACTTCACACTTCAAAGTACCTCAGGAAATTTTTCAGATGCAATGCAAGCATTCAACTGAGCATCAAACACCAAATGCAAGCACCAACTGAACAGCAAAATCAAAATACTAAAGCAATTTCAAATAAACCAGCACTTTATAGTTCACAAATGGGGTTAACTTTCAACATCAGCGGGGCAAAAAAACGGTGGTATCGAATCGGCCGCCAGTTATACACCCATCCCCTCCCCCAACAAAATGGAGGCAATCCTAACTATCTAACCAATCCATAATTTAAAACTATTACAATACTTCTGGAGCCACAAGATTATAATATTGGGTTTCCCTCTCTCCTGCTTTTTACTTCTTTCTCACTTTTTCACTGCTGCACAAGCTAAAAACTCTCTAAAATTACATTGGTAACTTGGAAACCTTGATTTTCCATAATAGTCCTGAAGTATAGTCCAAATTCAAAATATTTTTCTAAAAAGGCATCCCTTCAGAATCCCTTTTCGCAGCATGATATCAACAGTTTTTTAATGTAGTGTAAATGCTACTGAAGCATGCAGGGGTTAATCCAACATACTGGAGGTTGGATACAGTATTGGAGGAAATGTCCATAGGGGGAATTATTTGGTTCAGTGTTGGATTATACTTGGGTAGAAATTTAAGCCATTTTTATACTAAATCCAGCTGCCTTACTCTAGAAGCAGAACCGTAGAGCCAGTTTTTTCCTGATTCAATGATTCTACTGCTGGATGAGAGAGCTGGATTTACTTGTATAAAAGCAGTTTTATTTCACATCAAAACTGTAGTTATAAAGTAAATGTAGCCTGAATCACAGCCAGATCTGACATCAGGACAAAGCAGAGCAAGACTCCCTTAAGGAGTGCATCGCACTCCGCTTCAAAGTCTGTTTGGATCTTCACAACCAATGTACATTCAATAAGTTTAGCATATTCCTAAAGCTGAAACCGCTTTGCATAGTCGGTAAATTGGTAATGTGAATTCACCATTAATGTCTTGCTATATAGTACATAGGGATACTGCCATATTGATGTATCAGACACATTATTTCAGGAATATGAAGTACCAAGTACCACATGCACATCTGCAGTTTTTCCACACAGATAACCATTCACAAGCAAAAAAAAAATTGGTTCATTGTTAATGTGCAACTGTAATTACATTTACACTAAATTTTAGAATGCACACTGCACAGTATTGTACCACAGAATGGAGTACAAGAGAAAACACTCATCCAATTTGTTCTTGCCGGTAATCTACTGATCATGAAAAGCCAGAACAGAATTTGTTCATTGCTATCCTATATTTTACTTTAAAGTTCTTGTACAGTATACATGCAAAACTTATATGTTTATTGTCAAAGGTGGAGGAAATTAAGATGTGAACGTTCCATCAGGAGGAAAATCAATAGAATTAAAAACTACAACATAAACTCTAGCAGACTGTGCACTTACCATAGATTAATAGCAATGGGACTCCAAATTTATTTAAAAGCTACCATCCTACCTGGCATTATAGCTGCCTAGGAATGCAGATACTAAGTTGACTTTTCACACTATTAAGCAGATAAAACTACATTGGCAAACACAGCCAATTACACAAGGGACAACTTCAATTTTAATCAGGAGCCAATACCTAGAGCAACTTATCTGTGGTAATAAACTTAAGAGTACATGTTTCTAAAGTGTTTGTGGCTCTCCAAACACCTCACTAATTTGTACATAACAGCCTACAGAAGAACATCAACACAAACTTCAGCTAAGTCACACCCAAATATTGTATAAGAACACATCAGGGACTATATGCAAAATAGGCCACTTGCGACTCAACTATCATGACTCATGTGCTGCTCATAAGCAATGCATTGCTATCACTTGGTTTATTTAGAGTAAACCACCAGTCCCAAACATGTATCTTCTATGTAAATAATAACTACCATTAACAAAAACAAACAGCAGCCGGTGACTGATCACCTCAGGTTGTACATCACACTTTAAAAAAGGACCTCATGACTGACAAAGACATACAGTTAGATCAGTGTATTGTGCAGTTCAACTGAAAATTCATCAATACATTTACCCTGAGTGATTCAATTACTGAAAGATATTTTTGTTTGGGAAACTATATCTTGATTTTCACTTCATTTGGCAATTTTTCTGCAACTATACAGGAAGTATACATTCAACTCTGATCTGTCACCATACATTATTAGATTTATCCCTGCCCTAAACCTTGAAATGTCTGTTAGATAAGTATTATTACTAGAGACACTATGAAAAGAATTTAATACATTTTCTTAATTGTGACTTAGTGGTAATTATGGTACCTTTAATATAATAAATGCAAAGAGGCAAAACTGGACACCAAGCAGCAATAGAGTTGAGAAGGTCACTGAAGGCTCTGCGATCAAAGGCAGATTGAAGAGAGGGGAGATACAACGAAGACCAGAACTGAAGAACAGAGGACGCACACAGGTTGCAGAAGTTGGATGGGGCAAAGCCATGGACGATTTATAGATGAGGACAAGGTTTCAAATTTGACACACCGGGGGATGATGAGCAATGGATGTTGGCAAGGATAGGGGAAATTTGCACATTACATAGATTAGGGTGAGGGGGCAGAGTTTTGGATGAGCTGTATGTCGGATAAGCTTGGCAGGCTAAAGAGGAGAGCACTAATATAGTTGAGCCTGGAGGTATGAGAGGCATCGATGAGGGTTCTGGGCAGTCAGGATAGCGTAGGAGCAGGTAATGGTGCTGAAGTGAAAATTGGTGATCTGTAGTACACCATCAAGTTTAGCCTGAGCAAACAGCTAGTGGGAAAGATAAAATCAGGAGCTAGGGTGCAGAGTTTCTGGTAGAAGCTGAACAGGTTGACTTTGGTTGTGTCGATGAAGCTGGAAAAAGTTCTTACCTATCACAATATGATGTTGGATTAGCAGTCAGACGGCATACTGGTGCTCTTGGAGTCAAGAGTGGTAGCAGAAAGGTAGAGATGAATGTCAATCAGCAAACATTCGACATGGAAACGAGGGTATCAATCGATAAAACCCAATGACATTTGCGAGGTGAGCATGCAGGGGCAGGAAGAAAAGCCACTGTACATATACTGGCTATGTAGTGACAGGTAGGAGCAGATTCATGCAAGGGGCATTCCAGAGATTAACTACAAAGGAGAGATGAGGAGGAGAGTGATGAAGATGGAGTGGGTGACGGGGTCAAGGAGGACCAGCAGGGATAGTGCACCATGGTCACAGTCACGGGTTTAAAATCAATCCAGCTTTTCGTTCAATATACAGCATGGTAAACAATTTGCAGTTGCAATGTTGTAGTGTTATTGTGAACAACTTTTTATTTCTATATTTTTGATGGTCTTTGTTTAGTTGTGTATTGAAATGTGCCTCTGGCAGCCCTGCTCCATGTGGTCCAACACTAGGTTAAGGAACAACTTAGAGGAAATAAAAACTACATAATTTTGAAAAAAAAGAGTACATTCTGCACGAAAGATCAATTTACACCGACCGGTGTACAAACAGTTACTCTCTTTAAAATAAAAGAAAATCAACACAGCCCATGATGTAATTTTAATATCAGTTGGCTAAAACATTTTGGCACCAAAACACTTTCTAATAATGATAGTTTAACACAGTTTTGAAGTCTACATACATAAGCATTAAAATCTAGTACCAATACCTGCTAACTGTAAATAACCATAGTAAATTATTAAAAAGATAACACTAGCACAATTTATTAAATTGTATGCTTTCAGTTTCCAAACTTACAAAATAACAAACTACTCAGATTGTAAATCTGCCCTTCACACAAGTAATACAGGTATAGACCTGAAGAATATACTGATCTGTATTCTGGCCAATACAAATAGATTACATTTCCAAACAGAAAAGGGGACCTTTAAGCCAATAATATTCAAGATACAATTCCCAGATATAACCAGCATTTAAAAAGAGAGTCACAATGCTGCAATTCTTCAGATTGCTTCATGTTTTCCTGTTTCTATATTCCAAAGATGTATGATGCTATTTACAACAAGGAATACTGAAAAATCTGAAGGATACAGATAGAATTGTTTTTGTTTCTACTGACCCAGCACCAGTAACTTATAAATAAATTGTCACAGCCTCAGTATTATCTAGCTGAATTGTAAAAGCCAATAAAAGTGAATGTTTGGTTTTACAGTTTTGTGCAAATGTGTGCAGTATTACTTGTTTAGGGCCAAATAATTACTCGTAGGGATACAGTACAGCAGAGTGGACTTTGTGCAATACTTCCTGTGTTGATCTATTTACACCCAAAAATACTTTTGCTCATCAAGTCTAATAGAAGTTATAATAACTATAATACACACGTTATGCCAATTTAGTTCTGCTAGCTATAATATAAAAAAGACTACCCTAACCAAATCCAGAAATCACATAATACAATTAGAATTGAAACACATGTATATATTTTGAGGACAATGTGCTATTTTAGGATTTGGAAAGAGTGGAGTACACAAATTTTACTCTGTATTTAAATTTAACATTGTCCATTCCAACCCAATGTAAATGCATTTCCAGTCAGATTACATAATGACCACAGATGACAGTCTATATCCTCAATACCTGTTCAGTCTACCTCAACAACCACCTGAAGGATAGCAACCATCTCTCCACAATCACTTACTGTAATATTCTATTCCTCCCCAGTTATTAAACAAAACATATAAACACATTTCAACAAACACTGATAACACTCCACACAATCTGGTTTTGCAAGTGCATGAACAGCAGCACAACTGATGGATCTAAATGTCAGATTAACAAATCTCCTTGCTTAGAGCAACAAGCAGCAAATCCATCAACTATGCATTTTTAATATTAAACAGCTAGTTTGCTCAAAGTTTTAGGGTGCGTTTTTATCCTCTCTGTAGTCACTTTAAAGCTAACCTTACCACACAGGGCGTTTATATCTGACAATATCTGGTAGACTGAATCTCACTAAGATTTAATACACATTCTAAAGCATTAAAGGTCAACATCACCTCTTCACCAAATACTTGATGTTTAATAAAACATAGGCACAAAGAAGTTTTATTCCTACACGGGATGTTTACAGTACAGGAAAATAAAGACTTATTCCATATACTTCGGAAAAGCAGCCTTTTGGGGGTTGCTTTGTAATTAAGTAATTACGTTCCTCTCCACCTCGAATGGAGTCCCTCTTTTACAACAATAACGGATGCAAAGAACCAACTCCAAGCTCAGGCTAAAACTAAAATATCTTTTGGCTTAACTGGGAAAATCTTTCGAGTTAGCTCTGCAAGAGAGAGATAACAAAAAGATCTGCTCCCAATCGTCCTGGGGTCACTTCTTGGTAGATTTGGAGTGAACTGAACAAACAAGATTTCGTTTTTAATTTTTTTTGAAAAAGTGAGCGGCTTTTAGTCCCTGCAGCTTGTTGCTAATAAAGTACCAGAAGAGATGCAAAGGCCTGGAGCCTCCACATCAGCCTCTTGTGTGGTTTTTGTTTTAAAAGAAAAGTTTATTTCAGAGGGAGAAAGGCGGGGGGGGGGTTGTTTGATTTGTTTATTTATGTCCCTCCGGCGGGTTTACCTGAGGTAAGGCGGTGTTGAGCTGTCTCTGCAGCGAGTCCCTCTCGTGGAAAGCCTCCTGCATCTTGGCCTGACACAGGGCCAGCGACTCCTGCGTCTCCCTCAGGCTCTCCAGCAGCTTGTCGCGCTCGTCCAGCATGTTCACCATCAGCTGCTCGAAGTTGGCCTCCGTCTCGGCGCCGAACTGCGAGCCCCGCGGGCTCAGCGTGTCCTCACTGATGGTCGGCATCACCTCGCACATCATCTTCGGGGGAAGACGAAGGGAAATGGGGGGGGGGGGGGGGGGGTGGTGGTGGTGGTGGAAGAGAGGAGGCAGAAGGACTGGCGGGCAGGCGGGGGTGGGATAAGAGACTCCGAGTCAGGCTCGAGTCCGGTACGGCGGCCTCAACTCACACTGCAAGATCCGGATAATAATGAGGAGGAGGACCGGGAGGGGATGTCATAAATATATATTTTTTACAATTAAAAAAAAAATTAACCCGCCCGCACCGACTACCGAGTCGGAGCCGCGTCAGCAGCCGTCGCCTCACAACATCAGCGGAGCCGGCGGCAGCGAGAGCCCGGACCTCCGGCTCATCGCCGCCGGGAGAAAGTCCGACGGCGAGAGAGAGAGAGAGAGAGAGAAATTAAATAATAAATAAATCCACCGCCGCTTCTTCTTCCTCCTCCCTTCGGCCTGGTTACTATCCCCGGGATCGTGTACAGGGAGGTTCCCGTTTCTAATCACATCCCCGTCCTCTCCTCTCCGATCCTCCTCCTCCTCCTCTCGAGTCTCCCTTCACGACGTCCTCGACCCCGATAAAATGTCCGTGTGCGAGGGAACGTCGTACCCTCGCCACCCTCCGCGCGCATGAGCTCCCCCTCCGTGCGCGTGCACTCCCTCCCTCCCGCCGCGCGCATGAGCTCCCCCTCCCCCTCCCCTCCGTGCGCGTGCACTCCCTCCCTCCCGCCGCGCGCATGAGCTCCCCCTCCCCCTCCCCTCCGTGCGCGTGCACTCCCTCCTTCCCTCCCTCCGTGCGCGTGCGCGTGCACACCCCCCCCCCCCCCGGCCGCCCCCTCCTTTCCCTCCTTCCTCTCCGTGAGCGGTCTGAGAGAATAAGGAAAGCCGCTTACTGTCGGCACGCACGAGAGGTTTTTTTTTCCGCTGGGTGGACTTGTTCCTGATCAGTCGTTTTAACTAATCTGAAGAAAAAACAAAAATGCTAATTGCGATCCAAAAAAAAAAGTTCCCTCCCGGAAAAAAACAAAAGTATGGACGCATTGCAATTGTGACTGTTTTGCAGCCATCGTAGCACAGATTTTCTGGAGCTCTGTTGGAATCGCAACATAAAACAAAGTGCTTGGTTCTGCATTTTATTGTTATTTTGATTGCTTCGATTGGTTTAGGCTTTGTGGCGCTATTGCACTATTTTGTAAATTATTAATATTTTTTGGGAGGTAGGAAAAACTCCATAAAGACAAATGAGTAGGGGTAAACTTTTCAGAAGTAACCTGTAGCTCATTCAAAGTACAGAAACATTGCATTTGAGGTGCTGTTTTACAATACAATAACTAGATGTAGTCTGTTATCTTAAGTAGTTATTGGCTAGTTTACATCATAATATTGCATTGAATTGTATCGGTGAGTATAAAATACCCATATTTTAGATGTATAATTTGTTTATTTGTGTTGATTGGTCAACTGGCATCTATTGTGTTGTAAAGATATATAGATAGTTTCTTAAAAGATTCCTAATAAGAACTTGTTACAAAAGATCCCTCCAGCAGAATAAAGGTACAATATGATTTTATTAAATAAAAAGGGGGAAGGGCAGGTCTGCCCATCCCTTCTCCAGCTGTGTCCTTGACAACACCTTCAGCATTCTCAAGACTGCTGGGTTTAGTATCCCATATCTGGTGTTTCCCCATTCTCTGCCATGTTTCCTGGGCTACAAAGATGTTCCCCAGCTTATACATCTATTTGGTGAAAGGATTATATTAATGGGTATTTTTTTAATTACAAGTAGTAACCTGATCAAACATAGAAGCAATAAATCAAATGTGCAGTACAGCCAGTGAAGGTCACCAGTTGTGGGCAAAAATAAACACCATTAGCCACTGGTTCTATTTTTAGCAGTTTAAAGTTGCAATTCTGCATGGGTGCTTTCTTCCATGGAGGTGCATGTGTGTTCTACATATTCCAGTAATACATCCAAACAAGCTATATTGCTTTACGGTGTTGCTCAGTTTCTGTGAAACGTGTCACACTGGTCAATAGAGCACCTATGCATTATCCTTCTTTGCTATGTTGATTTTCCAGAGAAGTAAAATTGTTGTACTATGACTATCCTTTGTTAGCCTTCTAATACTAGTTTGTATCTCAATTATTTATTGATCGAACCAATGTTGGATCTGGAGAGGGCTTTTTTGTACAAGGGGTCTTTAAATAGCTTTAATTGTTAACTGCTAATTTAACACAAAATAATGACTTTTTGCATGAGTGAAGAGCACTAATGTACTCAACGCCATTATATAAAAATATTCTTAAATCCACAGCATCAGTTCTTTTTTATAAAGACTTGCATTTATATAGCTCCTTTCATGACCTCTGGACGTCCCAAAGCACTTTACAACCAGTGAACTACTTTTGAAATATAGTCACTGTTGTAATGTAGGAAATGTAGCAGCCAAATTGCAGACAGCAAGGTCCCACAAACAGCAGTGAAATAAATGACCAGATTATCGGTTTTAGCTGTTAGTTGAGGGATAAATGTCGGGTAGGACACTGGCAAAACTCCCCTGATCGTCTTCAAATAGTGCCATGGGATCTTTTACATCCACCTGGTAGACTCAGGTTGTTAAATCATCAAAATATTGCAAGCAGTTGTGTTTTATTCAACAAACAAAATGTGTTGTCTCTGTACCAGTTAATCTGCACAGAGGTCTGTGATCGTATCTGGTGTAACTCATCGGGAAGCAACTGTTCTGAAGCTGAGGAAACAGAAATCTGATGTCTACGTATAATAATACTACAAGTCAGATTGTATTACTGACTTTCCATACACCCAATGTGGTAACACCTCTCTGTTTGCCAGAAATGTTTATATTGTCCTTATTTCACTGTTTCAACTTGGAATAATAAGGTTTGCCTTTGTGATACTCTCTTCTCCTTTATGATTTTTTCAGATTTCAGTAAAAATAAATGTGTGCATTTGTTTCTTTTACATTTACCTTTATTGAAATATCACACACAAAAACACATAAAGGAGAAAGAAAAAGAGGGAATTCGGAAGCCATAAAAGAAAATAAACAGGAAGAAGACAAGAAGGAAAAAAAGAAAAACAAGTATATTACAGTAGTTTGAGGTGTATTCATCTTGAATAATTTATACACACAACAGTACAGTACATTTGGTTGTTAATCATGGAATCAATGAAACCATTTGTATTATAAAGACCAATTATTTCTTCCGTCTGATTCTTATCTTTCCTCTTATTCAAGGAAGGCGTTCTAATAATATAGTATATTATATATTTCATGACTAGAGGGTTGTGGATTTTTTTTCATTGTGCTGAAGTACAACATGCATTTACTGATAAATGCTGGACTAATAGATATATTGGAAGGTACTGTGTTTTTCTAATTTTATAGATTTTGTGAAAAGACTCCCAAAGTTCCAACTTTTTGGCAAAACCACACCAAATGTTGGAGATTGGTCAGGCTTTTTTCTTATATAACTAGGGAGTCTGTGAAGTCATCAACATTCTGTATTTGTTGAGTTACTAACAGTTATTTCTGTATACCAATAAGAAAAACTATTCCTGCAATTATTGCACTGATTTCTTTTGGGCAGAGGACACTGCCTTTTGGAAGTTAAAACAGGGAGCTCTCCGGACAATGTCAATCTTTGCGGAGAGTCCTTGGGAGTATGTCAATATTTGAAGGGATCCCTGCACAGAAAGGTTTGAAAAATGCTGTAAATGTTTTGATCACAGTTCCTATAAACAGAGTGCATCTTTTACACACTGAAACCTGGACTTCTGTTATTCACTGCCACGCTGAGTTGGCATGACCCAAATCTAACAATGAACCCAATCATGGTAAATTGCTTGCTGTGGAACATCTACTATGTCTCCTGTCCTTTCAGAGGCAGGACACATTCACAGTGCTGGACCACTTTGTATAGCTAAACTATGTCCCAGTTTATTTACAAATAAAATGACTCGCAGAATCAGAAATATAAGCAAAATACCATACAGCACAATTGGTCGTTTGCAATATATATGAAGTGACTGTTTAAAAGAGTTTGTTGTTTTTGCAGCTCTGTAAACTTTTAAAAAGGCAATAGTTCCTGAAACATTTTGTCATCTTCGTGGCAGATTCAGGTTGCTATTGGGGCAAATGGATTTTGAGGGTGAGACCTATTTACACTGGGTCTCTGTCCCATTCCAAAAGCACTGGAATGTCCTGGGGGATGGGGTTGAGCAGTTCTTGCATCCACTCCTTGCAGCCAAATGTCACAGATGGAGGCATGACTGGGTAGGATGATGTCACCCACCAGTCCCACTTCTGGTGTACAGTTTTGAAGAAGGCGCAAGTGGGGCTCCCGTGATTGTTTAAGGCTGTTTTCCTCCCTGCAGCTAGACGCAAGGGACCAGGCACATAATTGAGTGGCATAACAGAAGTTTCACTCTGCCACTGTCATGGTTGTAAAGCACACAGGTTTTTGGGTTTTTATTAGTAAATATGGAAGTGCTGCTTCTGCCATTTTATACACTGCTATCCCTACAATCACACAGTGAACAGAAAATTCTTTAGAAGGTTCTCATTTTAAGGATATTTTCCCCTTTGAACGTCAAGCAAGTTCTTTGAGGCAGCAAACAAAATGTTGACATAATGGCCCAAAATTTGCTGTCAAAGTAACAATGAGGCTAATGGCATTCGCCATTATTTATGTGCAAATGCTTCAGCAACTTCAGGTGAGGGCAGATGCGCAGTCAAATGCAGAAATCCAAAAATTGCTGTCTGAGATGCTACCCTCCGCCATTAGCTTTGCGAAAACGGCATCTCACTGATTCACCATTGAAATGCATTGAACGGCATGAAGTTCCTGTTATTGCACGGTAGATATGAACTAAACTCACCACAGAAAGTTAAGTCAAGTCATTTCAAGTCTAGGTACCCTTTTAACGATGTGACAAGTGTTAATTATTACCATTCAACCACACTGGCACTTAAAATTAACTATTACAAGTGTGGAGTCTCAATCCTTCAGATCTTAAGCGTTGTTGGAGACTTTAAAAAAATTTAAATTATTTCTCTTTTTTCTCTCGCTCTTAATCCAATCCTTCTTTCACTCTCTTTCTCTTTCAGTACCTGATTTTGCATTGAATTCACCCACTCTAACATATACTTCCTTTTCAGTCCTTGCGCTGTTAATTTCACAATCCTTCAACCTTATAGGAACATAGAAACATAGGAACAGAAGTAGGCCATTCAGCCCCTCGTACCTGCTCCACCATTTGATAAGATCTTGGCTGATCTGTGATCTAACTCCATATACCTGCCTTTGGCCCATATCCCTTAATACCTTTGGTTGCCAAAAAGCTATCTATCTCAGATTTAAATTTAGCAATTGAGCTAGTATCAATTGCCGTTTGCGGAAGAGAGTTCCAAACTTCTACCACCCTTTGTGTGTAGAAATGTTTTCTAATCTCGCTCCTGAAACGTCTGGCTCTAATTTTTAGACTGTGTCCCCTACTCCTAGAATCCTCAACCAGCGGAAATAGTTTCTCTCTATCCACCCTATCTGTTCCCCTTAATATCTTATAAACTTCGATCAGATCACCCCTAAACCTTCGAAACTCTAGAGAGTACAACCCCAATTTGTGTAATCTCTCCTCGTAACTTAACCCTTGAAGTCCGAATATCATTCTAGTAAACCTACGCTGCACTCCCTCCAAGGGCAATATGTCCTTCCGAAGGTGCGGTGCCCAGAACTGCTCACAGTACTCCAGGTGCGGTCTAACCAGGGTTTTGTATAGCTGCATCATAACTTCTGCCCCCTTGTACTCCAGTCCTCTAGATATAAAGGCCAGCATTCCATTAGCCTTATTGATTATTTTCTGCACCTGTTCATGACACTTCAATGATCTATGTACCTGAACCCCAAGGTCCCTTTGGACATCCACTGTTTTTAACTTTTTACCATTTAGAAAGTACCCTGTTCTATCCTTTTTTGATCCAAAGTGGATGACCTCACATTTGTCTACATTGAATTCCATTTGCCACAGTTTTGCCCATTCACCTAATCTATCAATATCGCTTTGTAATTTTATGTTTTCATCTACACTGCTTAAAATGCCACCAATCTTTGTGTCATCGGCAAACTTAGATATGAGACTTTCTATGCCTTCATCTCAGTCGTTAACAAATATTGTGAATAATTGAGACCCCAAGACAGATCCTACGGGACTCCACTAGTTACATCCTGCCAATGTGAGTACCTACCCATTAACGCTACTCTCTATCACCTTTCGCTCAGCCAACTTTCTAACCAAGTCCGTACTTTTCCCTCGATTCCATGGGCTTCTATCTTAGCTAACAGTCTCTTATGTGGGACCTTATCAAATGCCTTCTGGAAGTCCATAAAAATAACATCCATTGATATTTCCCTGTCCACTGCTTTAGTCACCTCTTCAAAAAATTCAATCAGGTTTGTCAGGCACGACCTACCTTTCACAAATCCATGCTGGCTCTCTCTGATTAACTGAAATTCTCGAGATGTTCAGTCACCCTATCCTTAATTATGGACTCCAGCATTTTCCCCACAACCGATGTTAGGCTAACTGGTCTATAATTCCCTGGTTTCCCTCTCCTTTCTTATTGATTAAGAAGATACACAATTGCTTGCCCTGATCACTCAGGCCCCAGATGTCCTGTAGCAGGCTCCGCGCCGTTTCCATCTCCCATTTCCAGCAACTTGCGGCGCAAAATATCATCAAGATTAAACGGGCAAGGGTAAGTCTAACTAAAGGTGGGCACCATTCATTGCCCTGCTACAGCAAATTCTGGGCCAAAGGCTTATAATGGTTGTACTTGTTTCTGGAACTATCTAGCTCCCACTAGACTATTCTAACACATGATAGCAACTGGAAATTAAATTATAGTCTGCCGAATGCTGCATATATTAATATTTTAATTGCACTGCTCTCCAACAAAGACGAGCTTTATTTGCTTACTCATGAACAAACAATCTATTTGTTTCCCTCAGACAGACCATTTCGGGTTGTCTCATTTTGTACAGCCTCTATTTCAAATCTTCATCGGCACTTCTTTTAAAATATATAAAACCAAAGGAAAGAAATTCCTACTTTTGTCATAGTACTCTCCTCAGTGAGGTAAGGAAATCTCCTAGCTGGCCTGAGAGGTATTTATATTTTGCTGTTGATCCCTATGCAAACAACAACAACTTGCATTTATATAGCATCTTTAACGTAGTAAAACATCCCAAGGCGCTTCACAGGAGCGTAATCAGACACATTTTGACACCGAGCCACATAAGGAGATATTAAGACAGGTGACCAAAAGCTTGCTCAAAGAGGTATTTTTTAAGGCGTGCTTTAAAGGAGGAGAAAGAAGTAGAGAGGCGGAGAGGTCTAGGGAGGGAATTCCAGAGCGTAGAGCTGAGGCAGCTGAAGACATGGCTGCCAATGGAAGCTGGAAGACAATCTGCTGGCATTAGCATGAAGATTTCTCAGAGCGGACCCATTGGAAATACAGATTAGAACCCAGGCTGACCCTGGATCACAATGGAAAAGTATCTGAGTTACAAAAGTCAGCATTGACATTCTACACAACAGTACTAGGTTGGTACTCCATAACACTTTTGAGGAAATTAAGTAGTTATCAATAAATAGAACTTTCACTTCTTTTCGGTAAGACAAACTGGTCTTAACCTCAAACCAAATTATTGCACCAGGTGTCCAAATCTGACAGCTCAGAGTTATACACCGGGGTGCAGCACTGTGTTGGGTTCTGTTAGTTGATTTGATGCTACATATTGTTTATTTCTGGAACAATCAGATACATTGTTTGCAAGTTGTGAGGAAGTGGGTTATCAGAACCCTTTTTCTGTAGAGCTTGTTTTATTCAATTGTAAGTTTACGCCAAGGTTTATACTCAAAGATCTTGAACCAGGACTACATATACATGTTATCAATTAATTTTAATAAAGCCCTGTCTATAAATAAAGCCTATAATGTTAAAATTGGCTGACATTGTAAATGGTTTCCTCTCCTTAGGTACTGTTTTCCCTCCCTTTCAAAACTAGGATTATCACCCCCTCCTTCAAAGAAACACCCTCGACTCCTCTGTCCTTGCAGTCCTTAAGTATGTTGTTGCCTCCAAAATCCTTGCCCATCTTTCCCAGGCTAATGGAATGCTGACCTTTATATCCAGAGGACTGGAATACAAGGAAGTAGAAGTTATGCTGCAGCTATACAAAGCCATGATTAGGCCACATCTGGAGTACTGTGTTCATTTCTGAGCACTGCACCTTAGGAAGGATCTATTGGCCTTGGAGGGAGTGCAGCGTAGCTTTACTAGACTGATACCTGGACTCCAAACCCATGATCTCAGTGAATGGCAGAACAGGGTCGAGGGGCTAAATGGCCTCCTCCTGTTCCTATGTTCCCGTAACTCTGTGTTTGAATCTCTCTGATCGGATTTCCATCCATGACATAGCACTGAAATGGCCTTAATTTTGACACAGTCAACCGCACCATTCTCTTCCAACGCCTATCCTCTGTTGTGCAGCTCACCTACATAACATCACTTACCTCTGCCCCAACTTCAGCCCATATTCTGCTGCTGAAACCTTCATCTATGCCTTTGTCATCTCCAGACTCGACTATTCCAATGTTCTCCTGGCCAGCCTCCCATCCAACACCAGCAGTAAATCACAGCTCATCCAAAACTCTGCCGCCCATATCCTATTCCACAACATGTGCCACTCACCTATCACCTGCGTCCTTACTGACCAACATTGGCTCCTGTTCCCCCCAAGGCCTCCAGTGTAAAATTTTTATTCTCATGTTTAAACCCCTTCATGGCCTTGTCCCTCCTTATGTCTGTAACCTCCTCCAGACTCACATCGCCTCCCCCAAACTTTCAATTCATCTGACTCTGGCTTTTGGTGCATTCACCCACCACCCTACCACCAACTCCCCCCCCCGCCCCCCCCCACTTCACGTGACCAGTGGCTGCCATATCTTCTGCTGCCTAGGCGCAATGCTTTGGAATTCTCTCTCTAGGCTCTGCCCCTTTCCACCTCTCTCTAAGACCCTCCTCAAAGGCCTTTTTGACCAAGCTTTTGGTCACGCTCTCTGAATACCTCCTTCTTTGGCTCGCCATCCATTGATTTTTGATTATGCTTCTGTGAAGTGCCTTGGGATGTTTTTCTACTTTAAAGGGACTATATAAATATATGTTGCTGTTGTTGTAGTATTTTTGGTGTAGAAAAGAAATGGATACAAATGCCTCAGGAAGAGTTGTGGTGTTGTTCTATGAACAACTGAGTTGTCCAGGTAATAACTGATGCAGTTCTGGGGAGAGAATTGGCAGCATTCGTACCTGAGAGTGAGGGCAGGCCTCTGTACTGATCTCAATGGCATCAGAGAGCCTCAAGGAGAGGAATTAATGTGAGAGATTGTGTTAGAAGTGTCATCCAGTTAAGATCATTTGATTACTGTAGTTCACTTTGCCATTGTAGCCAATGTATAGTTTTCCTGTTTCTAAAAGACTGGCACATCTGTAATAGTCAACACATGTGGGACATAGTAGTGTGCTTTTTTTTGCTGAATCAACACTGCTTAAAAAAAGCCCATGAGCTCAGGCTCATGGAAAATAGGTCCCATCATCAGGTCAAAAATGGAGGAACCTCGTTTTTTCATTGAAAGGGAAAGCAGTGTAAACCCAAAAGTTGCTTTTTGGGTTTGTTTTTATACCCATCTTTTGTTAATTCAATTTTATCCCCTTTTAGGTTCAATGGGCCAAACACTCCTTCTTTGTCGAGAGGGTTGGCAAGTAACCTATGACCAGTCTCTGCAGCCAGCCTAAGGTGGTCCATGAGAGCAGCCCAGAGTGACCTGCTGTTCATTTTTCTCTCTCACACTGTGATATACGAGCATACAAAAACATTGGACAGGAAAAGACCAGCTGGTCCATCTAGCCATACAGTTGTGAAGCCTTATGAATCACACTAAGAGACTCCTTACCCCGTTAGGTACAATGTGATCTCCTAGAATATCAGATCAAAACCCAAGACCAATTAGGAGGAAAAAAATCTAGAAATCCAGACAGAGGGAGTTAAAATCCCCCTTCCCCTCATGACTTTGCACTCTCCATTTATTTTAAATAGGTTACTGCCTCTGTTAAAATTGCAGATAGAGAAATGTTATATGTTTGTTTGAGTGTTTGTTAATATCAATAACAGCCATGTCTAAGCTACAGTTCCTTGGTACTGGAGACTAGTACAACTCCAGGAACTCTAACATGTGTGTTTTAACTCCTTTTCTGGTCCAATTGCTTGTTCTGTTTGTATATTCAGTATCAGCCAAGTTAATAATGATTTTAAAAGAAATCCTAAACTAGTCAGTGCTAATACCAAACTCTTAGTTTAACCTGACTGGGCCTGTGCATCTGTAAATTTATTCATAATGTGTCACTCTCAAACTCCCATTAACAACTGTAACCGAGCACACACTTATTAATAAGAACTTGCCAGAAACGTGCTGTTTGCTGGAACATATTGCAGGTTCCACATGAGTGCAATTCCTCACATACTTTCCATTCCTTTGCAGTACTTGTGAAAGTAAATCTGGCTGTGTCCATTGGTTACCTGTAATTTCTAGCCAAATACAGACCTGGTGCAGCTTCCTCATGCAACATGGATCAAGAATACCATTTACTGGTTTGTCACATGGAAAGTACAATATATTTCAACCCTGAGTGTGTGTGTTTTTTTTGTGCTGACCCATTGGCACACATCGCAACACCTTCTGTCATTAGAATTCATTGCCTTAGATCATTGTACGTGTTGCTCAGAGCTAAGGAGGAATTGTCCTGTAGAATCCCTAAAAATAACAGGAGGGTTTTGGCAAAAAAGATCTGTGGGGTAGTGTTTAACACGGAAATGACAATTCTAGGCATTGAATGCTAGCTGTCTTTGTTTTGGTTGCACAGCCAGTTTGTTTATTTTTAAAAAGGGGTACGGTAGCATAGTAGTTACGTTACTGGGCTAGTAATCCGGAGACCTGGACTAATAATCCAGAGAATGTAAATTCAAATCCCACCACGGCAGTTTGAGAATTTGAATTCAGTTTTTAAAAAACTTGTCAGTAAAAGTGACTATGAAGCTGTCGGATTGTCATAAAAACCCAACTGATGTCCTTTAGCGAAGGAAACCTGTCACCCTTACCCGGTCTGGTCGATATCATAGAATCATAGAAAGTTACGGCACAGAAGGAGGCCATCATGTCCATGCCAGTCGAAAAGGAGCTACCCAGCTTAATCCCACTTTCCAGCACTTGGTCCGTAACCCTGTAGGTTACGGCACTTCAAGTGTCCATCCAAGTGCTTTCTAAATGAGTTGAGGGTTTCTGCCTCTACCACCCTTTCAGGCAGTGAGTTCCAGACCCCCACCACCCTCTGGGTGAAAAAATTTCTCCTCAACTCCCCTCTAACCCTTCTACCAATTACTTTAAATCTATGTCCCCTGGTCACTGACCCCTCTGCTAAGGGAAATAGGGCCTCCCTATCCATTATATCTAGGCCCCTCATAATTGTATACACCTCAATTAAATCTCTCCTCAGCCTCCTTTGTTCCAAAGAAAACAACCCCAGCCTATCCAATCTTTACTCATAGCTAAAATTCTCCAGCCCTGGCAACATCCTCGTAAATCTCCTTTGTACCCTCTCTAGTGCAATCACATCTTTTCTGTAATGTGGTGACCAGAACTCTACACAGTACTCAAACTGTGACCTAACTAGTGTTATGTACAGTTTTAGCTTAACCTCCCTGCTCTTATATCCTATGCCTCAGCTAATAAAGGAAAGTATCCCATATGCCTTCTTAACCACTTTATCTACCTGTCCTGCTACCTCGGGGATCTGTGGAAATACACTCCAAGGTCCCTCTCTTTCTCTACACCTCTCAGTATCCTCCTATTTATTGTGTATTCCCTTGCCTTGTTTGCCCTCCCCAAATGCATTACCTCACACTTCTCCAGATTGAATTCCATTTGCCACTTTTCTGCCCACCTGACCAGTCCATTGATATCTTCCTGCAGTCTACAGCTTTCCTCCTCACTATCAACCACACAGCCAATTTTTGGATCATCTGCAAACTTCTTGATCATGCCCTCTACATTCAAGTCCAAATCATTAATATATACCACAAAAAGGACCTAGTACTGAGCCCTGCGGAACCCCACTGGAAACAGCCTTCCAGTCACAAAATATGTGACTCCAGTTCCACGCCAAGGTGGTTGACTCTTAACTGCCCTCCAAAGCATAAAAAAAAATTATCATCACCTACCTCCTGGTTCTTTTACCAATCATCTTAAATCTCTGTTCTCTGGTTACTAACCCTCCTACCAGTGGAAACAGTTTCTCCCCATATACTCTAACAAAACCCTTCATAATTTTGAACACCTCTATTAAATCTCCCCTTAACCTTCTCTGCTCTAAGGAGAACAATTCCAACTTCTCTAGTCTCTCCTCATAACTGAAGTCCCTCATCCCTGGTACCATTCTAGTGAATCTCCTCTGCACCCTCTCCAATGCCTTGACATCCTTCCTAACGTGTTGGACTCAGAATTGGACACAATATTTAAGCTGAGGCTTAACCAGATATTTATAAAAGTTTACCATAATTCTCTTGCTTTTGTACTCCATGGCTTTATTTATAAAGCCAAGATTTCTGTATGCTTTTTTACCAGCTTTATCAACTTGATCAACAGAAACATTTCTGGCATCTTGTCATGACTCATATTTGATGAGAGCAGAATCGTAGAGAGCAAGATAGTGGGCCCGAACTTTAAGATTCTTCACTTATGTAAGTTGCAGACTTGGCTGCGTAGGGCTTAGGATGTGTTGGTAGATAAACAAGTTGCATTGAATTCCAGCAAGCTTGGATTTGGTTGGATTACGCAGGAATTAACTCAATTTTCAGCAAATCGACAAAAAATGATAAAAACAAAGAAGAATAATACACAAATAATAATAAAATCTGTGGAAAATATTTCTGAAATTTATCGAAATACCACATTCTCATTGAGCACAATGGTACAACTGCCCATTTGCTATCTGTCTTGACTTTGCTCCTTATCTCCAGAATACAGGAACTGATGACATTCAGAGTGACAGCCTCCTGTTAAACATTTATCAGCAATTCCCTTTGCAAATGGATCTCTATTATTATCATTTAAATGCTTAGATTTTCCCCTGTAACTACAGATACTGCTCACTACAAATACACCTCGCTGGAACAAATGTACCAACCCTCGGAATTACCAAGGATCCAAAAAATCTGAATCATTGGGTCTCATTAATATTCTCTTCAATTCTGTAAAGCAATATGTACAGCTGCATATGAAAGAAGGGGTTTGTCCATTATGCGGTGCTGAATTTGCAAGCTGCAATTTTCATGATCAGACGCTATGCTTGTGTCATGAATTACTCCAAAATAATTTGGTGCACTTTGTTTTCTTAATGCGACTTGTAATTATATTCTTCAGGACACTGACACACCACAACATGTACTTTCCAAATTTTACAGATATTTTCTCTATTTTACAGGTGCTGCAGTTTGATTTTCTCCTACTATCAAACCACAATGTTTTGTTTATCAGAGAATGACTGGGGTGGGGGGGGGGCAGGAGGGAGAGGACACCTTGAAACAGTTACACAGAAGCAGTGTTGTTGGAATCCAACAGTAAATTGAAAGGCTACAATGTGCCCTGTGTTTGGCTGCTGTCAGTATGTGGGAAAATCTTCAGTTGTCTTTTCTGTTGAAAATTTTAATGATATAAATTTCACTGTAATTAAGGAAATACCCTCGCTTCTGCAGATGGTAATAGATCCCACACATTTGTCTAAATCAGCACCTTCCCCTACTGCTGTATTGGCCCAGCATTTGCTGGAGTGGGGCATCTCACTGCGTGCCCATTTATTAGCTTTCATTCCTCACCCTTCAGCTCAAAAATTTTATGCGCTGCAAATTGCTGAAGGTGCGAGTTGATAATGGCATGGCGAGAGCAATGGGCATCAGGGACCTTGGTGAATGATAGGACCTTAAACCTTAACTAATGAGGTATAAGGGTAGAGAGAGAAACAGAAGAATGACGGAAAAGGAAATATGGTGAATTAAGAGTCAAATTAGATACAGATAAAGAAATAAAGAGAGGGAAAGAAAGATTGGATTAAGAGAGAGAGAAAAAAGGGACAGAAAGGAAAAATAAGATTTTTTTTTAATTTAAAATTTAAAATTTTGAAAACCTCTAGGAACAATTTACCACCTGCAGGAATGAGACTCCACTATTTCAATTATTCCCTTTCTGGGCCTCCGAGGTTGAGTGTCATTGCATGAACATAAATCTCCTCATTAAAAGGGTCCTGACTTTCTGCGGCGAGTTTAATTCGTATTTACAGCACAAATGCAGCAATTTCTCGTTACTCACGGGGAAGTTGAGGGTGAACTCCGGTTTTCACGGTTGTGAGGACAACACAGTGTGCTGAGAGTTCGGTACGTGTGGGAGTTGAAGGGTTAATCTCTTTAAATCTAGTGCATATTGCTTCAACTGTTTAAGGTCAATTTAAAAGTTTAAATTTCTAAGTTTCTGTCAGGTGTGGGAGTTGAAGGGTTAATCTCTTTAAATCTAGTGCATATTGCTTCAACTGTTTAAGGTCAATTTAAAAGTTTAAATTTCTAAGTTTCTGTCAGGCTTCAGCAGAGAGCTGCTGTAGCAAGTTAATTGGTTAGCTAGATTCAATTGGTCCCTGAAGGTGGGGCAGGCCTGACTCATCTGAGTCTCAACTGTAGAAATACAGGGGCCTGTCAGTGCGGACAGCACGGTTGTGAGGACAACACAGTGTGCTGAGAGTTCGGTACGTGTGGGAGTTTGGTGAAGTGGGGGAAGGAGGTGCTGCTTTGCCTTGCTTTTCCTGCAGAGCGGTAGTGGACCTGAGAGCGGTGAGCGGCGGGAGAGAGCGAGACCAGAGCGGGGATAAAAACAGCGCGGAGAGAGCGAGAGTTCAGTCGGTGAGCGGCGGGAGAGAGCGAGACCAGAGCGGAGATATAAACAGCGTGGAGAGAGCGAGAGTCCAGTCGGTGAGCGGCGGGAGAGAGCGAGACCAGAGCGGAGATATAAACAGCGCGGAGAGAGCGAGACCAGAGCTTACTCTGAGAGCGAGACTCTGAGACCAGCGGCAGTTCGGGGTGACGTCACCAGTCAGAAAGTGACGCGGCACAGGGGAGGCAGCTGATTGGTGAGTAGGTTCAGGTGAGTATTTCTACCATTTTACTGTAAGTAAAGTAATAAGAAAGGGAAGATCTGCAGGTTTTATAGCAGATAGTGTTTTTTTTTTAGTGAACCTAGGTCCCTAGTATAGTTAACATTTTCTAATTTCAACGTAATTTAAAAGGGGTAACTCAGCTAAGGCAAGTCATGGCAGCAGACCTCGCACCCGTGATATGCTCCTCCTGCAAGATGTGGGAAGTCATGGACACTACCAGTGTCCCTGCCGACCATGTGTGCGGGAAGTGTGTCCACCTGCAGCTACTGACCGATCGTATCTCGGAGCTGGAGCTGCGGGTGGACTCACTGTGGAGCATCCGCGATGCAGAGAAACTCGTGGATAGCACGTTTAGCGAGTTGGTCACACCGCAGGTAAAGGGTATACAGGCAGGAAGTGAATGGGTGACCACCAGGAAGAGTAAGAGATGCAGGCAGGTAGTGCAGGGGTCCCCTGTGTCCATCCCCCTCTCAAACAGATATGCCACTTTGGATGCTGTTGGGGGGGATGACTTATCAGGGGAAGGCAGCAGCAGCCAACTTCCTGGCACCACGGGTAGCTCTGCTGCACAGGCTGGGAGGAAAAAGAGTGGCAGAGCTATAGTGATAGGGGACTCAATTGTAAGGGGAATAGACAGGCGTTTCTGCGGCCGCAACCGAGACTCCAGGATGGTGTGTTGCCTCCCTGGTGCAAGGATCAAGGATGTCTCGGAGCGGCTACAGAACATTTTGGAGGGGGAGGGCGAACAGCCAGCTGTCGTGGTGCACATAGGCACCAACGATATAGGTAAAAAAGGGGATGAGGTCCTAAAAGCAGAATATAGGGAGTTAGGAGGTAAATTAAAAAAATAGGACCTCAAAGGTAGTAATCTCAGGATTGCTGCCAGTGCCACGTGCTAGTCAGAGTAGAAATAGGAGGATATTTCAAATGAATACGTGGCTAGAGGAATGGTGCAAGGGGGAGGGATTCAAATTCCTGGGACACTGGAAACGGTTCTGGGGGAGGTGGGACCAGTACAAAGCGGACGGTCTGCACCTGGGCAGGGCCGGGACCGCTGTCCTAGGAGGAGTGTTTGCTAGTGCTGTTGGGGAGGGTTTAAACTAAAGTGGCAGGGGGTTGGGAACCTGAGCAGGGAGAGAGAGGAAAGCGTAACAGGAAGGGACAGAAGGTATGGAGTAATAGGTAAAGTGTTAAAAAAGGAAAAAGCAGGAACTAAGCGTCACAAAACAGATTTGAAAGTTCTTTATCTGAATGCACGTAGCATTCGTAATAAAATGGACGAGTTAACGGCACAAATAACTACGTATGGGTATGATCTTGTGGCCATTACAGAAACATGGCTGCAGGGTGACAACGACTGGGAATTAAATATGCCAGGGTATTTAACAATCAGGAAGGACAGGCAGGAAGGAAGGGGAGGTGGGGTGGCTATGTTAATAAAGGAAGGAATCACTGTAACACAGAGAAATGATATTGGGACAAAGCATCAAGATAATGAAACAGTTTGGGTGGAGATAAGGAATAATAAGGGAAAAAAAACATTAGTGGGCGTAGTATATAGGCCTCCTAATAGTTGCAACTCTGCTGGAAGAAGTATTAATCAGGAGATAGTCGGGGCATGTAATAAGTGAACAGCCATAATTATGGGGGATTTTAATTATCACATTAACTGGACAAATCAAATTGGGCAGAGCAGCCTTGAGGACGAGTTCATTGAGTGCATCAGGGATGGATTTCTTGAGCAGTATGTAACTGATCCTACAAGGGGGCAGGCAACCTTGGACCTGGTCCTGTGTAATGAGTCAGGATTAATTAATAATGTCCTAGTTAAGGATCCCCTTGGAACGAGCGACCACAACATGGTTGAATTCCATATCCAATTAGAGGGTGAGAAGGTTGATTCTCAAACAAGCGTACTGAGCTTGAATAAAGGAGACTATGATGGTATGAGAGCGGAATTGATTAAAGTGGACTGGGAAAATAGATTAAAGGGTAAGACGGTACATGAGCAGTGGTGTTCATTTAGGGAGTTATTTTACAACTTTCAAAATAAATATATTCCACTGAGGAAAAAAGGGTGTAAAAGAAATGACAGCCATCCGTGGCTAAGTAAAGAAATCAAGGATAGTATCCGACTAAAAACAAGGACATATAAGGTAGCCAAGCTTAGTGGGAGGATAGAAGATTGGGAATTCTTCAAAAGACAGCAAAAAGTAACTAAAGGATTGATTAAGAAAGGGAAGTTAGATTATGAAAAGAAATTAGCAAAAAATATAAAAACAGATAGCAAGAGTTTCTATAGTTATATAAAAAGAAAAAGGGTGGCTAAGGCAAACATAGGTCCCTTAGAGGATGAGACCGGGAAATTAATGGTGGGAAACATGGAGATGGCAAAAATGCTGAACAAATATTTTGTTTCAGTCTTTACAGTAGAGGACACTAAGAATATCCCAACACTGGACAAACAGGGGACTCTCGGGGGGGAGGAGCTAAATACGATTAAAATCACTCAAGAGATGGTACTCAGTAAAATAATGGGACTCAAGGCGGATAAATCCCCTGGACCTGATGGCTTCCATCCTAGGGTCTTGAGGGAAGTGGCAGTAGGGATTGTGGATGCTTTGGTGATAGTTTTCCAAAATTCCCTGGACTCAGGAGAGGTCCCGGCAGATTGGAAAACTGCTAATGTAACACCGTTATTTAAAAAGGGTAGTAGGCAGAAGGCTGGAAATTATAGGCCAGTTAGCTTAACATCTGTGGTGGGTAAAATTTTGGAGTCTATTATTAAGGAGACAGTAACGGAACATTTAGATAAGCATAATTTAATAGGACAAAGTCAGCATGGCTTTATGAAGGGGAAGTCATGTCTGACAAATTTGCTTGAGTTCTTCGAGGATATAACGTATAGGGTGGATAAAGGGGAACCAGTGGACGTAGTGTATTTAGACTTCCAGAAGGCATTCGACAAGGTGCCACATAAAAGATTATTACTTAAGATAAAAAATCACGGGATTGGGGGTAATATTCTGGCATGGGTGGAGGATTGGTTATCGAACAGGAAGCAGAGAGTTGGGATAAATGGTTCATTTTCGGACTGGCAACCAGTAACCAGTGGTGTTCCACAGGGGTCGGTGCTGGGTCCCCAACTCTTTACAATCTATATTAACGATTTGGAGGAGGGGACCGAGTGCAACATATCAAAATTTGCAGATGATACAAAGATGGGAGGGAAAGTAGAGAGTGAGGAGGACATAAAAAACCTGCAAGGGGATATAGACAGGCTGGGTGAGTGGGCGGAGATTTGGCAGATGCAATATAATATTGGAAAATGTGAGGTTATGCACTTTGGCAGGAAAAATCAGAGAGCAAGTTATTTTCTTAATGGCGAGAGACTGGAAAGTACTGCAGTACAAAGGGATCTGGGGGTCCTAGTGCAAGAAAATCAAAAAGTTGGTATGCAGGTGCAGCAGGTGATCAAGAAAGCCAACGGAATGTTGGCTTTTATTGCTAGGGGGATAGAATATAAAAACAAGGAGGTATTGCTGCAGTTATATAAGGTATTGGTGAGACCGCACCTGGAATACTGCATACAGTTTTGGTCTCCATACTTAAGAAAAGACATACTTGCTCTCGAGGCAGTACAAAGAAGGTTCACTCGGTTAATCCCGGGGATGAGGGGGCGGACATATGAGGAGAGGTTGAGTAGATTGGGACTCTACTCATTGGAGTTCAGAAGAATGAGAGGCGATCTTATTGAAACATATAAGATTGTGAAGGGTCTTGATCGGGTGGATGCAGTAAGGATGTTCCCAAAGATGGGTGAAACTAGAACTAGGGGGCATAATCTTAGAATAAGGGGCTGCTCTTTCAAAACTGAGATGAGGAGAAACTTCTTCACTCAGAGGGTGGTAGGTCTGTGGAATTTGCTGCCCCAGGAAGCTGTGGAAGCTACATCATTAGATAAATTTAAAACAGAAATAGACAGTTTCCTAGAAGTAAAGGGAATTAGGGGTTATGGGGAGCGGGCAGGAAATTGGACATGAAGCTGAGTTCGGATCGGTCAATGCCCTGTGGGTGGCGGAGAGGGCCCAGGGGCTATGTGGCCGGGTCCTGCTCCGACTTCTTGTGTTCTTTAGATTTGTGGTTGGGATCAGATCAGCCATGATCTTATTGAATGGCGGAGCAGGCTCGAGGGGCCGATTGGCCTGCTCCTGCTCCAATTTCTTATGTTCTTATGTTCTTATGTTCACGAGGCTAACGGCGGAGCGGAGCAATTTGTCCAGAAATTAATGGCGATTCATTACTCACGGCGTATCTCTTTGCCACATATTGCTGGATTATTTACACACTAATGACGGCGTGCGCATTAAACTCGCCGTTATTTTCCCAGTGAATTCTGGGTCCTCATCACAGTCTGCATCAGGAGGTAAAATGTACGCTGACTTTGTATCCTATATGGTAGAACGGTCACTGTTAAAATTAAACTGAACTGAATTTACTCTAGAATCACAGATTGCTGAGAAATCTGTAATATTAAGCAAAGCATAATAAAAGCAACAACAACAATAATTAAAAATGGAGTTAAATGTGGACCTGATATGTGGTCTATGCTTTCTAGAGCCAACTTGTTCAAATCTTTGCCCAGGTTTGTACAGTATAAAGATGAACATAGGATCATTCATAGACCCATTTAGTGCTTAATAACCATATTGAAAAAAAATAATTCTGGGTTTGTTTCTATTTCTAGATCAGTGTTTTGATCTAATTTTCCATAACTGGAATAAATTACTCAAAATTCAATCTGTGATTTAATGGAACATTCTTTCTACTGAATGCTGTTTTTGCAAATGTTCCCAGAAAATGCCTGCTTATCTTCAAAAATATAAAGGAAATTAAGTTTATTTGTTTTGTCCTTTTTTTCAGAAATAACAAATACAGTTCCTTGGGACATATTTAGGAGTAAATACTTATTCCATTAAATCACAGATTGAATTAGGGCTCATGGGATTGGGGGCAACATATTAACATGGATTCAGGATTGGTTAATGGACAGAAAACAGAGAGTAGGAATAAACGGGTCATTTTCAGGTTGGCAGATTGTAACTTAGTGGGGTGCCACAATGATCAATACTTGGGCCTCAGCTGATTACAATATATATCAATTACTTAGATGAAGGGACCGAGTGTAATGTATCCAAATTTGCTGACGACACAAAGCTAGGTAGGAAAGTAAGCTGTGAGGAGGACTGTGCCTGCAAAGGGATATAGACAGGTTAAGTGAGTGGGCGAGAAGGCGGCAGATGGAGTATAATGTGGGGAAATGTGAAATTATCCACTTTGGTAGGAAGAATAGAAAAGCAGAATATTTTTTAAAAGATGAGAGACTAAGTAACGTTGGTATTCAGAGGGATTTGGGTGTCCTTGCGCACAAAACACAGAAAGTTAACATGCAGGAACAGCAAGCAATTAGGAAGGCACATGGTATGTTAGCCTTTATTGCAATAAGAGTGAGGAGGCCTTGCTGCAATTATATAGGGCTCTGGTGAGACCACACCTGGAGCACTGTGTATGGAGTATGGAGTTTTGATCTCCTTACCTAAGGAAGGATATACTTGCCTTTGAGGGGGTGCAATGAAGATTCACTAGATTGATTCCTGGGATGAGAGGGTTGTCCTATGAGGAGAGATTGAGTGGAATAGGCTTATATTCTCTGGAGTTTAGAAGAATGAGAGGTGATCTCATTGAAACATATAAAATTCTTGGAGGGCTTGTCAGAGGTTGTTTCCTCTGACTGGAGAGTCTAGAACTAGGGGTCATAGGCTCAAGATAAGGGGTCGGACCGAGATGAGGAAAAATTTCTTCACTCAAAGGGTTGTGAATCTTTGGAATCTGTGGATCCTCAGTCGTTGAGTATATTCAAGACTGAGATCGATGAGGTCCTGCAGGCAGAGTTTAAGCAGTTAGGAAAGAGATTAACAAGCAGGACTTCAAAGGTAGTAATCTCCGAATTATTCCCGGTGTCATGCGCTAGCGAGTATAGAAATAGGAGGATAGAGCAGATGAATGCATGGCTGAAGAGATGGTGCAGTGGGGAGGGCTTCAGATTCCTGGGGTATTGGGACCAGTTCTGGGGGAGGTGGGACATGTACAGGTCGGACGGGTTGCACCTCAACGGAGCTGGGACCAATGTCCTCACGGGGAGGTTCGCTAGTACTGTGGGTGGGGGTTTAAACTAATTTGGCAGGGGGATGGGCACCAGGATGTAGCATTGGAAAGGGGAAACCAGGGGCACAAAGGATCAGGAGAGAAGGATAGCCTTAGAGTAAAAAATAGTAAGGTATTAGATGGGGTCAGACCAAGAGAGAGTACAAGAAAGTCTAAGACGGGTTTGTGGTACATGTGTGTGAACGGATGAAGCATGGTATACAAGATTGGTGAGCTGCAGGCACAAATAGCCACATGGGAATACAATGTTGTGGCAATAATGGAGACCTGGCTCAAAAAAGGGCAGGATCGGGTACTAAATATTCCTGGATACAAGATGTTCAGGAAAGATAGGGAAGGACAAATAGAAGGGGGTTGGCAGTATTGATTAAGGAGAATATTGCAGTGCTGGAGAGAGAGGATGCCCTGGAGGGGTCAAGGATAGAATCTATTTGGTTAGAGTTAAGGAACAATAGAGGTGCCATTACACTACTGGGTGTATTCTATAGGCTACCAACTAGTGGGAAGGATATAGAGGAGCAAATTTGCAGGGAAATTACAGAGTAGTGATAATAGGGGATTTCAACCATCCTAATATAGACTGGGATAACAATAATATAAGGGGCAAAGAAGGAGAGGAATTTTTGAAATGTGTTCAGGATAACTGTCTCGACCAGTATGTTTCTGGCTCAACGAGGAAGGAGGCATTGTTGGACTTGATTCTAGGGAATGAGACAGGCCAAGTGGAGCAAATGTCAGAGGGAGAACATTTAGGGAGCAGTGATCATTGTATCAAAAGATTTAGAATAGCTATGGAAAAGGACATGGACCACTCTAAAGTAAAAATATTCAATTGGAGGAGAGCCAATTTCAGTAGGATGAGAACAGATCTGGCCCGGGTAAATTGGAATCAAAGATCGGCGGGCAAAACTATAATTGAACAGTGGGCGGCCTTTAAAGAGGAGATGATTCAGGTACAGACAAGGTACATTCCAATGAGGGAGAAAGGTAAGGCAACTAAAGCCAGAGCGCCCTGGATGACAAAGGAGATAGAGAATAAGATGAAATGGAAAAAAGCAGCATATGACAGGTATCAGGTTTATAACACAAGTGAGAACCAGGCAGAATATAAAAAGTTCAGAGGGGAAGTGAAAAAGGAAATAAGAGGGGCAAAGAGAAAGTATGAGAATAGACGAGTGATCAACATAAAAGGGAATCCAAAGGCTTCGACAGACATGTTAACAGTAAACGGGCTATGGAGACAGTGGGCATGGCTGAGGTATTAAATCAGTACTTTGCATCTGTCTTTATCAAAGAAGAAAATGCTGCCAGAGTCTCAGTAAAGGAAGATATAGTTGAGATACTGAATGGGCTAAAAATTGATAAAGAAGAGGTACTAGAAAGGCTAGCTGTACTTAAAATAGATAAGTCACCTAGTCTGGATGGGAGGCATCCTAGGTTGCTGAGGGAAGTAAGGGGGGAGATGGTGGAGGTACTGGCCATAATCTTCCAGATATCCTTAGATACGGGGGTGGTGCCAGAGGACTGGAGAATTGCAAATGTTACACCCTTATTCAAAAAAGGGTGTAAACATAAACCCAGCAACTATAGGCCAGTCAGTTTAACCTCAGTGGTGGGGAAACTTTTGGAAACAATAATCCAGGACAGAATTAACAGTCACTTGGACAAGTGTGGATTGATTAGGGAAAGCCAGCACGAATTTGTTAAAGGCAAATCATGTTTAACCAACTTGATAGCATTTTTTGATGAGGTAACAGAGAGGGTAAATGAGGGCAATGCAGTTGATGTGATGTATATGGATTTTCAAAAAGTGATGAAGTGCCACATGGTAGGCTTGCTATTAAGATTGCGGTCCATGGAATAAAGGGGGCAATAGCAACATGGATACAGAATTGGCTAAATGACAGGAAACACAGAGTAGTGGTGAATGGTTGTTTTTCAGACTGGAGGAATGTGTACAGCGGTGTTCCCCAGGGGTCGATACTAGGACCACTGCTTTTCTTGATATATATTAATGACTTGGACTTGGGTGTACAGGGCACAATTTCCAAATTTGCAGATGACTCAAAACTTGGAAGTGTAGTGAACTATGAGGAGGATAGTGATAGATTTCAAGAGGATATAGACACTCTGGCGGCATGGGCGGATGCGTGGCCGATGAAGTTTAATGCAGAAAAATGCAAGCTGATGCATTTCAGTAGGAAAAATGAGAGGCGATATAAACTAGAGGGCACAATTCTAAAAGGGGTGGAGGAACAGAGGGATCTGGGGTATATGTGCATAAATCGTTGAAGGTGGCAGGTCAGATTGAGAAAGCGGTTAAAAAAGCATACAGGGTCCTGGGCTTTATAAATAGAGCATAGAGTACAAAAGTAAGGAAGTCATGATGAACCTTTATAAAACACTCGTTCGGCCACAACTGGAGTATTGTGTCCAGTTCTGGGCATTGAACTTTAGGAAGGATGTGAAGGCCTTAGGGAGGGTGCAGAGGAGATTTACTAGAATGATTCCAGGAATGAGGGACTTAAATTACATGGATAGACTGGAAAAGCTGGGATTGTTCTCCTTGGAACAGAGAAGGTTGAGAGGAGATTTAATAGAGGTGTTCAAAATCATGAAGGGTCTAGACGGAGTAGATGGAGAGAAACTGTTCCCATTGGCAGAAGGGTCAAGAACCAGAAGGCATAGATTTAAGGTGAATGGCAAAAGAATCAAAGGTGATATGAGGAAAAACTTTTTTACCCAGCGGGTGGTTAGGATCTGGAATGCACTGCCCAAGGGGGTGGTGGAGGCAGATTCAATCATGGCCTTCAAAAGGGAACTGGATAAGTACGTCAATCGAAAAAATGTGCAGGGCTACGAGGATAGGGTGGGGCAGTGGGACGAGCTGGATTGCTCTTGCATAGAGCCGGCATGGCCTCGATGGGCCGAATGGCCTCCTTCTGTGCTGTAACCTTCTATGATTCTATGATAGATTTTTGGACATTAAGGGAATCAACGGATATGGAGATAGGGTGTGAAAGTGGAGTAGAGGTAGAAGATCAGTCATGATCTTCTTGAACGGTGGAGCAGGCTCGAGGGGCTGAATGGTCTACTCCTGCTCCTATTTCTTATGTTATTCTATGGGACCAGAAATTACTCCCGAAATAACGGAGGAGCTCAACAGCGCTCTCTGTTAGTGGCGAATTGAAGGAGCAAGTTCCGGACTTTGCACATGCGCAGTGAAACCCGGAAATCATAAACTTGCTGGCCATTTGAAACCTTCGAATTAAAGGGCCATCGCACGCTGAAATCAGAGAAATCATTGAAAAAGTGCTAACTTGCTTATCTGCCCAGCTGGAAAGTAACTAAATATGCCACCAAACAGGTTTGCTTAAAAATACCAGGTCTAAACTAAGTTTTAACAATCTTAACGACTGCCAAACAACTAAAAAATAACTTTTAAAAATATGGAGTCTCATATTACTCGTTATTTTAATAGTTTTTTGTTATTAAAAAAAATTTAAAATTAAATTTTTTTTTTTCTTTTCCCTTCTGTCTATTTAATTCAGTTATTTCTATGGCTTTTTATTTTTAAAAAATCTAAAATTTTTATTCACAATGTCATCCAGGATACTAACTTTAAATGAATGAAGTCTGCTGCCTGCTTGAGCAATGCAGCCTGAATCCGTGGGCCTGACTTCTCTTCCTGACAGATTTTGTGGGCGTGTCTTCTCCTCACAGATGTTTCCAGCTGGGTCGATAGCGCACATTTTGTTTAAAGTTCAAATTCAAGCAATTTGACGCCACAGAGACCGCAGTAAGTATTTTCATTAATTAAATTCGCAGGAGCTGCGGCGAGCGTTACCTCGCCACTCGGTGCGATTTCTGGCCCATTAAGTTCCTCGCTCTGCTATTTCAATGGAGGTGTCAACTCACTTAGTGTAGGCAGATCGTTACATCCATTAAATAGTGGAGAGGGGAAATATGTCCCATAACAGTAATTTCTACCCTATAATTGTACAAATGTAATCAAATCGATTTGTCTTAGTGATTTCTTATGCAAGATATACAGCAACCCAATTCGACTAGCTTCACAAATGCTTAATGGTTAAAACCATCACAATTTGGTTACAATATGAACCACAAACACCGAGGACATGGGGAAATTTCAACATGAATGCATTAGTAAAACAAATATCATGCACTTAATAGCAATTAAGTAATTATAAGTAATTTATGATGCAAGGAGCAATAAACCTGTTTTGATTTTTATTGACTTCCATTTTAAATATCTCTGATATGATATAAAGGGGTATAAATTTGTCTTTGGTGGTGGCGCAAAAACGGGCTGTAGCGAATCACCAGCATTGGAAAAGAAAATCGGGCGGAGTGTAAAATGGGCAGCGGATTCGCTAGTGCCCATTTTGTGCAACTGCCCGAGACCAATTTGTACCCCAAAGATACATAAAAGTGCACTATGAACGGTTAGTCATTTTAATATCATGAAATATTACAACTTAAACCAGGCATGACTCCAGCCTGATCTACAAATTCGGCTTATAGTTGGTCCCTTGAATGCTATTAATATTGTATAGTATAGTGATAGTGCATTATTTATTTATTCTGCAAAAATGAAATTTCTTTACACAAAGGATGGTTTGAATTTTCTGCCAAAAACTATAGATGAAGCAGAGTCCATAACTCATTTTAAAAGGGAATTAGATAGTTGCTTGAAAAAAAGAGAATATTAAAGGATATGTGGAGTGAACAGAGTGAGATTAGACTAATTGGCTCATACGGACCAAACCACCAGCACAAGCTTGATGGACCAAACGGCCTCTTTTTTAGCTGAAACGTTCCATAGATCTGTATCGCCACATTTTGAATATTTTCACGACTGCTTCCTAGCATTAGTAACATCTTGCTTATCCTTTTAATTGAATTTATGTTCCTGTGGTTCTGATCCAACGTAAGACAAAATAAAATCATCCATTGTAAACGGTGCAATCTAGATTTTCTTCCATTTAAAATAATAATCACAACCCACTGTCTCATGTTTAAGAACTCAGGAGGTATGGATCTAATGTGCATTTGTGATTTTCTTGCAAACAATTGAACAGTAATATGTCCTGATAATATGAAGTACATTATGCAAATGCTTGCTTTTTACTGAATGATTACTATGTTTTGGGGACATAGAAGCAGCTCAGAAACTCACACAAATGGGTGTTCAAGTGACTTTTGTACCATAAAAATAGCAATGTACCACACGTTTCTCACCAAGCAGTGACAACTCGTTCATTTGTGTTTTATAACACCAGAAGTAGTAAGAAACACATTGCACAGAGAATGATGATGAGTCTCAGGCACAGTTAAATTAGGAAGCAATATCAGCCTGAAGCAGTCATTCACTTTTCATTGCCCTTGCCTGAATATTAAAGTTGCTGGTATCTGGCAGAAAAAGAGGTCATTGATTCACCTCTGTAGCAATAATTAGCAATTGGTAAAAGCTTTAACTGTATTCACTGAGCAGCAGAGCATATCTTTGACTTTAGAACAGATGATTCATTTAGTTTTTACACCCTGACAGTACCAGGAAATTTTGCAACTTGAAATCTGTGAAGATGTTTGGGAGTCAGATTTTCTTACATGAATATTTTAACACGTTGACACTTCCTTTTCATCATTATTTTTTTGTGTGAAAAGTAGGGAATTGCATCATGCTTTAGCGGGACTGTCATCAGAAGCTGGCACTTTGGGTGCCTCAGGACATGTAAGGAGGTTTGTGGAATCTGTCTGTGTTGATGTGAGGCAAACTGCTTGTACATACTCAAAACAAAGTCTACTTCTGATGGATCCGGCTGCATAGGTAGTCAATCACAGCTTAGTTTAAGAAGAATCTAATTCCTGCTTTATAGGTACATTAGGTTGGTTTATTGTGAAGAGTAAGGGAATCTGTTGTTTGATATCGAGTTGCACTGTGCTATGTATCTTATCAGCTTATTATTCAGAACTGTGATGATATGTAGCTTTTCTATTTTATACACAAAAAGCATGTACACTTTCTCAGGAAGTGGTTTGATACAGATTACATGCTGTGATACAAATTTTGAAATATTTGCAGCTATGTACAATAAGGGTTTTATATCTATATATTCTGTACATTAGGGTAAGGGTTGCCCGATGTCAGACCAGGATAAATTCAAGTCAGGAGGTTGGTGGGGGTGGGGGGAGGTTTTGCAGGAAGGGTGGGGGTATCTGTCTCTTCAGCAATTGGCCTAGGATTGGTTCAGTTGTGGGGATTTGGAGTGGGTGGGAGATAGCCCGCAGGAAGGGATCCCGGATCAGCTCCATGTGGAGGCCAGACATCACTTGTTCTGATTTACAAATGTCCCACATGTACTTTGACTACATGTTTCTTGTGGGTGGTGTTGGGTTGTGGCACAACTAATGTGCATCTCCTTGCTTCCAGGATTGAGATCTGAGCTAGCCTGCAAGTGGCAGCTGACCGAATTATGCATGAGGCTGAGTCTGGGAGCATAGCTAGAAAAGACAGATCTTCTTGCAGAAGGGCTGGAGGCTGAGCCAGATATATGTGCAGGAGTGCACCCTGGGGTCACAGCTCCAGCAGTGCTTATCTCCCAGGATCGGCTGGAATTTGTTAAGTTTGTTCAGGATGGGGTATGTGCAATGGAGGATGCTGAGTTAATATGTCAGCTGTGGCTCAGTGGGTAGAACTCTTGCCTCTGAGTCAGAAGTTGTAGGTTCAAGCCCCACTCCACGATACTTGAGCACATAATATCCAGGCTGACACTCAGTACTGAGCGGGTGCTGCTCTGTCGGAGGTGCCATCTTTCGGATGAGCTGTTAAATCGAGGCCCTGTCTGTCCTCCCAGATGGACAAAAAAGATCCCATGGCACTACTTTGAAGAAGATCAGTGGAGTTCTCCCAGTGTCCTGGCCAATATTTATCCCTCAACCAACATCACTAAATCAGATTATCTGGGGGTCATTAATAAATTGTTGTTTGTGGGACCTTGCTGTGTGCAAATTGGCTGCCTTGTTTCCTACATCACAACAGCGACTGCATTTCAAAAGAACTTAATTGGCTGTAAAATGTTTGGGACGTCCTGAAATCATGAAATGTGCTATATAAATGCGAGTTCTTCTTCTTCTTTACCCCTTTTTGCAGGTGGAGATACTGATGGTCAGTCTCAGGGCCTCCTTTCAATGGACATCATAGCTTGTGCTTCCAGGACCTATGTAGGCTTTCGTTTTGTCTGGGACAAAGGCAGATAATATTGAGTAGAGGGATGAGATGTACATGTGGGGTGTCTCTGTGTTGTGGAGAGATAGTTTTAATGGGATCAGCTTTTCTGGATGCAAAAGAGCAATAGGTGTCCTGGAGAAAGTAAAGGACTGAAGGCAGCATGTCGGGTGATGTGAAATTTGGCAACCAATTGGCCCTAGTGGAGCATCTTGCCCAACTCAGTGATGGCTTTTTTATACCATGCCTTGAAGCAACTGGCATGCAGATCCTCTGTACGGTTGCTGCTGTGTGATAGCAGGGAGAGGTCCAACAGACCCAATGGCATCTTCAGTGTGGCACAGGCTTCCCTCTGTTTTAGTTAGGCAAGGCTATTAAGGGTTGTGGAACCAAGACGGGTAGATGGAGTTAAGATACAGATCAGCCGTGGTCTAATTGAATGGCGGAACAGGCTCGAGGGGCTGAATGGCCTACTCCTGTTCCTATGTTCCCATTCCTATGTTGCAGGTTGCAAACATGTGTTAGTGCTACAGGCTACCTATTGGTCTTGTACAAAATGTAAATGAAACTCAAATGGGTGTTTATTTTAATGGGTGTTTAGCTGGAGGACAGTCACATCCAAAGAAATGGTTGACCTGGCAGAGTTTTTGGGCATTACAAATATTGAAATTTCAGTGCTCTGGTAATTGGAACAGAAGTAAATAGAAAGTAAAGGTCTCACATTAGATCCCGAAGGGTTGCTGTAACACACAGTTTAAGCTGATATTTTATTGTCTGGCACCCATCTTCATTTGTTTCGATGAATGGGCAATGGTATTTTTCTCATTCTGTTTTATTTGCAACGACTTTGAATGGCTTTACTTTTATTACTTAACTAAAGCTACATTATTGTGTAAGCATCATTGCATTATTTTTTTAAAAATAAAAAGGAGTCAATATTAAAACTAAAGAGTTATTGCTTGGTGTTGCTTATGGTTTAAGATAGACTCGTGCCTCACCAGAGTTCTTACTAAAATGATTTTCTCACTGAATTATACAGAAGACTGTTCCAGGGTCACTCCTGTTTTATTTAGGATATTTATCATTTTGCCTTCAGTTCAACAATTTTCTTCATTCACTGTGGATAGTTTACAGGAAAATAAACTCTAAGATTATCAAATCTGACTCAGTTGCTGGGCCAGGGTATCTGGGCCTGGTACTCATTTAAAGTAAACGATCTAGAACTTACCTTCCTGTCTCTTTTGTATTCCTGCTTTTTATCTTTCCAATGCCTTCCTACATTTCTTTCTCATCTTATCCTTTAGTTATGCTGAGTGCCATTTTACGTGAACTCTTATCAGGGCTTCTGATGTGCTATGGCTGAGTAAGTCACATTCCATCTTATTACAGGGATGTGGCATTTATGTTAGGAATCATATTCTGTGATTCCATACATTTTTCTCTGCAAGCAACAAATTTGTGACCTTGATCCTTATATTATGGGTTTAGTGTTTGAAACTCAAATCGTCTGTTTGAGTTTCCAACAGAAGCACCAACCATTCGTTTGTAGATCAGTTCGACAAGACAACCAATGTGGTGGCATCAATAATCTTAATGATTACAGTACAAGTCGCTACAAGGCAGTTCTGACGATAGGTCATCAACCTGAAACATTAAGTCCGTTTCTTTCTCCACAGATGCTGTCTGACTTGCTGAGTATTTCCAGCATTTTCTGTTTTTATTAAGTAAGTACAAAAGATGGATATTACCACAATCCTTTGTTTGTTCTTTGTTCCTGTTCTGACCTTCCCCCTTAAGGCAGTTCTTTATATAACACCAACTCCATGTGGTACCCACATGACCATGATATCATCCAGCCTCGGCTATTCAGTGACACTGTAGCCGATTTAACCCATATATGGACATGCTTTCATTTTGTTTCTCCCTGACTCTTCTCAGTGGTTTTCCAGTGGACACATCTTAAAACAATTTAACATTACACGTGTGGTTGGTGAAAACCATCCTGATCCTAATGGGGCAAGTGAATATGTAAATAGACAATGACAATACGCTTTCATAACAAAATCTGTTGATTAGAAACATTTGAAAGAGATTTTTGATTTCAATACTGGGTGTTCAAGTTTATTTGATGACGCAAATGGATGGGATAATTATGTCAGCCATCAGTTACAGGACTCAGCACGACATGGATCGAGAACCTCTCTCAGCATGCTCCGTGCAGTCTGTGCCTGCAGTAGAAGAGGACCTTTCATCCTTCTGATGAAAGGTCATTGAGCTGAAACATACTGGGCCGAAAATTGCACTTAAAATAACGGTGAGCCTAACAGCGCTCACTGTTATTAATGTGCAAATTAATGTGCAACTTCCGGCGACCGCACAAGCGCAGTCAAACGCAGAAATCCAGAACTTGCTCTTCCTGATTCACCGATGATGTGAAAGCTTCGCGTTAAAGGGACCTTGCCGGCTGTAATCAATAGACCAGCACCAACTTGCTCTCCTGTCCAGCTGGAAACTAATTGATATTGCCACAAAAACGGTACACTGAGTTTTTTTTAGGTCTAAACTAACTTTTAACGTCGTGGTACCACAACATTAAAAGTTAGTTTAGACCTAAAAAAATACCTCTGTGGCACTGAAAAGTAACTTTTAAAAATGTGGAGTCTCCATTACTCCTGATTTTAATAGTTTTTGGATGCGTAATAAAAAATTTAATTTAAAAATTAAAATTATTTTTTTCAAACTTTTTCATCTGTCTCTTTTATCTTAGTCTTCAAATCTTACTCTTTATTTCGCTTTCTCTATCTTATTTTTTAGTACATTTACTAACCTTATCAGGCATTTCCTGGTTTTTAGTCTAAACAGTTTGTCAAATGAGTTTCACTTCCTGGTTCTCGCAGCGTGGCTTGCTTCAAGTTGATTGTTTGAGGGTACGTAGCGATCCTTTCCCCACTCACATGCCTCAGGAAAGAACACTACTGTTTTTTGAACTTGGATTTCAAGGAAGTTGCTGCCAGAAAGAATGCCGTAACTTAGTGGGTGAATTTAAATCTCATGACCGGCGAGCTCTGCTGGTTTGTCGCTTGGAGTAATTAGTAACAGGCCATTAACTCTGTTTCTCTCTCCTCAGATGCTGCCTATCCTGATGAGTGTTTCCAGCATTTTCTGTTTTTATTTCAGATTTCCAGCATCCGCAGTATTTTGCTTTTGTAGAAGAGGAGATGTCGGTTCAAGAAACAAGAACGTCAAATTTGTTTAAAATGAGACTGGAAGGCAACTAATGTAGCCAGATTCAGTGACAGAACAGGAACATAGGAATTGCTAGATGAAAATAAGACCAAGATCCATCCAGCTCGCCTTCTACCATCCTGGTAGCCACATGATACAATGATAATAGAGTTGTTGACTAATCATAACCATCAATCTCAATCAATTAATTTACAACAGACCCAGACATGACGCAAGGAAAACTCCCAGTGGTGGAGAGCTTTGGGAACCATAGGTCCAAAGCCACCTTTTTCCTCCCAAATATGCTACACTTACCACATATCATGTCTCAAATTACTGTAGTCCAGTACATGGGATGCTGCCTTGATTAATGTATGGTAATCAATTACAGCACCAAATGAGGAGGGGGAGGGGGAGGGAATGAATAATTGTGATCTCATGTCTGCAAATCTTATGTTTTCAGGCACTGGAATAAATATTTCTAAAGTTAAATTAAATTAAAACTACTAATGTGGGAAGCCTCAGTTGAATGGAACTGAGAGAATCAGTAACGTTCAGACCAGACTGCAAGCTGTGTTGCTTTAAACTGAGTCCCAGTTCAGATACAATTTTTAACAGTGATTCCTCAGAATATGATATCTTAGGGATGTGAACAAATTCTTTCAAGCATAAACGTACTGGCTTGAACCCAAATCCTACATTGCACTCCCTCCACCCCATGTAGCACGATTGATAGCCAGAGTGAGACTGACAGGAAAACACTTATGCAGTAAAAATGGAAATAGTGAGCTGGTCAGGCAGCCCCCATGGACAGAACAGATGAATTAATGTTTCAGAAATGGACACTCCCCCACTGCTTTGTCAGAATTTGCTGTTTTTGTTTCAGATTTTCAGCATCTACACTTCTCTGCTTTTCACTCAATGCAGTACAATGTCTGCGTTCTAATTTTGTGCGAAATTACTTCAATTTTGTTTTGTTTTTCTTAGTCAGATGAGACTGTCTATGTGCTCACGGTAGCAGCAGGATAATGTTAGTGCCATTATCTGCAGCTAAATTCTTTGTGATCAGCCCATGACTGGGAAGGAAATGTCCTTTTTTTACCTTCTTGTGCCGTAAGTTCATTTTCTCTCTCTGGCATTCGGACAATATTCTTGTGCGGTGATGGAAGGCATGCTGGGAACACATTTAATTCACCTCAATTCGGGGGCGGGGATGCAGAGCTTTGCTCCATCAATTGCAATTGGACATTTCTGGCCAAGACACTCAAAACTGTGCTGGTGCTGGGGGCAACATGCAAGAAAGCATCTGATAGAAACTCTGTCACATGTAAATGGGGGAAAAGTACATCATCCTGAAGGTAGTGAATTTTTACACACACATATCAGCATTTAGATCCATGTCGAGCAAAACCAATGAAACAGCCCATATGTTGTGATACCAGTAATGTTGTCAGTGAACATTATATACAGTGAAATCTTAGGTTGTGCAACAGGTTAGGAATCCCTGCATGTAATGCACATATTTAGACTTACATAAAACAATATTAGCTATATCATTATCAGCTATATAAAAAAACAATATTGGCACTTGGAAAGAATCCCCATATATTAGGACAGCACTGTAGCTACTTGTCTCAGGAAAGCAGATGGGTCTAATCCCCCGCTCTGTAAACCAGGCCTGTCTTGTTTGGCGCATCAGCCAACTGAGATGACATTTGAGAATTCTTTGCTTTTTCTTTCTCTCAGTCCAAGTGCTGCTTTTACTCTTCTGATCCTTCTATCTGTGCCAGTGAGGTGACTGGTGTTATTCCAGATGGCATTGAAGGTTTCATGCCTTAATCTTCTCCTTAATAGAAATCATAGAAGTCACAGTCCATGTCAGCTGTAAACAGGATTTGGACCTCATTTAGATGCCACTGGCTGAGCTGCAGGTGGGCAAATGGGCACCCTCTACAGCTCGCCGGTTATTTGAGGGCAGAAAATCAGCCAGCTGCCATGGAGTGGGACTTGAACCCACAACCTTCTGACTCAGAGACAACAGTGCTACCAACTGAACCATGGCTGAGAAATACTGTGAACATCTGAAAAGGCCTAGAATTAAGGAAGAACCCCTACAGAATTTTAAGATTGTACATTCTCACCTAGGAGTCAGAAAGTTGTGGGTTCAAGTCCCACTCCAGCGACTTGAGCACAAAATCTAGGCTGACACTCCAGTGCAGTACTGAGGGAGTGCAGCACTTCAGAGGTGCCGTCTTTTGGATGAGACGCTTAACCGAGGTCCCGTCTGCCCTCTCAGTTGCACGTAAAAGATCCCATGGCACAATTTTGAAGAAGAGCACAGGAACATTTATCCCTCAGCTAACATCACCATAAAACAGATTATCTGGTCTTTATCTCATTACTGTTTGTGGGACCTTGCTGTGTGCAAAATTGTCTGCTGCATTTCCTACATTACAACAATGACTACACTTCAAAAGTACTTCATTGGTTGTAAAGCGCTTTGGGACGTCCAGAAGTCGTGAAAGGCGCTATACAAATGCAAGTTCTTTCTTTCTTACTCTACTGATCTAACAATATGGCACAGCTGCTCAGCAAACATACCGAACATACGAAGTTGATCACTCCCAGATCTCTTTTGAGCTTTTCCCCAGCTCATTCAACATTACTGCCCAAGTAACTGTGCCTGTCATACTTCTTCCTATGTATAATACCGTGCACTTGTATCTGTATTGAATTTTATTTGCCACAGGCCTCCCTACTTGCACATGTTTCATCCATTTGCTACAATGTCACCTGATCACAGCCATAATTAACTTGAAGGTTGCTGAAAGTCAAGCAACTTAATGACTGAAGGTTGAAAGCTCATTACAAGAGTTCTGATTCGCAAATGATTCAGGCTTGACACAGATTATTTTGGCCAGAGTCTTGCCCCCTGAAAATTGAGGCTGGGATACTGCAATAATAGATTATTAATAATTGAGGTGAGAAGTGCAACAGCATCCAGCAGGCTGTATAGACAGAATCATTATTGGAATTTTTTGCTGAGTGTCCCATAGTATAGAACTTCTGCAGATGATTAGCAAGTGCCTCTTTCTTTATCTTTAATGGAATCTGACACAGAGGACCTGTTAGATGTATGGTGAAACAGAATGCACACATTGTAGAAACTGCCAGAACGGGATGCAATATTCAAGGTGAGTTCCGATTAGGTCAGTATAAAATTTGATCATTATCTCCCCTGACTTATATTTTACTGACTTATGTTTTACTGTTTTGGCTATGTAAGAAAGAAGAAGAAAGTAAGAAAGAACTTCCATTTATAAATCACCTTTCATGACCTCATGACGTCCCAAAGCGCTTTACAGCCAATGAAGTACTTTTGAAGTGTAGTCACTGTTGCAATGTAGGAAACGCGGCAGCCAATTTGCACACAGCAAGGTCCCACAATCAGCAATGTGATAATGACCAGATAATCTATTTTAGTGATATTGGCTCGACATTCCATTGGCTTTGTTGATTGCTACTTTGCATTGGTTAGACATGGTTAGCCTCAAGTCTACTAAGACTCCAGGTTTCTTTCAACTTCATCTTTAACTGTTTCAACACTATTCATGAATGGCATTAGAATGGTACCAGGGATGAAAGACTTCAGTTACGTGGCGAGACACTGGGGTTGTTCTCTTTAGAGCAGAGAAGATTAACGGGAGATTTGATAGAGGTATTCAAAATCATGAACGGTTAGAATCATAGAATCATAAAATGGTTACAGCACGGAAGGAGGCCATTCGGTCCGTCGAGTCCTTGCCAGCTCTCTGCAAGAGCAATCCAGCTAGTCCCACTCGCCCGCCCTTTCTCCGTAACCCTGCAAATTTTTTTCCTTCGAATACTTATACAATTCCCTTTTGAAAGCCAAGATTGAATCTGCCTCCACCACCCCCTTAGGCAGTGCATTCTAGATCTTAACCACTCGCTGTGTAAAAAAGTTTTTCCTCATGTTGCCTTTGGTTCTTTTGCCAATCACCTTAAATCTATGTCCTCTGGTTCTTGGCACTTCCGCCAATGGGAACAGTTTCTCTCTATCTACTTTGTCTAGACCCTTCATGATTTGAATATCTCTATCAAATCTCCTCTCAACCTTCTCTACTCTAAGGAGAACAACCCCAGCTTCTCCAGTCTATCCAAGTAACTGAAGTCCCTCATCCCTGGAACCATTCTAGTAAATCTCTTCTGCACCCTCTCAAAGGCCTTCACATCCTTCCAAAAGTGTGGTGTCCAGTTGTGGCCAAACCAGTGTTTAATAAAGGTTCATCATAACTTCCTTGCTTTTGTACTCTATGCCTCTATTTATAAAGTCTAAGATCTCGTATGCTTTCTGCATGGTTTCGATAGAGTAAACAAGGAGAAACTGTTTCTAGTGGCAGAAGGGTCTGTAACCAAAGGATACAGATTTAAGGTAATTGGCAACAGAACTAGAGGCGACATAAGGAAAAAAAAATTACGCAGTGAGTTGTTATGATCTGGAATGTACTGCCCGAAAGGGTGGTGCAAGGAGATTCAATAATAACTTTTAACTTTCAAAAGAGAATTGGATAAATACTTGAAGGGGAAATATTTACAGGAGTATGGAGAAAGAGCAGGGGAGTGGGACTAATTGGAAAGCTCTTTCAAAGAGCTGGCACAGACAGGATGGGCTGAATGGCCTCCTTCTGTGCTGTATCATTCTATTATTCTATGATTCCATGAACTATGCAATGATGTCTTTTTTTCCTTCTCGTGTGTAACACTTCACACTTGTTTGCATAAATTTCCACATGATTGTACTTGGGATATCTTTGTTTGAGGAGGAAATGTTGTTCTTATTTTCCCTTTTAAATACCTGGAGGAAGTATTCATTCACAATAGTCACAATTTTATGCTCATCTTCAGTTTTGAACACTGTTGTATCTTTTATGGTTTTTACTTCTGTTCTGCGATTGAAACAAGGGATGAGGGACTTCAGTTATGTGGAGAGATATAAGAAAGCTATGCTAAACCTTTGTAAGTCACTAGTTAGGCCTCAGCTGGAGTATTGTGTCCAATTCTGGACACCACACTTTAGGAAGGATGTCAAGGCCTTGGAGAGGGTGCAGCGGAGATTTACTAGAATGGTACCAGGGATGAGGGACTTCAGTTATGTGGAGAGAAGCTGGGATTGTTCTCCTTAGAGCAGAAAAGGTTAAGGGGAGATTTAATAGAGGTGTTCAAAATTATGAGGGGTTTTGGTAGATACGGAGAAACTGTTTGCACTGGTGAGAAGGTCAGTAACCAGGGGACACAGATTTAAGATAATTGGCAAAAGAACCAGAGGGAAGATGAGGAGAATTTTTTTATGCAGCGAGTCGTTATGATCTGGAATGCACTGCCTGAAAGGGTGGTAGAAACAGATTCAATAATAACTTTCAAAGGGGAATTGGATATATGCTTGAAAAGGAAATATTTGCAGGGCTATTGGGTAAGAATGGGGCAGTGGGACTAATTGGATAGTACTTTCAATGAGCCGGCACAGGCATGATGGGCCGAATGGCTTCATTCTGTACTGTAAGATTCTATGATTCTCGTAGACTGTGGTAGGAAGGAGTTTTGCCATTTCGACAAGTACGTCGAGTGAAAAGAGCAAATGAGTTTCTGTTACTTGACTGACAAGTATAATTAGGCTGTTATTTAACAAACAATCAGTTACAGAAGTATTATTGTAAAAGAATAAGCCATTGTTTTTTGAGAGTGGAATTTGCCCCTTTAATCAGCAAGAATGCTCATATTGGCGTGAACTGTGCAATTAAACAGACTTGAAAGACTCACGCAGAACTTTTGTGTAACTCTGTGTCAACTAAGCAGCCCCTTGCAATGACTGGCCAGATTATAAGGGAGAGCCTTTTTTTTGGCACAAAAATTTGAAATATTCTTGTCTATAGTCTTTAAGCTTTGCCCTTTGTACATTGAGATATAGCATGAGCTGCAATGGAAAGTTTTGAAAGTCAGTCATTAGGACACTAGAGCAATTTTGAAAAATTCAGTGTTACATCTGATTTTACATTGTGCCTGGAACTATAAAACATATGAGGAAACAGAGCCTTAGCTGCCAGAGTTTATTGAGAGCATTATCAAAGGAAAAGAATGAAATCTGAATGGTGAGATAGAGCAATTGAGTACACTTCCCTTTAATGGTCTGTAACCGGATATTAAAGTTACAGCAGCCCAAAGACATCTGCATGCATTTTTCATGCTATGCATTTTGAGGAAAAATGTTGCACCAGTCTTCTTGTTTAGTCTCTGTGATTTGAACTGAAATATATCCTCGGGGGTATGACCCTTACAGTTTCCATCTGTAGGAAATGTTTGGATACTGTATATTGCACCATTGTTTAAAGCATGGTAGTCAGGAAAAGCTGCAACACATCAGGACCAAGTAAACTTCAAAATGAAACGTACAATATCTTGTTAATATATAGTTTGTCAAAGTTAGAGGTTGTCCTGACAGTTAGCTTGCTTAAATGGAAAAAAAGGTTTAAACTGTTTTCATTATGATCTCAGCTTGGTGTGTAGGATATATTAACCAAGGAGTGTTAAGTAACAGTGACATTGAATGGAATAATATCCATATAAACAAAACTGATTTCAATTAAACGGTCAATGTATCCATTTCAACATATTGTGTTAGATATGTGTGCATTTTACAAGAATAAAACTTGAAATATTCCAACAAAGTACAGCCAGAATGTTTGCTGCCTCTATGCAACCCAGATCCCTCCCTCTACAATTTAGTTAACTACCTTTTACACAAAAGAATTCCTCCATTCTTTCCCTGCCCTTACGTCTCTCTCCCATCCCGAAGGCAGCACTTCATATTAGGGTGCACAATTTCACAGACAATGGGGACTATCCAGTACTTTATGTGTGTCAGATGTGGCTCAGTGGGTAGCACTCTCGTGTCTGAGTCAGAAAGTTGTGGGTTCAAGCCCCATTTCAGGGACTTAAACACAAATTCTAGGCTAACACTGCAATATAGTACCGAGGGAGTGCTGCCCTGTCAGAGGTACTGTCTCTCAGAGGCTCCTACCTTCCCACTCAGGCGCTTGTAAAAGGTCCCAGTGTCCTGGCCAACATTTATCCCTCAATCAACCTCACTAAAACAAATTATCTGGCCATTATCACATTGCTGTTTATGGGACCTTGCTGTGTGCAATTTGGCTGCAGCATTTTCTACATTACAACAATGGCTACACTTCAAAAAATACTTCATTGGCAAAGCGCTTTGGGATGTCCTGAGGTCATGAAAGGTGCGATATAAATGCAAGTCTTTCTTTTTCAAGGAGCTAATTTTCACATTTGAGCCTGGGCAGTGAGCGTTGATAGACTGTTTTTATCTCAGGAGCATCACAACTAAGCCTGACCATCACAGCCAAGCCTGACCCCGTCCTTTGCAAAGATCCATACATTCACTTCTAATAGGGTTAGCTCGATGACAACCATGAACAGCAGATCTGGCTGATTTTCTCACCCTCGGCCAGGAGTGCCGAGGCTAATTGTAGCACCCCACAGCTGTCTGGCTGAAAATGGTTAATTCACCACATGAAGGATCTAAACATGGATCCCTTCCTAGTCTGTAAACCTCAGAACCACACCACATGGAGCAATTACCTTCTGGGCTACGGGAGGGAAGGAGAAATAACATTGTTATCCTTTAAAGGCCTGTTGTAGTGATCAGTTTGTCGTGACATTGTTACATGAAATAGTTCAACCCGTTCTATGAGGTACAACAGTGACTACACTTCAAAAAGTACTTCGTTGGCTGTAAAGAGCTTTGTGCATCTGGAGGTCATGAAAGGCACTATATAAATGCAAGTCCTTTCCTTCCCTTTTACTTGAACAAAGGTTCACTGGTAATTCATCTCATTACTGTTAGCGGGACCCTACTGTGCACAAACTGGCTGCTATGTTTCTCTGCATGACAGAAATGGTACAATCTAATTTAGTGACAGCTTTGGATCTGTGGTAGCACTCTCACCTCTGAGTTAGAAGGTCATGGGCCTACTCTAGTCACTTGAGAACATAACCTAGGCTGGTACATCAGGGCAGCAGTGAGGGAGTGCTGCACTGTCGGAGGGGCAGTACTGAGGGAGTGCTGCACTGTCGGAGGGGCAGTACTGAGGGAGTGCTGCACTGTCGGAGGGGCAGTACTGAGGGAGTGCTGCACTGTCGGAGGGGCAGTACTGAGGGAGTGCTGCATTGTCGAAGGGGCAGTACTGAAGGAGTGCTGTACTGTCAGAGGGGCAGTACTGAGGGAGTGCTGCACTGTCAGAGGGGCAGTACTGAGGGAGTGCTGCACTGTCGGAGGGGCAGTACTGAGGGAGCGCTGCACATTCGGAGGGGCAGTACTGAGGGAGTGCTGCACTGTCGGAGGGGCAGTACTGAGGGAGTGCTGCACTGTCGGAGGGGCAGTACTGAAGGAGTGCTGTACTGTCGGAGGGGCAGTACTGAGGGAGTGCTGCACTGTCGGAGGGGCAGTACTGAGGGAGTGCTGCACTGTCGGAGGGGCAGTACTGAGGGAGTGCTGCACTGTCAGAGGGGCAGTACTGAAGGAGTGCTGTACTGTCGGAGGGGCAGTACTGAGGGAGTGCTGCACTGTCGGAGGGGCAGTACTGAGGGAGTGCTGCACTGTCGGAGGGGCAGTACTGAGGAAGTGCTGCACTGTCGGAGGGGCAGTACTGAGGGAGTGCTGCACTGTCGGAGGGGCAGTACTGAGGGAGTGCTGCATTGTTGAAGGGGCAGTACTGAAGGAGTGCTGTACTGTCAGAGGGGCAGTACTGAGGGAGTGCTGCACTGTCGGAGGGGCAGTACTGAGGGAGTGCTGCACTGTCAGAGGGGCAGTACTGAGGGAGCGCTGCACATTCGGAGGGGCAGTACTGAGGGAGTTCTGCGTTGTTGGAGATTTTTCAGATGAGCTGTTAAACCAAGGCCCCGTCTGCCCTTTCAGGTGGACGTAAAGGATCCAATGGTGTTATTCAGAAAAGAACAGGGGAGTTCTCCTGGTGTCACGGCCAACCATTTTCTCTCAACCAACATCAGTAAAACGGATTGGGGTAAAAATTGGACTGCGTTGCACCTGTGATTCGGGTGTAAAACAGGCATGGAGCACACCAACTTAACAGTGGGACTCCGCCCAATCTGTGCAGGCGTTACTTCCACTGCTATACCCGTGAGCCCATTTTTTAGGCATCCCGGGCGGACAACCAAAACAGGTGTTAGGCCCCTTAAACATGTTAATAAGGATCCTCATATCTGTTGAAGGACCCCTTTCCAAAACGAGTTCCCGATGAGTGGCCGCCAACAAAAGGTTAGTTTCAGACATGTTGTTCCCCCCCGCATCCAGTGCTGGCAGCTTGCCCCAATTACTCAGACCAGGCCCAAGGTCTAATTACTACCAATCGTCAGGCCTCATAGTTTGGGCATGCTGTATACAAGCCCAGTCTAATTTCTACCCCATTATGTCGGTCCTTTATCTCATTACTGTTTGTGGGACCTTGCTGTGCATAAACTGGCTGTTGCATTTCTTTAAATTACAACAGTGACCACACTTCAAAAGTACTTCATTGGCTGTAAAGCACTTTGGGACATTCTGAGGAAGTGAAAGGCGCTATAGAAATGCAAGTTCTTTCTTATTCTTCATGTAAAGAAAGAACTTGTATTTATGCAGTGCCTTTCATGACCTCAGGGTGCCCCAAAGCACTTTACAGCCAATTAAGTACTTTTGAAGTGTATTCACTGTTGTAATGTAGGAAACATGGCCACCAACATAGCGCACAGCAAGGTCCCACAAACAGCAATGTGGTAATGACCAGATAATCTGGCCAGGTAAATATTGGCCAGGACTCCCCTGCTCTTCTATGAATAGTGCCATAGGATCTTTCACGTCCACCTGAGAGGGCTGACAGGGCCTCTGTAAAACATCTCATCCGAAAGACGGCACCTCTGACAATGTGGCACTCCCTCATTACTGCACTGAAATGTCAACCTGGATTTTGTGCTCAAGTCTCTGGAGTGGGACTTGAACCCACGACCTTCTGGCTCAGAGACTCAGTGTAGGGCAGTTCTGAGAGATGTGATATGTCCCTAAGTAAATGGAAGTTCTTTGTCTTACTTTTTTCCCCCTGCTAATTGTATTTCAACCACTTTATTTCCTTCATGGCACCATGTTCTATTTGTGAAGCAGGTGCACTATTCTCAGGCTTCTGCTGATGTTAATCTGAACTGGCTGGTACAAGAGCAGTATGGGTGCTTCAATCTCTTGACATACCTTCTGCTCCTCTATGGAACCGGCTCACTTCTTTGTGCCTTTTCCAGGTGGACCAGCTGAGATGAGGAACTCCTTACTTTGGGGAAAAGCAAATGGTACAGAATGCCAGTGACTATTGCACTGTAAGTTGTGATCGAAACATCAAAATAAACCCGCCATTTTTATGACATAGATCTGGTGTAACCATCTGTTTTTTGTTATTTAAACTGTATGCTGCAACGTGAAACTGGAACCAAACTTTCCTGGGCCTAGTAAATATTGCTTGTAATACATTTTAGAAACATTCAAGAATGCTTCATTTAGAGCATAAATAATGTGTTTCTCACAGTACTGTACATCATAGCTGATTAGGGAATGATAGCAATTTTAAGTGAAAAGTTACAAAACTCGAAAGCTGCGACAAGATTTTTCTCGCTTATATTTTCATTCAATGTGTTGCGTTATTTGTTATCCAGTACTGTACACGCGATCATAATCCTGGTTCAGATTCTGTAGAATGGGAACAGCTGCTGAAATCATTTACCGTGATTCAAAACAGAACACAGACCATTGCTTTTGAGGGCTATATAATTGCTGTTTAGACGGGAACCTGGGCCCTTTGACCATCTCATGCCCGCAGTGGTTCCAGGCACATTTTCCATACGTTTATTTCTGACGTGTTGCTGCTGCATGATAAAGACAACGAGGATTTGATTTTTCAATTTAAAGTGAAATGAAACTTTCTTTTTTTTCCCTGAGGCTATTTTTGCAAACTCTCTAGTCATTTAAGCTGATAAACCTCTGTGCCCAGTTTAGAAATGTCAAGTTCTTTTTAAACTGCTCTTGTTACCGGGCTATGGAAAGAATGAGATAAAATCAGTTCAGAGTTGCTCGGAAACAGCAGTGGCATAAAAACGTTTGTGAATTTAAACAAGCTGTGCAGTGTTTCTTTAGCTGCAGTATATTTCACAGCACAGCCCCCAGGCAATCTAGAAATCCCCCCGCCATTTTCTCAGCCTCTGACCTCCTCGCGTTTCCCATGGCTCATTCACTGCCTGTTTTGCTGCATAAGTTGAAACACACTTTGCAGCTTAGGGTGAGCTGAATATTTCCCTCAATGGCAAAGGCGAAAATATCATTTACCTGGAGAAAGGGCAAAACTGTTCCTGCATTCGGGACGGAATCTCCCTTATTTAATGCTTCCCCCATCTCCCTTATTTAATGCTCGTGGGGGAAGGGGTTTCCACTACAATGAATACTTTCTTATGCTGTCTCTTGTTTACCTCATTTTTAAAAATTCTAAACTCAAAACAACATGCCCCCCACTAAATCCTGATAAAGCTTTTTCTTTTCTTTCTGTGTGAATTTTGATGTTCATCAAGGTGAGGGACATAAGTGCAATTTCCATTCAGGCCAGCGCTCCTACATCAGGTACAGCATGTACAGCATATAATCCAGGCTGACACTTCAGTGCAGTACTGAGAGAGTGCTGCACTGTCGGAGGTTCCGTCTTTCGGATGAGACTTTAAACCGAAGGCCTCTCAGGTGGATGTAAAAGATCCCATGGTACTATTCAAAGAAGAGCAGGAGAGTTCTCCCCGGTGTCCTGGCCAACATGTATCTCTCAACCAACATCACTAAAAACAGATTATCTGGACATTATCGCATTGCTGTTTGCAGGACCTTGCTGTGCGCAAATTGGCTGTCATGTTTCCTTCATTACAACAGCGACTACATTTCAAACGTACTTCATTGGCTGTGAAGCACTTTGGGACATCCTGAGGTCATGAAAGGCGCTGTGTAAATACAACTCTTTCTTTTTAGGGTTGCCAACCCTCCAGGAATTGAAGTTTAATCTCTGGAACACTGCTGAGAGCAACCCGGGAGAAAAATCACAGGGGCATCAAAAAAAATAATTTTCTTTCATCACTTTTATTTATTAGTTATAAAAATGTAAGAGTCGGGAAAGAAAAGGATGTTTGACTGACAGTCAAGAATCACCCAATCAGGTAATGAAGAGTCTGTTCGCTTTCCAATTGATCGTGGGTAGGGGGTACGCTATGAAAATGGACAAATCGGGTGACCAATGGGGAGGGGCGCTGGAGTTGGGGCAGTTGGATAAAACCTCCAGGAATACATCCAGCCTGAGTTGGCAACACTAAGCATGGCTGGATGCAGAGTATACACCACATTTACACCTTCCAGCGCTGGGATGCGGGTTCAAATCCAGGCAAGCCGATAGGGTGAATATCTTCTGGTATGGATCGACCCCTGTGGCTGAAAGAGTAAGCCCGAGACTCAATAGATATTGGGCCTCGGAGCTGCAGACACCTAATAGGCTTGTTTCAGGCGTAGGCCCTGGACGCCTATGTTTTTGCCTACACCAATATGGCAGACGGCACGGTCAAATTTCTAGGTGGTTGTAACAGTCAAATATAAACTCAGCTTGAGCAGTCTCAATCTAGTTCTTATTCTGTCCCATCACTGTGCCTCAGGCCCAACTTCAGGAGGATAGCCCCCTACTTGTGATATTTTTTCCATTTCCCACACCAGTCATCATGTGGTCACCCTGAGATGAGAGGGTTATCCTATGAGGAGAGATTGAGTAGAATGGGCCTATATTCTCTGGAGTTTAGAAGGATGAGAGGTGATCTCATTGAAACATATAAAATTCTTAGAGGGCTTGACAGGGTAGGTGCTGAGAGGTTGTTTCCCCTGGCTGGAGAGTCTGGAACTAGGGGGCATAGTCTCAGGATAAGGGATGGGTGATTTAAGACTGAGATGAGTAGGAATTTCTTCACTCAGAGGGTTGTGAATCTTTGGAATTCTCTACCCAGAGGGCTGTGGATTCTTAGTCGTTTAGTATATTCAAAACTGAGATTGATAGGTTTTTGGACCCTAAGGGAATCAAGAGATATGGGGATCAGGCGGGAAAATGCAGTCAAGGTCAAAGGTTAGCCATGATCTTATTAAATGGTACAGCAGGCTCGAGGGGCCGTATGGCCTGCTCCTATTTCTTATGTTCTTATGTTCTGCGTGAGAATGTCAATTTAGTGCCAATTAGTTCCAAATTAGGGCAGTTTTATACCATAGGCCCATGCCCCCAATTGACTTGCAATTAGGAAAATAGTTGTCAGTAATTACATATGCCTTTCTAACTATTTACATCCAATTTGATATTATTTTATTATTTCTTTGTGCTCTACGTTTAGGACTTCCACCAGTTTGTGTGTAACACAATTGCACACAAAGGAGGTGAAATTGTTCCTCGTTGCACCCATTTCTGGGCAGAAAATGGGGGCAAGGACCAATTTCAGGACGCAACATCCTGCGCGCGATCTGTGCCTGCTTTAGGCGTCCCTGCCACCCGCCTGAAATCAGGGGCCTAACACCCGTTTGAGGACCCCTGTTAGAAATTTGCCTGCCCAGAGCTGGAGGCCCCAACAAAAATGTAGATATTTTTTAGACTTATCTTCACGCTGAGCTGGGAGGAGCAGGGGTGTTCCACAGAACTGCTGAGGACTGTAGCACCCCCACTCCCCAACTCACAGGACCTAAGGGCCACTGCCAGTGAGGCAGGCAGCCCATAATACGCGCGAGGCGACCAGTGAGCTACCCTTGGAGGATCGGCAGCTCACCGCGATTATTAAAAAGGTGACCTGAGGCCCAATTTCGGGAGGGCCTCGGGCTTCCTCATGCCCTTGGTGCATGCCGACTGTTCTTCACCCGAAAACGGGCGGAGACCCAATTTTTACCACGATATTTTGCGCAGTTTTGTGCTAGCACTTGGTAGGAGAGGAATCTGCGCCTGTGTCTTCCCAGCAATTGAAGTTTTAAGTATAGGAACAAAATCTGTAGCACTTGCACACTTAGGGCTTGATCCACAACTGGCAGGGCACACCTATTTGCCAGGCGTGAGTATCTTGCGACCCTGCAAGTAATACAGCATTTAGAAGCAACAGGGAGTCCACCAGAGGCTCCTGCAAATATTGTTGTGAGAAAAGAAAGGAGAAAGAACGTGCATTTAAATAGTACTTTTAACGTCCTCAGGATGTCCCAAAACGCTTCACAGCCAATGAATTAATTTGGAAGTGCAGTCGCTGTTGTTCTGTAGGTAAAGTTGAATGTTGCGAGAAGAAGTGAAATTTAAAGCAGGGTATTTATTTTAAGACAGCTAAGGAAGTTGCTTGCATGCTGGATTATAAAGTTCAGCTGTAAATGCACCCAAAGTGCAGTTACTCACCACCACCAGCTTTTCCTGATGTATATCTAATACTGTCCAGTGCTGAGCCAATATAAAGTGGAAGATGTAAGTTCCTATAAATGTTTTTATCCTCCTACTGAGAGGAAGAGGTAACATTGAGAGGGGTCATGTTCTGTCACAGTCTGTTACATTGTACAATTTTTACCATATTGAATGATGTCAGCATCATAAGTTTAGGTTCCTAACGGCCATGAAGGAAAATGACACCCTTTGAAACCAGCCCATGATAAATTAATTTAGAAACAGTGGATGTGGTGCTATGCTGGGCCCTGGATAAAAGCCATTCAATCAAAACTTGATCTGGGTGGCTTACAGTGTAAGAGAAATTAAGATTTAATTCAAACTGTCTGTCAGGCCTAATACCGTAAAATACTTTGTAGAATGGAGCCATGCTGTCAGACTGCTTGTTCAACATCCAGTATTAGATGAGCCTTAACTTCCTCCAGCTAAACATTGCAAAGTCCAAAATGATTGCCTGCAGCTCTTGTCATAACCTCCGCACGCTTTCCACCGACTTTATCCTCCTCCCCGGCCATTTGCTCAGGCTGAACCAGATTGTTCACATCCTTAGCATCCTGTTTGTCTCCAAGCTGAACTTCCAACCCCACATCAAAGACCGCCTGCTTACACCTCTGGACTCCCACCCGCCTCCACCTCAGCCTATCTGCTGCCGGAATCTTCGCCCATGCCTCTGTCACCTCTACACTTGATTACATCAATGCCCCCTTGGCCAGCCTCCCATCTTTCATAAACTCAGCTCATCCACTCTATTGCCCACATCCTATCCCACACCAGGTCATGCTTGCCTATCACACTCGTCCTTGCTTTTGTACATTGGTCCTGGTGCCCAAACTCTCCAAATTAAAATTCTTGTCCTTGTCTTCAAATCTCTGCATGGCCCTGCTCCTCTGTAGCCTCCTCAGGCATACAACTCCACTCTCCATGAACTCTCCATTCTCTGACTCAGGACTGTTGTACATCCTGCCCCTTTGACCCAAGAATGACGGCCGTGCCTTTAGCTGCCTAGGTCCCACACTTTGGAATTCCCTCCCTAAACCCATCCAATTCTCTCTCCTCTTTTAAAACTCTTCTTGAATCCCACCTCTTTGACCAAGCCTTTAGTAACTCCTTCCAACATCTCACTCGTTGGTTAGGTATCGGTTTTCCTCACACCTCTGTGAAGCAACTTAGGATTTTTTTTTAACTTTAAAAGGCTGCATAAGTGCAAGATCACACAAAACTTGGAAATGCAGTAAAAAGTGAGAGGGATAGTAGCAGACTTCAGGACATAAGCCGATTGGTGAAATGGGCAGACACATGGCAGATGAAATTTAATGCAGAAAAGTGTGAAGTGATGCACTTTGGAAGGAAGAAAAAGTAGAGGCAATAATGTTACAATTTTAAAGGGGGTCCAGTGTTGCTATGACATTAATAATGGGAAATATATCTGTCGTTAACACATCATTTGAATATGTTTGCCCACATTTGATGGCCACCTGGAAGCTCCAGCCAGCTGCAGGGAGCCAACAGAAAGTGCTCCTCGTCCCATTTTCTGCCCATACCCACTGGAGTTACAGTCGGAAAAGAGAATCTGCCACCTTATCTCTGCAATCTCCGCCAGCCATATATTGCCTCCTGAATTCTTCCTTCCTTTGACTCCGACTTTTTGTGTAGCCTGCTCTCCTTCCTTCGTCCCACCATTGATGGCAGCACCTTTACCCACCTCGGTCTCTTTCAACATCTCTTCGACTAAGTTTTTGGTCACTCCTCATCATTTCTTGCTACCTGGCTTGACATCCCTTTCCTTACATCTATTTGTGGAGCATCTTGACACATTAATAATAAATTATAAATGTATATAGTTATTGCCTTCTGAGGGTTCATGCCCTGAATCCAGAGCCTCTAATATGAACAACACATAGAGAATATACATAGAAACATGAGTAGGCCATTCAGCCCCTCGAGCCTGTTCCTCCATTCAATTAGACCATTGCTGATCTGTATCCTAACCATTTACCCGCCTTGGTTCCTTAACCCTTAATACTCTTACCTAACAAAAATCTATCAATCTCAGTTTTGAAATTCTCAATTGACCGAGACTCAACAGCTTTTTGGGGGAGGGAGTTCCATCTTTCCACTAACCTTTGTGTGAAGAAGTGTTTCCTGACATTACCCCATAACGGCCTAGCTCTAATTTTAAGGTTATGCCCCCTTGTTCTGGACTCTCCCACCAGAGGAAATAGTTTCTATCTTTCCTATTAAATCCTTTAATCGTCTTAAACACTTATATATTATATATGTAGTTACTTTACTTGATCCTATTAATTAGGATTGTAATTTAACAACATGTAGAGGAGTAAATGATCTCTCACATTGAGAATGTGAATACATTTAAGCAATTATGACCAACAACTAAAGGCAACATTATCATTTTAAAATTAATTCTACTTATACATACTGATAAATATGGAAAGAATGAATACTATAAATTCTTATGGAGAGGGAGATAGGCACAAGAATACATGATTAAAGTGAGATAAAAGTAAATTTTCGTGAAATAAAACAGCAATAGAAATGTATAAATTTTAGACACTGTATTTAAAGTGTCTGCTCATTTGCTGACAGTGTTAAACACAGTCTTTATGTTTACTCTGCACTGCACACTGAAATTAAAAGCCTGGCCAAATTAACAGCGACAAGACAATTCTCAATGAACAATTTGTGCCAACATTTGAACATGTTATTATACTTCACAGATAATCAATGGGTGTTACTGTACTACCAGGCTTAATTATTAATTTGCTCATACCTATGTAAACACTGCAAATTGGTTGGTTGACAAGATTGTTTCAAACTTTAAGGTGACCTTGCTTTTTTATATTCCAGAAAGTTGATTAGTTTTAAATTATGTTTGCAAATGTTGAAGGCAGATTGATATAGTCTGTACTTTAGCACATAAAAACGATGAATTTGCTTCAATTTTCCAACTTTAAATCTGACCCTGTCTGCTGTGTTCACTAGTACTGGCTTTGGTGCTTAATTATGAACCATGGTGGGTGGTGCATGGGATGTAAACCATAAGTAGCATCAGGACTAAGAGTTTGAAATTAATGCATGCATGAATGAGTTATATGCTCAGATCACAAGGTGTGGTTTTTACTTCAGAAGCACTACTCCTGATTCATGTTTTATTTTTAGCACATTTGCAATTTTTAAACTACATTTTAAATGACATGCCTGGCAGATCCGTTCTTTTTTTAACCGGAGTTTATTTTATGTCTTGCTGCTTTAATAGTGACTCAGTGGTAGCACTCTCACCTCTGTGTCAGAAGGCTGTGGGTTCAAGTCACAATCCAGAGACTCGAGCACAAAATCTAGGCTGACACTCCAGTACAATACTGAGGGAGTGCTGCACTGTCGGAGGTGTCCTCTTTCCGATGAGATATTAAACCAAGGCCCCGTCTGCCCTGTCAGGTGGACGTAAAAGATCTCATGGCATTATTTCAAAGAAGAGCAGGGGAGTTCTCCCCAGTGTCCAGGACAATATTTATCCCTCAACCAACACCTAAAAACAGATAATTTGGTCATTATCACGTTGCTCTTTGTGGGACCTTGCTGTGTGCAAATTGGCTGCTGCGTTTCCTACATTACAACAGTGACTACACTTCAAAAGTACTTAATTGGCTGCAATGCGATTTGGGCTATCCTGAGGTTGTGAAAGGCACTATAGAAATGCAAGTCTTTCTTTTTAAAATAGTCTATCAGCAAGATAGGGATGTTGGGATCTCGGTCTGAGTTTGTGTGAAGACTGATGAGGAAAGAGACATCAAGTTACAGAATGTGGCAGAAATAAGGATTAAATGATCAACAGAGCAAGAGCAGATTAAAGAGATAAGTGTAAAGAATTCAGGAGGTGAGACTGAAGGAGGACTAGTACGAGATAGGCCTTAAACAGGTCCTGAAGAGGCTGGAAAAGTGAGATGACTTAAATAAAGGATTTGGTTTACATGATTATTTGGTGAAGGAATGTGCAGACACAAACAACATTTTCATCCAGCATCAAATAGATTTAACCTTAGGTAGGGTAGATATGATTTTGAAATTGGTTTCAGCTGTTTGTACTGAAAAATGGTTCCTTTGTCTGTGTTAAGGGAGTGGTCAATCAATGGTCATAAAACTGAAACGGAGTTAAGATAGAGGCTGACTTCCTTTACTCCACTCCCAGCTGAAGGATTGGAGAAAAATTGGCAATGTGACCAGGCTAGGTTGTTTGATCTGTAAATTAACCAGGATGCAGAAACTCTGTCACAGGACACAATCAAATTATACAGGTCTAAACATTAATAGATTTTCAAGGCCGTGGTGAAGTGTGAATATCTACTCATCAAGTGATTCTCTGCATAGGATACTTCATTGAACTTGATTGACAGTTCTTTATTCAGATGCCTTTGGCCTGGAATATAGAATGGAGATGTCTTATCTCGAATTTCAGTTCAGTCTAATAGACAGCTGGGCTCTGTGCAGTGGATGGAAATTTCATACCATCACATCCAACACATTACAAAGTCTTTAACTGTTTCATCCAAAAGTCTTTTTGTGTACAGAATTGTGTAAGAAATACATTCTAGAAAATGAGGTTTTAATCCCCTGTGCACTGATGCTATCTTCATTATTTTCTAAGCATTTGTGCAATCAATAATTTGCATGTTTTATTCCTTCTATGCAATTATCTTAGTTGTAAATAAATCTATTCCTTTTACCATGAACATAATGGTCCGACATTGTGGCATTTACCACCTCTTGGAGAAGACTGGAGAAAGTGGCAGGCGTCCCATTTAAACTGATGGCCTTCTACCATAAAGGGGTAATTGATAGTCCAGGAGTGCACCAGCTCACTCACAGCACATATAAAGGTGCAAATATTAGCTTATAGCAAGCACACACAGTCTGTTTAGGGAAACTGTCTCTGCTGCAAGCACAAGATAAAAATGTTGGGAGAAAGCCTAACCTTAACAATGGGTGATGAATAGTGGAAGTGGAACCATCTTTCAATGTAGTTGTATTTAATCATTAATGTAGACAAAGCATTGCTGGACAAGTCAAGCTGGGAGTAAAACTAGTGTCAATTGAAAAATAAACAACAGGAATAAACTACACAGGGGGTCCAAGTTATGTATTAAAACAATTTAGACAAGTAGAAATTTTTTAATTTTTTAAAAAAGGGGCCTGGGTGCCATATTGAATTATCCTTTCACCTGTGGAAAGTGAGCTTTAATTGATAGGATGAACATCTCTATCTGCCAACTGTACAAATTGTATAAGAAATTAATCTGTATAGTTTCATCCCAGTTGGCACTAGGGGCAGGGGGAAGGAAAGAGAGAATGGCATGTAGACAGCTACATCTTGCACACTGGTGCCAACTGCAAAAACCCTAGAACCACCCCAGCTGAGAACAGTGGGGTGGGGGGCAGGCAACTCATCGCCCTTCCAAGAATAAACCAGCACCTCCTCCTCCTCCTCTCTTAATATGGTTACATTATGAGACGAATTATACCGGCTATACTGTTACCATGTAAGGCACTGGTCAAATCTTGTGCAACAAAAATTAAGCATTTTTTTTGGTCTAGTCTTAGCTTTGTACCTTTAACTTGGTCATAAGGACCTTGGCTTTCCAATCGTAATATCAAGGGTAACCCATTCATTCTAACTTAGTTCCTATATTACAACACTTCAAAAAGTACTTCACTGGCTGTAAAGCGCTGAGGTGTCCTGGGGTCATGAAAGGTGCTATATAAATACAAGTCTTTCTTTTTTCTTCGTTACGGTCGTTTTTACAATCAGAAAATCTAGGCCATAGAGTTTAATAACCAGCTGCTCGATACAAATGTGTGTATTTGTTGGGCGTCTCCAAACCTTGACAGAGGACCCATGCCACATTCGAACAAACACATTCTGTGTGATTTGCCTTTGTTAAATGTGTGACTGACAATTACTTTTGAATGTAGCTAGTGAAGTTCAGGGAGCTCTGGCAATTGTTTTCAGGGATATTTAACAAACTCAATCAGTTGAGTTGAGTCAGGTCATTTGGAACCTTCAGAGAAATCGGTTCATCCAGTTTAGCTCCACAGAATGAAAGATTACAAGTAAAGAATACTGTGTGTAGAAAGGCTAAATTCAAAATAATAGCTTAGCCTCTAGATTTCAACCATTTATTGTTCTTTCGTTCAAGGAGCTGGTTATTATACATACACACACACCTATACATTTATATAGTCAGTTATTTATCTATTGTTCAAAAAAATGCACTCGTGGTCTACTGCTCTGAGAGGATGTAAGAATGGTCCAGTGCAGGCATAGAGCAGATTCTATAGCTAAAACAATTACAGAAAGGTTTTCTATTCATTGTACTAGGCTCCCTTTCAAAATCTTACCTGGATATCAGGGCCAGTGAAGATACTCTCCAGACTCACTTATAAGAGCAATTTAAAACACAGAAACCAAACTACTTAGAGTTGGAATGGCAGAAAGGACCCAAGATGTAACACCCCATCTGGACTACAGTGTGCAAGATCTGGTCTTACTGCAAGGATATTATTGCCCTTGATGATATAAAGACGATAAACACAGATGACTGAAGCATGAAGAATTTATTGTTATGATGAAAGGTTAAGGAAGTTGAGCTTGTTATCTTTGGAAAAGAGATTTCAAGGTAACTTAAGTGTTCAAGATCATGAAAGGATGCTGATAAAAGCAAACTATTCATTGTGGGGAAGGATTCGAATACCAGGGATCACAATTTAAAAATTAGTCAGTTAGGTATGCAAAGGAAAGTCAGGCAGAACTTCTTTACCCAAAGTAATAGATTTGAGGAATAGGCTACTAGGGAAGGCCACTGCAACAGACAATATAATGGGTTTAACAGGCAATTAGATAGCTTCTATAGAGAGAAGGATTTGAAGAATACTTAAGAACAGGTAGGTGGATTGATCTTTCAATAAGAGGTGGGCTTGTTAGGCCTAGTGGACTTTTCCTAAAGGTTATCCTCGGAGATTGAATGAAAAATAACTATAACTTATAACAGGGGTGCGGCTAGATAGTATGTCATGTCGTGCTCACCATTACAGGTTTCTAGATTCATCTAGAAAATATCATAGAATCATAGAAAGGTTACAGCACGGAAGGAGGCCATTCAGTCCATCGAGTCCGCGCCGGCTCAACGTAAGAGCAATCCAGCTAGTCCCACTCCCCCGCCCTTTCCCCGTAGCCCTGCAAATTTTTTCCTTTCAAGTACTTATTCAGTTCCCTTTTGAAGGCCATGATTGAATCTGGCCTTCAAATGGGAACTGGATAAAACATGGCCAAGCGATCAAGCAAACAACCTGCCGATGATCTTATGCATCTTATGCTTATGAATGGCAGATTGAGCCACGCCTAGGGACAGATCCTTGGACCTACTCGTCCTGTGTGGCAAATAGACAAAAATGAACACTGTGGAGGGAAAGTGCTCCAGAAAGTCTAAATGCAGCTTCTTCAAAATAATGAAACAGGGGCTGCAGTCTCTGGCATATAAATGTGCAACACAGAAAGCTCCTTGCTCCAAAACAGGCATGTGGCAGGGTGGCATCAGCCTTGACTCAGTGGTAGCACTCCCACCTCCGAGTCAAAAGGTTGTCAGTTCAAGCCCCACTCCAGAACTTGAGCACTAGCCTGACATGTCAGTGCAGTACTGAGGGAGTGCTGCATTGTCCGACATGCTGTCTTTTGGATAAAATGTTATACAGAATCCCAATCTGCCCTCTCAGGTGGATTTAAAAATCCCATGCCATTATTCGAAGAGCGGGGGAGTTCTCCCGGTGTCCTAGCTAATAGTCATCCCTCAACCATTATCCCTCAACCATTACCCCACAAGCAGATTAACTGGGTCATTTATCTCAGCTGTTTGAGGGACCTTGATATGCGCTAACTGGCTGCTGCATTTGCCTACATAACAATAGTGACTATATTTCAAAAGTAATTAATTTGCTGTCAAGCACTTTGGGACGTCCTGAGAATGTGAAAGGTGATATATAAATGCAGGTTCCTTCCTTGTTTGCACAGTGGTGCACGTACTTGTTAGAGGTCACTGTGCCATGCACTGCAAAGTGCTGGTGGTTCTGGAAAGAATGCATAAATGCAAGGTCATTCACTAGAAACACCTGCACTCAGGTCAGTGAAGGAACTCACCACCCCAGGTGTATCCTGAGTGGAGATGAAGGCTAGCAGAGGAAGAGAGAAGAGATAAAAGGAGAAAATATCGATATTTAGTACTCACGCACCAGGCCATGGCCAGCAATAACCTTGGGGGGGAAAAATGACAAAGACTGCTGAAGTCAAGGTGCAGAACAGGATCAGCCTTGCACTGTTGGTGACTCATGCCAAACCTGATTTAAGAGATCTTGCAAATGCAAAAACCAAAATGTCCCACTGCTCATCTTGTCAGTTCATCACCTTAATAAGCAGGATACTGATTTACGAGTGGAGTCAAATGGAAGCTCTCTTCAGCATTATTAAAGGCAAACTAAAATATTTCGATGCTCTATAGCTGGCAATGTATCAATCAAATAAAATCTTCAATAAAAATTTTTTTTTTTTAAAAAATGGGATTAATAATTTGGTTTGTACAAAAGAAATTTTGAAGTATTCCAAGGCAAACTCAAACAATAGCAGTGCTCTTTTTGCCCACAATATTCTAAATCAATCGTAGAAAAGTTGATCCAAGTGTAGTTTGAAAACTGATTTAGGGTGCATTCACACTGTAACCCTGTGGTGTTGGCATGAAGCACTTTTGCTTTCTCACCGATCCTGCAGCTATAGTGTCACTGCAGCCTGAATCAAGGCCTGACCAAAAAGAAACGAGACTTCCCAGAGGAGGCAGTCACTCTGTTTTGCTTCAGAGGGCCCTCACACCCAATTCACACTCCACAAGGTTAGCACTGCTGTGAAGCCAAAACCACTACATGCACCCTTAGATGAACAGTGCAACAGCCTTTGAATTCTGAATGCCACTAGCAACCTGAAACATACATTTTTCAGCAAAGCACAAAATTCCGAGGGTGATGGTCTACAAAAGTAATTGGTCTACCAATTACAGAATTAGGAAAAGGCCACCACACTTGGTTTAGCTTTAATTTTTAAAAGGAAGTGAAAAATTTGCTTTGCCTGTTGCCAGGATACCCAGAGCCTATTTGCAAAATGTAACGTTGACAATGAGATTAGTTTGTGTTCTCAGCTTAATAGTCAACCAATTTGGTTCACTTCTTCTTCGACGGTATCTGCTACCATGTTCAGTCGGCAGCTCCGTAGGACTTTTACCAGCATATCCACAGTGGCATCTTCTCCTTTCACCCTCTGCCACTCTCTCAGTGCCTGCAGAATCTGTTCCCGCATGTCAGATGGATATCTATATTGAATTTGCTGAAGTAGTGCTTCTTTATGCCCAAGTTTTCTTGCGAACATCCGCCAGTCTTTTCCAATGTTACTACAAATTACTTCAAATGCAGCTTCCAGACGTTCTAGAAAATAAAGCAAAACTCAGTTTTGAACTAAAGAAATCATGATTTCAAGCTTAGCAACAGCTGACAGCTTCTTATTAATCCACACGACAAGTTTAGCTTTGGTGTAAAGCAGTGTAAATCGTGGTGGGGGGGAATTTAACAATGGTGTTCTATAATTCTGCACCAAATTAAATAGCTTATTTACAATCAATGCCTCTCAGAATTTTCAAGACCTGGATCATTTACACCTTTCCCTGACCCCATGCCATCAATCTTCTCTTCACTGAACACTTGAATTTTGGCTTTCACCCTCCACAACTTAAAGAACTGGCATTTATATCGCACCTTTCACAACCTCAGGATGGCCCAAAGCACTTTATAGCCAATTAAGTACTGTTGTAATGTAGGGTACAGTAGCACAGTGGTTACGTTACTGGACTAATAATCCAGAGTCATGAGTTCAAATCCTGCCATGGCAGCTGGGGAATTGAAATTCAATTAATTAAATAAAATCTGGAATTAAAATACTAGTATCAGTAATGGTGGCCACGAAACTACCGGATTGTCGTAAAACCCATCTGGTTCACGAAATGTCCTTTAGGGAAGGAAACCTGCCGTCCTTACCCTGTCTGGCCTATATGTGACTCCAGACCCACAGCAATGTGGTTGATTCTTAATTGCCCTCTGAAATGGCCTAGCAAGCCACTCAGTTGTAAAATCTCACTAAAAAAAGTCATAATAAGAATAAAACCAGATGGACCACCCGGCATCGGACCACTAGGCACCGGACACAACAAAGGCAAACCAAGCCCAGTCGACCCTGCAAAGTCCTCCTCACTAACATCTAGGGACTTGTGCTAAAATTGGGAGAGCTGTCCCACAGACTAGTCAAGCAACAGCCTGAAGTAGCCATACTCACAGAATCATACCTTTCAGCCAATGTCCCAGACTCTTCCATCACCATCCCTGGGTATGTCCTGTCCCACCGGCAGGACAGACCCACCAGAGGTGGCGGTACAGTGATATACAGTCAGGAGGGAGTGGCCCTGGGAGTCCTCAACATTGACTCCGGACCCCATGAAATCTCATGGCATCAGGTCAAACATGGGCAAGGAAACCTCCTGCTGATTACCACCTACCGCCCTCCCTCAGCTGATGAATCAGTCCTCCTCCATGTTGAACACTTGGAGGAAGCACTGAGGGTAGCAAGGGCACAGAATGTATTCTGGGTGGGGGACTTCAATGTCCATCACCAAGAGTGGCTCGGTAGCACCACTACTGATCCAAGCTGGCCGAGTCCTGAAGGACATAGCTGCTAGACTGGGCCTGCGGCAGGTGGTGAGCGAACTAACACGATGGAAAAAAAACTTACTTGACCTCGTCCTCACCAATCTACCTGTCGCAAATGCATCTGTCCATGACAGTATTGGTAGGAGTGAACACCGCACAGTCCTCGTGGAGACGAAGTCCCGTCTTCGCACTGAGGACACCATCCAACGTGTTGTGTGGCACGACCACCGTGCTAAATGGGATAGATTCAGAACAGATCTAGCAGCTCAAAACTGGGCATCCATGAGGCGCTGTGGGCCATCAGCAGCAGCAGAATTGTATTCCAGCACAATCTGTAACCTCATGGCCCAGCATTTTCCTCACTCTACCATTATCAACAAGCCAGGGGATCAACCCTGGTTCAATGAGGAGTGTAGAAGAGCATGCCAGGAGCAGCACCAGGCGTACCGAAAAATGAGGTGCCAACCTGGTGATGCTACCACTGAGGACTACATGCATGCTAAACAGCGGAAGCAACATGCTATAGACAGAGCTAAGCGATTCCACAACCAACGGATCAGATCAAAGCTCTGCAGTCCTGCCACATCCAGTCGTGAATGGTGGTGGACAATTAAACAACTAATGGGAGGAGGAGGCTCTGCAAACATCCCCATCCTCAATGATGGCGGAGTCCAGCACGTGAGTGCAAAAGACAAGGCTGAAGCGTTTGCAACCATCTTCAGCCAGAAGTGCCGAGTGGACGATCCATCTCGGTCTCCTCTCGATATCCCCACCATCACAGAAGCCAGTCTTCAGCCAATTTGATTCACTCCACGTGATATCAAGAAATGGCTGAGTGCACCGGATACAGCAAAGGCTATGGGCCCCCGACAACATCCCGGCTGTAGTGCTGAAGACTTATGCTCCAGAACTAGCTGCGCCCCTAGCGAAGCAGTTCCAGTACAGCTACAACACTGGCATCTACCCGACAATGTGGAAAATTGCCCAGATATGTCCTGTCCATAAAAAGCGGGACAAATCCAATCCGGCCAATTACCGCCCCATCAGTCTACTCTCAATCATCAGCAAAGTGATGGAAGGTGTCGTCGACAGTGCTATCAAGTGGCACTTACTCACCAATAACCTGCTCACCGATGCTCAGTTTGGGTTCCGCCAGGACCACTCGGCTCCAGACCTCATTACAGCCTTGGTCCAAACATGGACAAAAGAGCTGAATTCCAGAGGTGAGGTGAGGTGAGAGTGACTGCCCTTGACACCAAGGAGCCCTAGTAAAATTGAAGTCAATGGGAATCAGGGGGAAAACTCTCCAGTGGCTGGAGTCATACCTAGCACAAAGGAAAATGGTAGTTGTTGTTGTTGGAGGCCAATCATCTCAGCCCCAGGGCATTGCTGCAGAGTTCCTCAAGGCAGTGTCCTAAGCCCAACCATCTTTAGCTGCTTCATCAATAACTTTCCCTCCATCATAAGGTCAGAAATGGGGATGTTCGCAGATGATTGCACAGTGTTCAGTTCCATTCGCAACCTCTCAGATAATGAAGCAGTCCGAGCCCGCATGCAGCAAGACCTGGACAACATCCAGGCTTGGGCTCATAAGTGGCAAGTAACATTCACGCCAGACAAGCGCCAGGCAATGACCATCTCCAACAAGAGAGAGTCTAACCACCTCCCCTTGACATTCAACAGCATTACCATCACCGAATCCCCCACCATCAACATCCTGGGGGTCACCAGTGAGCAGAAACTTAACTGGACCAGCCACATAAATACTGTGGCTACAAGAGCAGGTCAGAGGTTGGGTATTCTGCAGTGAGTGACTCATCTCCTGACTCCCCAAAGCCTTTCCATCATCTACAAGGCACAAGTCAGGAGTGTGATGGAATATTCTCCACTTGCCTGGATGAGTGCAGCTCCAACAACACTCAACAAGCTTGACACCATCCAGGACAAAGCAGCCCGCTTGATTGGCACCCCATCCACCACCCTAAACATTCACTCCCTTCACCACCAGCGCACCGTGGCTGCAGTGTGTACCATTCACTGGATGCACTGCAGCAACTCGCCAAGGCTTCTTCGACAGCACCTCCCAAAACCACAACCTCTGCCACCTAGAAGGACAAGAGCAGCAGGCACATGGGAACAACATCACCTGCACTTTCCCCTCCAAGTCACACACCATCCCGACTTGGAAATATATCACGGTTCCTTCATCGTCGCTGGGTCAAAATCCTGGAACTCCCTTCCTAACAGCACTGTGGGAGAACCTTCACCACACGGACTGCAGCGGTTCAAGAAGGCGGCTCACCACCACCTTCTCAAGGGCAATTAGGGATGGGCAATAAATGCCGGCCTCGCCAGCGACGCCCACATCCCATGAACAAATAAAAAAAAATTGTGACAGCCAATTTACACACAGCAAGATCCCACAAACGGAAATGAAGTAACGACCCAGATATTGTTAGTTGACAGATAAATATTGGCCAGGACTCCTGCTCTTCTCCAAAATCGTGCAACAGAATCTTTTACAGCCACCTGTGAAGGCAGGCGGGACCTCGGTTTAACATCCCATCCGAAAGACGGCACCTCTGGCAGTGTAGGAATCCCTCAGTTCTGCACTGAAGTGCCAACCTAAATTATGTGCGCACGTCTCCGGAGTGGACTTGAACCCACCACCTTCTAACTCAGAAGTGAGAGTCAACGCTGACACCTTAGCCCTCCAAATCCCCAAAATATCATCCAATCTGCTCTTCTCAGAACCCTCTCCAACAGATCGACAACCACAATTTGCATTTATATAGCGCCTTTAACCCCCCCCCTCCTCCTCTCAAACCCCTTTTACCTGTGTCTGCTCCCACTTCACACACAGGCTGCTGCAGCTGCCCGTGTCCCCTCTGGAAAGCAGACAGTTGATTCTCAAGGTCGGGCCTTTTGATGTTCTTCAAGAGGACAGACAGAAAGTGGGTGTCTTCAGGGGAGAGCAGGCTGCGCTCCTCCAGCGCCTGGAACAGCTGGTTCCCGCTGGAGATGGTTTCCAGCTGCCTCTTCCCGACACTCTCCTTACACAGGAACTTCAGGCTCTCCAGGTTGTCCGCGGACAGGTCCTGAGAGATGTTGTTGAGCATCGCGTTGAACTCCATCCCCGCCGGGCCCGCCATGTCTCCCCGGACAACCGTTAAACAGGAGGGAAGGAACCTTCTAGACACCGACTCCCAACGGCCGGGATCGGGGCCTGAGCCCGTGGACCCTGACCCCTGACCCTGTCGCTCGGCCCCCGCCGCCCTCGGGGACTGATATTCCCGCTCTTTTAATAAACGGATGACAAGCCCCCGGCCCCCCGGCCCCCCGGCCTCCCGCAAACTCCACACTTCCGGCACCGCCGACTCCCGCTACCGCCCCATCTAGCGGCGCAGCAGTAATGTTGCACCCACCGTCCCCTCTCCTCTCCACTCCCCGCAATGGACAGTGCAATTTAATGCTTGGGAGATGTCAATCATCCAAAGTCATCACTTATTTCCATGTATGTTACACACTTTTAAAAATAGATAAATACCCAGTTTCCTCTTCATCCTTCCTGTATGTAGGTTTTCACATCGGTCTGCATTAAATTTCATCTCCCATTGCTCTGCCCACTTGCATATTTTGTCCATAGGAGCATAGGAACAGGAGGAGGCCGTTGTCTGTTCCCCCATTCAATCAGATCATGGCTGATCTGTATCTTATCTCCATTTACCCGCTTTGTTTCCAAATCCCTTAAAGCCCTTGCCTAACAACAATCTATCTCAGTTTTTAGATTCTCAATTGACCCCCAGCCTCAATAGCTTTTTGGGGGAGAGAGTTCCAGATTTTCACTACCCTTTGTGTGAAGAAGTGCTTCCTGACATCACCCCCGAACAACCTAGCTCTAATTTTAAGGTTAAGGTCTGACTCATTCTATAATCTCTGGGCTGCCTCCTCTGATTTCACTGCCCTCTCCTAGTCTGGTTGATTAATTTGATCACTTAGCACCGAGTTTCTAGATCAGGTCGTTTATGTAAATTAGAAACTGTAGTGATCCCAGCACCGAGCCCTGAGGTACCCTACTCAGACGATTGTTATTGCCGCAATGTGTTATTTAAACAATAAAAGTTCAATCAACACTACTGCATGGCAAAATATTATGTAGCGTCTCTGAATGATCTTGTGAATTATTATCTCATTGCGTGCGTGAGGGAAGGGAGTAAAGGAATTTAAGTCTTAAGAATGGTGATGCAGAGAATGTCACTCACTCAGCATCACTCCTGTGTACCATCTAGTGGTTAGTTATAGAAAGGAGCTGAGGCCTAAGAGCAGTCTGTCTTTATAACTGGGGAATATGGTGCACAGCAAAGCAAAGAACCAAAGAAGGAAAGAGAAGAAACTCTCTTTCTCTTAGAGAAGCTAAGATTGTATAACTATACCAGGCAGATACAGGCAGATATAAGTCTGTCAATTAGACATACAAATTTCCCTGCGATCAAGGGAGATGAGATTTAAGACAGCTAATCCAGGTACAGTTACCATCGTGGAAGGTGAATTTACCCTGGAGCAGAGGATCCAGAAGGTACAGATAACACCTCCACAGATGAAGGTTCATCCCTCTGATATCTTAGAAAGCTAATACCATCCTACCAGAGGAAAGTGAAGCAACCAGTTCACCCACACCAGTTCTGGAAACATTGACAACAGCTATCTAATTGTAAGGAGTCTAATTGTAAATTAATCGTGCCAATTTGTGTCAATCTGAGACACTAATATCAACTGTAAACTTTTAATCAGCAAGCAGCTAATGCAGAATTACTGTGAAATAACTGAACTGCCTTTGTAACCTCTTATTTATTTTGTTAATGAACACTATCTACTAATTATTTGCATACTCAATACTTAATTTTAACTGCTGTTAACTATGATTCTAAGGTTAATAAAACAATTGTTGGTTCATGATTTTGTTGTCTGACTTCTCTAATAATTGATAAGAAAGGATTAATCCATTCAGATCCATATTTGGGGGTGGGGGGGGGGGGGTGTTGTGGTAGTGTAAATGGTAATACAATCTGAACTGATTGATGTAATATAGTCGGCCAGCCGAATTTAGGCATCATTAACTCCTATGCATTGATAGGGTGGTAAACCCTAGATTGTTCCTTGACGAGGAGTGAAGAGGTGAAGTATTTTTCTGGTTTTCACGATGAATATTCTCGTCAGGTTATTGGTACCAGTGTTCTTACACATCACTGAATGTATCACTCCATAAATAATTAGTATGTGTGCCTGAAAATTTTTGAAACACTTTTAAAAAGACTGAAATTGAAAACAGGAATTGAAGGAAATAGAATACAGGTCAGTGATCACTTGTGTTGTAGTTGATATAACTCACTCAAGCTGGGATGCCTCTGAGAAATATGGCACTGGTATTTTATTAAGTACTGGCTTGTGATGTATATTCATATTCATGACAGATACACACATCATTTTGTTTCAAACCTATCAGCTTCTGCAGTCTTTTTACATTCATTTGGCAGCTATGTATTAGAATTTACCTCAGGTTTACCTATTTCAGTTAATTAATAAAATAATGCAGTTATGATCATACATGCATCTTTTAAATATTATGGATATAGCACACCCATCCATCTATTATACATAAAAGTTTAAGGAGGGGGTGGGGGGTCCATCACACTGCAGACATATTGGCCCAGAACCTGCTTAAAAAAGAACGGTGAGCTCAACAGTGCTCATCGTTGTCAGTGGCAAAATCGCAGAGCAAGTTCCAGTGCTTGCAGATGTGCAATGAAATCCGGAAATCCGGAACTTGTTCCTCCTGGTTCGCCGGCAATATGATAGTTTTGAATTAAAAAGATATCGCTGACTGGAATCTGTGGCGCTTGATTACGGAGGTTGGTAAAGACAGGGAGTGAACCTCTAATGGATTGAATTGCTAACAGAATGAAGACTTTCAACTGGGAATTTGGTGAGAGTGGGAATTAGGTGCAGAGGGGGAAGGAGGTGCTAAGCGATTTAAACCAAGGAACTATAAACTGGACTATCAACTTTAAAACTTAAATTAAAAATACATACAATTTTTTTAAAAGGCTAGGAACAAGACTGAGTGAAGCATAAAGGGAGCTGCACGAGGAATCAAAAATCAAAAAAAAGTCAAAAACTGATGTCACAAGACAAGAAGGAGCGCTAAGGGTAAGTCAGTAAGTATTTAGTTCATTGGTTAGTGTTTTTAGTGCTTATTGTTCTTAGTGGTTAGTTCCTTTAGTGGTTGCTTAATGTTTTTTAGTGGTTAGTGTTTTAGTGTTAGATAAACGGTAAATTGCCTTAAAGCTAAACAAACAGTTTAAATAACTATAGCTAACCATAGAACCATAGAACCAGCGAAAAGATACAGCACGGAAGGAGGCCATTCGGCCCATCGTGTTCGCGCCGGCTCGAAGAACAACCAGGTGCCCATTCTAATCACACCTTCTAGCACCCGGTCTGTAGCCCTGCAGCTTACAGCACTTTAGGTGCAGGTCCAGGTACTTTTTAAAAGAGTTGAGGGTCCCTGCCTCTACCACCAATTCGGGCAGCGAATTCCGTATGCCCACCACCCTCTGGGTAAAAAAGTTTTTCCTCATGTCCCCTCTAATCCTTCCACCAATCAGCTTGAATTTATGTCCTCTAGTTCTTGAACTCTCTGCTAGGGGAAACAGGTACTTCCTGTCTACTCTATCTGAGCCCCTCATAATTTTGTACACCTCAATCAAGTCACCCCTCAGCCTCCTCTGCTCCAAGGAAAACAACCCCAGCCTATCCAATCTCTCCTTGAAGCTGCAATTTTCAAGCCCTGGCAACATTCTTGTAAATCTTCTCTGCACTCACTCCAGAGCAATTACGTCCTTCCTGTAATGTGGTGACCAGAACTGCGCACAATACTCCAGCTGTGGCCTTACCAGCGTTTTATAAAGTTCCATCATTACATCCCTGCTTTTGTATTCTAATCCTCAGCTAATAACGGAGAGCATTCCGTATGCCTTCGTCACAACCTTATCTACCTGTACTGCCACCTTCAGGGACCTGTGCACATGCACTCCAAGGTCTCTCACTTCCTCTACCCCTCTCAATATATTCCTGTTTACTGCGTATTCCCTTTTACTGTTTGCTCTCCCTAGGTGCATTACCTCACACTTCTTCGGGTTGAACTCCATTTGACACTTTTCCACCCACTCCACCAACCTATTGATATCTTCTTGGAGTCTACAGCTATCCTCTTCACTATCAACTACACGGCCAATTTTTGTGTCGTTTGCAAATTTGCCAACATGGCAGGACAGCTGGGGCCCGTCACATGCATATCCTGTGCCATGTGGGAACTCCAGATCACTATGTGTGTCCTGGAAAACCACATGGGTAGGAAGTGCTGGCAACTGCTCAAGTTAGAGATCAGAGTTTCTGAGCTTGAGGGGCGGCTAGGGTCATTGCAGTGCATATGGGAAGCTGAAAGTTTTGTGGATAGCACATTTCAGGAGATGGTGACCCCGCAGCTACAGAGGGTTCAGGTGGAGAGTGAATGGATGATCACCAGACAGACTAGGAGGAAAAGGCAGGCAGTGCAGGAGTCCCCTGTGAGTGTGGCACTCTCAAATCAGTATTCAGTGTTGAATATTAGTGAGGGTGTTGAAACCTTGGGGCAGTGCAGTCAGGAGCAAACCCATGGTGCCATGGGAGACTTGGCTGCACAGGGGGGCACAAGAAATGCAGTTGTTATTGGGGATTTGATAGTCAGGGGGATAGACAGACATTTCTGCAATGTCGCCATGAGTCCCGCATGGTGTGTTGCCTCCCTGGTGCCAGGGTAAAGGACATCAGTGAGAGGGTGCAGAATATTTTGAGGGGGAAGGGGAACAGCCAGAAGTCGTGGTCCATGTGGGAATCAATGCCATAGGAAGGAAAAAGGGCGAGGTCCTGCAGTCAGAGTTACATGAGCTAGGGAGGAAGTTAAAAAGCAGGACCTCAAAGGTAGTAATCTCTGGATTACTCCCAGTGCCATGTGCTAGTGACTAAAGGAATAGTAGGATAAGACAGGTTAATGCGTGGCTGGAGCAATGGTGCCGGAGGGAGGGCTTCAGATTCCTGGGGCATTGGGACCAGTTCTGGAGCAGGAGGGATCTGTATAAGATTGACAGGTGGCACCTCAACAGAGCTGGGACCAACGTCCTCGCAGGGAGGTTAATTAGTACTGTGGGGAGGGTTTAAACTAATTTGGCAGGAGGGTGGGCATCAGGATGAAACATTAGCGAGGAGAAACAAGGTGCACAGAGGACTGGGAGGAACAAATGGAGTAAAGAATAGTTCAGAAATAGGAGGGATCTGACAGGGGGAAAATGCGAGGCAATCTAAGATGAGTTTAGAGTGCGTGTGTGTAAACGCATGTAGTGTAGTAAATAAGGTTGGTGAGTTGCAGGGTCAAGTCGCCACATGGGACTGTGATACAGTGGCAATAACAGATAACTAGCTTTAAAGAAGGGGAGGATTGGGTACTTAATATTCCTGGCTACAAGGTATTCAGGAAAGATAGAGAAGGAAAGTAAGGAGGGGGATGGGGGTGGCAGTATTGACCGAGGAAACTAATATAGCACTGGAAAGGGATGATGTAATTGAGGGGTCAAAGACAGAATCTATTTGGTTAGAATTAAGGAACAATAGACTGGGACAGTAACAGCGAAAAGGGGGAAGTGGGGGAGGAATTCCTGAAATGTGTTCAAGAGAACTTTCTGGAGCAGTGTGTTTCCAGCCCAATCAGGAAGGAAGCAGTGCTGGATCTAGTTCTGGGGAATAAAGTGGGGCAGGTGGAGCATGTTTCAGTGGGGGAGCATTTGGGGAACAGTGATCATAATATCATTAGGGTTAGAATAGTTATGGAAAAGGTCAAGGCACAATTAAATGTAAAAATGTTTAACTCGAGGAGGGCTAATTTCAGTGAGTTAAAAAGGGAGCTTACCCAGATGGATTGGAATCAAAAATGGGCAGGCAAAACAGTAATTGAACAATGGAAGGCCTTCAAGGAGGAGATGGCTCAGGTACAGAGTAGACACATTCCCATGAGAGGGAAAGGAAGGGTATCCAGAGCTAGAGCTCCCTGGGTGACTAAAGATATAGAGATTAAAATGAAACTGAAAAAGGAGGCTTATGATGAATGTAAGGTTCATAATACAGTAGAGAACCAGGCTGAATACAAAAAGTACAGAGGAGATTTAAAAAAGGGAATAAGAGAGGCAAAAAGAGAGTATGAGAATAGATTAGCGGCTAACATAAAAGGGAACCCAAAAAATCTTTTATAAACATATAAATAATAAAATGATAGTCAAAGGAAGGGTGGAACCGATTAGGGAAAAAAGATCTTCCTGTGGAGGCAGAGGGTATGGCTGAGGCACTAAATGAATACTTCGCATCTGTCTTCACTAGAGAAGAGGATGCTGCTATTGTAGCAGTAAAGGAGGAGGTAGTAGCAATAGTGGTTAGCATAAGAATAGATAAAGAGGAGGCACTTGAAAGGTTGGCAGTACTCAAAGTAGAAAAGTCACTGGTCCAGATGGGATGCATCCTCGTTTACGGAGGGAAGTAAGGGTGGAAATTGCAGAGGCTCTGGCCACAATCTTCCAATCCTCCTTAGATATGGGGATGGTGCCAGGGGACTGGAGGATTACAAATGTTACACCCTTGTTCAAAAAAGGGGAGAGGGATAAACCTGATAATTACAGGCCAGTCAGCCTAACGTCGGTGGTGGGGAAACTTTTAGAGGCAATAATCCAGGACAAAATTAATTGGCACTTGAAAATGTCTAAGCTAATAAATGAAAGTCAGCACGGATTTGTTAAAGGAAAATCGTGTTTGACTAAGTTGATTGAGTTCTTTGATGAAGTAACAGAGAGGGTTGATGAGGGGAGTGCGGTTAATATTGTGTATATGGACTTTCAAAAGGCTTTTGATAAAGTACCACATAATAGACTTGTTAGCACAATTAAAGCCCACGGGATTAAAGGGATGGTGGCAGCGTGGATACAAAATTGGCTAAGGATCAGAAAGCAGAGAGTAGTGGTGAATGGTTGTTTTTCAGACTGGAGGGAAATAAACAGTGGTGTTCCCCAGGGGTCAGTATTAGGACCACTGCTCTTTTTGATATATATTAATGACCTGGACTTGGGTATAGAGGGTATAATTTCAAAGTCTGCAGATGATATGAAACTCGGAAATGTAATAAACAATATGGAGGATAGTAACAGACTTCAGGAGGACATAGACAGACTGGTGAAATGGACAAACACATGACAGATGAACTTTAATGCAGAAATGTGTGAAGTGATGCATTTTGGTAGGAAGAATGAGGAGAGGCAATATAAACTAAATGGGACAATTTTAAAGGGACTGCAGGAACAGAGAGACCTGGGGGTGTACATACACAAATCTTTGAAGGTGGCAGAACAAGTTGAGAAGGCAGTTAAGAAAGCAAATGAGATCCTGGGCTTTATTAATAGAGGCTTACAGTACAAAAGCAAGGAAGTTATGTTAAACCTTTATAAAACACTGGTTAGGTCTAAGCTATTGTGTTCAATTCTGGGCACCACACTTTAGAAAGGATGTCAAGGCCTTAGAGAGGGTGCAGAAGAGATTTACCTGAATTGTACCAGGGATGAGGGACTTCAGTTATGTGGAGAGACTGGAGAAACTGGGGTTGTTCTACTTAGAACAGAGAAGGTTAAAGGGAAATTTGATAGAGGTGTTCAAAATCATGGATGGTTTTGATGGAGTAAATAAGGAGAAACTGTTTCCAGGGACAGAAGGGTCGGTAACCAGAGGACACAGATTTACGGTGATTAGCAAAAGAACCAGAGGGGAGATGAGGAAGCATTTTTTTAACGCAGTGAATTGTTATGATTTGGAATGCACTGCCTGAAAGGGTGTTGGAAGCAGATTCAATAGTAGCTTTCAAAAGGGAATTAGATAAATACTTGAAGGGAAAAAAATTATAGGGCTATGTGGAAAGAGCAGGGGAATGGGACTAATTGGGTAGCTCTTTCAAAGAGCCGGCACAGATACGATGGGCCGAATGGCCTCCACGTGTGCTGTACCTACTATGATACTATGAATGGACCTGCGTCAACTTGATCTTGTGCCCAGCTGGAAAGTAACTCATATTGCCACAAAACAGGTCTGAACTAAGTTTTAACAGCGTGTTAAGTCTTAATGACTGCCAAACAGGTAAAAATTAACTTTTTAAAATGTGGAGTCTCATTACTCCTTATTTTAACAGTTTTTGGTTATCAAAAATTTTTTATTTAAAAATGAAAACCCTTTCTTTTACTTTTTCCTTCTGTCTCTTTTAGTTAATTTGGTTATTTCTTATCCTTTCTTTTTTCACTATCTATCTATCTATAACTGTTTTGATCAATAATTTTAGTGTTCTACCTTTCACTTCCAGGATTTTACATTCCAGCTCGCAGAAACTGTTTGCAGCGTGTCAAAAATGCTGCAATCTGATTGGTCGAGGGGAGTGAGAGGTCGTCTCGCCTCTCCCATGGGTCCTAGCTTCGCTGGGCTCTTCTCCGCCTCCTATTAGAGGAAGTGCACCCGATAAAGACCGCGGTAAGTTGGTGGGTTAGTATAAATCTATGGAGCCGCGAGCACTGTTGGTTCGCCTCTCCGAGCAATTTCTGGGCCAATGCTTCAAAGTATCAATGATATATCAAAATAGAGAAAGGCAAGGCAATTAATCTCTTTGATTGACCTCAGATTAGTGCTAACTTATAGTCTTAAAGTGACAGGCCAGATTTAACACAGCTTCACCTTAGCAGTAGAATAATACATTGTGTATTATATAACATTATGCTCCTATCCTTATAAAACAGTGCAATATCCATCTCAAAGTGAGTAATGCTATTTTACAAAACAAATGTTTCATTATAACACAAAATCCCCATTTTGTTTGTCTGGAATTTGCTCGTTTTTTTCTATTTTCTATTGAGCACCCTTTACTCTTCCAATTCCGAATTACTGTGAGTTTGCCTCTTGCCCAGTTCCACTGTTAGTGGCATATCCTTCAGCTATCATGCTCCTGCACTCTGCAATTCTCTTCCTACCACCTATCTCCCTTTCTTTAAAATCCTCCTTAAACCCTAACTCTTTGACTGTAGCTTTGGTCATTTCTCACAGCTTCTCTACCACTTCCTGTGAGATGTCCTTCCATCTATCTCCTTTACAGCACCTTGGGATGTTTGTTACATTAAAGATGTGTACAAACATAGGTTGATGTTGTTTTTGCTGCAACTTTTTCCGAGCACTCACTGGTGGTGCGGAACCTTCTCATCATCAGTACATATTGGAAAATTACAGGCGCTAATCCCCAGAAAATTAGCCCCGCTGCCTTCCACTTTGAATAAAAAATAGTGAATTTCGTCTAATCAGGATCACCGCAGCTTACAAATTAGCACCATCTGCTGGCATGCAAAATCCACTGCATGCTTGAATATATGGAATATATTTTTCTCCCTTCACTAATGAACGATGTGTTGTGATTCAATCCAATTTGTGTTTACAGAGTTCAATCATTTCCATGCAGAATCTGATTCCATTCTAAAAAAAGTTGGCTTTTCATTTACACCAATCTGCAGCGGGGAGACTGATGGCACAGAGTGGAACTGGTGGCTTATTTAAAGTTATTTGACCAAGTTCACAATAGGAGTTGAGGAACATTATTGTTTAGGTATCAGAAAGAATATCCTTCAGGATTTCCATGATGTGTTACTTTTATCAGTTCGTCTGACACACCCTCTTTTCAGAGGTTTAGATTCAATCAGCAAATAAAGTGTGACTTTCCATTCTCTCGGTGTTCAGGAGATTTGCGGTACCAAGAATATAATCATAGAAATGCATGTCAATTTCTATGGCAATGCCCACAGCTTTTATCATTGTTGTTCTGGACAAGGTCAGTAGTTTGTGCAAGGAGATTTGACTGGTGAATGGTTGCTAAGTGAGATATTAACATTTGTAATACTGTGTTGCTATTCCCTAACATGGGAGGGAGGAATTAGGGGTTACGGGGAGCGGGCAGGAAATTGGACATGAATTTAGATTTGAGGTTAGGATCAGATCAGCCATGATCTTATTGAATGGTGGAGCAGGCTCGAGGGGCCAATTGGCCTACTCCTGCTCCTATTTCTTATGTTCTTATGTTCCATCACCCCTACTACCAGCTGCTCTTTTCTAGATGCATTCCCATCAACCATGGCAGATACAATAATAACAACAACAACTTGCATTTATATGGTGCCTTTAATGTAGTAAAACATCCCAATGCACTTCACAATCAAAATGTGTCATATAAGGAGATATTAGGACGAGTGAGCAAAAGCTAGGTAAAAGCAGTAGGTTTTAAGGGGCGACTTAATGGAGGAGAGACTGGAAGAGAGGCTGAGAGGTTTATGGAGGGAATTCCAGAGCTTAGGGTCTAGGCAGCTGAGGGCATGGCTGCCAATGGTGGTACGATTAAAATCAGGGATACGCAAGAGGCCAGAATTGGAGGAGCGCAGAGATCTCGGAGAGTTATAGGGCTGGAGGAGGTTACAGAGATAGGGAGGGGGTGAGGGCATGGATGGCCTATTTGCTTCTTCACATGCCATCATTCAGAGTCTTGTGCACTCTTTCCGGGTGAGATGGTCCAATCTAGTACACTATTCGCTGATGGCAGTGGAGTTTTCTCTATATTGGGGAGACCAAACGCGGATTGGGTGTTAAACCCATTAACTGCCTCTTTGTAATATTAATTAGTATTTCTATGCTGTTGGTAAGGGTATCAAGGGACATGGAGCTAAGGTGGGTAAATGGAGGTTTGGCACAGATCAGCCATGATCTAACTGAATGACGGAGCAGGCTCGAGGGGCTGAATGGCCTACTCCCGTTCCTATGTTCCCGCCCACTGTTCTTCCCTCTGCCCTTTGCTTTGGTCGACCCTGAAAAAGAGGTTCTCCTCCCCTTTTCAATTCCGATGTAAAGGTCTCAATCCGAGAACGTTAAGATGCATTTTTTTCCTCTTTTTTAGATGCTGCGTGTTAGTAATCCAAACTGTCTTAGTTTGTAAAAAGTTTTTAAAGTCTCCAGCAGATGGGGGAGATGCCTAAGGAATGTTAGAGGAGATTTGCAACTCATAATTCACCATTGATGCACTTGGCAAGGGCAATAGTTACTTATGGATATTCCCTACAGGGTTTTCCTAATTGTTGCACTGCAAGAATAAGATCTGATTTTCAGATAATCCTGGATCTGTATTTCATAAAATGAATTTTGGAGATGCCAGAAATTATAACGTAGATTGTTTTTTTTCCCCCCAAGACAAAGTTGCTTTCAATCCCAGCAGTCTATGACAGCTGATATCTGTATCTGGCTGGCACCAGTGTATTAAATCATATTTGGTAATGGCTATTTAAAGCCAGTATATGCTACATAATACTCAGTTCTGCTTATACTCTATATTATTTCTAAATATCACTTACATCAGTGATATTTATTTAATTGAGTAGAATGGACAAAAACATTTAGTTCCAGTGCCGTTGCATTAAAATGTATATCCACTGTGTTGAGCTATTTTGTACAGCTCTATATTTTTTCTCTTGCCAATTATCTTCTTCCCTCTGAAAATGCAGTTTCACAGATACCAGTCACCTTTGGTACATTTCCCAAGTGATTATTATTCATATGTGAGCCTGAAGAGTGACTATTAGCCGGTGTGACAATGGAAACTTGGGGCTCCATTTTAGCACCCGCTATCGGGTGCGTCCCTGGCGGGGGGGGCTCTGAAAATCGGGGAATCCTGGAGTGGGTCGGGAGCCCGGCTCCAACCCACCCACTTCCGGGTTCCCCACAGACGCGCCGATGTGCGCGCGCAGCCCCCGCATGTGGGACTCCCGCAGGCAATTAAAGCCAGCGGGGTGCCACTTAACGATATTTATCTAGCTATTTCAGGTCATTAACAGACTTGATTAAGGGAATATGTCAGGAGGGGTGGGATTTTAGAAACAACTGGGACTGTTTCCCACACTGGGGGAAACACTCCCAGTTGAAATGGACGTGTTGCAGCTATCAGCCTGTGGCAGCTGCAAAGGTCCATTTGACAGGTGGGGTTGGGGGAGAGACCCTCACTCATTGCAGGAGGCCACTCTGTCACTTGGGACAAAGTTTGGCCTCCACCACCCTCCTCCTGACAATCAAATTCACCAACTTGCACACTTATCCCGGGGTCCAGAGACATGTACCTACCTTGCGGACCCCCTCAGATGTACATCTTCCGGATGGGGGCCGCCGTAGCTGCAGTCATGACATCCTCGCAGGCCAAGCCGTCCACCTCTGACACGTGGAGCTCCACAACACAGTGCTGTGACACATCCACCTGCACAGCAGGAGGGAGGGCAACCGCAGAGAGAGATGCGTCGCAGAGGGCACTACCCTCGCCACAGGGTCCACGGACCGAGGCTCAGCCTCCTGGACCTCTCTGAGGAGCAGTGCACACGGAGGCTCAGAGTCACTCGACATGTAGTCATGGACATCTGCAGCCTCCTTCATGCTGAGCTGCTCCCGGCTGGCCCGAGCACCATCTTCTTACCTGTCGCTGTCAAAGTCACCACTGCCCTCAACAACTTCTCCTCCGCATCCTTCCAGGGTGCCACCGGGAACATCGCCGACGTCTCTCAATCGTCTGCACAAAAGAGCCCTGAAAATACACCTACACCCACTGTGCAGTGACACAATGGGTGGCATCAGGTGTGGGTCTTCATTGTGATTCTTAGGAAAGGGCATTATTGCACAAACCAGACAAGATTCGCAAAGACATGGCAGTAGTGGTGCCAATATAATATGTGATGTAAGTTGGTCAGAAATCAATAGAAGTAAAAACCATGACTAACCCTCAAACACCCTTGTGCATCCCCTTCATGCTCATGACACGTTTGCCTTACGCTTCCTACTGCACATATGTGATGCATGCCCTGTGGCTGCAGCACTGTTAGTGGCAGGTTGAGTGCGGCTGACCATGAAAGAGATGCATCAGAGGGTGAGTATAAGATAGAGCCATGAGATTGTATGAGGATTGGGTTGAGTGGTAGTGGTGGGATGAGTACTGGCGAGGTGAGTAAGTGCAGGTAAGATGAGGATGAGGTTTGAGTGGGTGTGAGGGGTGATGTGACAGAGTAGTGTTGGCAGTGCAGAAGGAGATGTGGGGTGGGGGCGGTGATGTGGCAGACGGAGTGTAGGGGAATGAGTAAGTGTACTCACTTTGGCTGACCTACTGAGGTCATTGCAGCGCCTCCTGCAGGTGGGCGATATGTTGGTGGTGCAGGTGACCTCTTCTGCCACCTCGAGCCAGGCCTTCCTGGTGGCAGAGGCAGGCTGCTTCCTCCCGCCCGCCGGGGGGAAGATCTCTGTCTTCCCCCTCCTCCTAACCCCATCTAATGATACCTGGAGTGAGGCATCATTAAACCTGGGAGCAGCCTTCCCCCTGGGCTGCTCCATGCTGTATTTTTTCCTATTTGTTGCAGCATCAGTCAATGGAGGACTGCCCCTTTAAATAGAGCTCCTCCAGCTGACAGACCTTACTGCGCATGCGCAGTCCGCCCGCCGCGCAGCTCAGCAGTGGGGAACCCGGAACAACAAGTAAGTGGATCCAATTAGGCTGCGATCGCGCGCGGGGCAGACTGATTTCACCGGGCGCGTTACCCACGCGCCCAATCGACCCCCCGCCGCGAACCCGCAGCCCTAGCAATATCGAGCCCTTGGTGTTTGGTATTTTGCTTTGCTTGTTTATTATGTCATATATTCTGAGTGAATGGGGTGATATAACCTCTTTCATATATATACATCAAAGTGTACCTAAGAGAGAAAACAAAACAACAACAGAAAAGGGGTTAACTTAAAGGAGGGAAATCCTGGAAGGACTGTACCATCATTCAAGTACAGAGGGTAGATCGGTGTAAAGAGTCCTGCATTTAGACATGATATATAATGGGAGTTCCTTACTATCACAAGTCCTGTTGCAGATATGTTGGTGAAGAAAACCTCTCATTTAGTCTAATAATTTCTTGAGTTTTGGATTATTAAATTATAGTATAAAAACTCACCTTCTAGCCTGAATGATCAGTCATTTTGTTGATTTTTTATAAATAAACCCCAAATTTGATTATTCTCTCTGTGAAATGTATTATCATTTGTATTTTTTTTTATTCGTTCACGGGATGTGGGCGTCGATGGCGAGGCCGGCATTTATTGCCCATCCCTAATTGCCCTTGAGAAGGTGGTGGTGAGCCGCCTTCTTGAACCGCTGCAGTCCGTGTGGTGAAGGTTCTCCCACAGTGCTGTTCGGAAGGGAGTTCCAGGATTTTGACCCAGTGACGATGAAGGAACGGCGATATATTTCCAAGTCGGGATGGTGTGTGACTTGGAGGGGAACGTGCAGGTGGTGTTGTTCCCATGTGCCTGCTGCTCTTGTCCTTCTAGGTGGTAGAGGTCGCGGGTTTGGGAGGTGCTGTCGAAGAAGCCTTGGCGAGTTGCTGCAGTGCATCCTGTGGATGGTGCACACCGCAGCCACGGTGCGCCGGTGGTGAAGGGAGTGAATGTTCAGGGTGGTGGATGGGGTGCCAATCAAGCGGGCTGCTTTATCTTGGATGGTGTCGAGCTTCTTGAGTGTTGTTGGAGCTGCACTCATCCAGGCAAGTGGAGAGTATTCCATCACACTCCTGACTTGTGCCTTGTAGATGGTGGAAAGGCTTTGGGGAGTCAGGAGGTGAGTCACTCGCCACAGAATACCCAGCCTCTGACCTACTCTTGTAGCCACAGTATTTATATGGCTGGTCCAGTTAAGTTCCTGGTCAATGGTGACCCCCAGGATGTTGATGGTGGGGGATTCAGCGATGGTAATGCCGTTGAATGTCAGGGGGAGGTGGTTAGACTCTCTCTTGTTGGAGATGGTCATTGCCTGGCACTTATCTGGCGCGAATGTTACTTGCCACTTGTGAGCCCAAGCCTGGATGTTGTCCAGGTCTTGCTGCATGCGGGCTCGGACTGCTTCATTATTTGAGGGGTTGCGAATGGAACTGAACACTGTGCAGTCATCAGCGAACATCCCCATTTCTGACCTTATGATGGAGGGAAGGTCATTGATGAAGCAGTTGAAGATGGTTGGGCCTAGGACACTGCCCTGAGGAACTCCTGCAGCAATGTCCTGGGGCTGAGATGATTGGCCTCCAACAACCACTACCATCTTCCTTTGTGCTAGGTATGACTCCAGCCACTGGAGAGTTTTTCCCCTGATTCCCATTGACTTCAATTTTACTAGGGCTCCTTGGTGCCACACTCGGTCAAATGCTGCCTTGATGTCAAGGGCAGTCACTCTCACCTCACCTCTGGAATTCAGCTCTTTTGTCCATGTTTGGACCAAGGCTGTAATGAGGTCTGGAGCCGAGTGGTCCTGGCGGAACCCAAACTGAGCATCGGTGAGCAGGTTATTGGTGAGTAAGTGCCGCTTGATAGCACTGTCGACGACACCTTCCATCACTTTGCTGATGATTGAGAGTAGACTGATGGGGCGGTAGTTGGCCGGATTGGATTTGTCCTGCTTTTTGTGGACAGGACATACCTGGGCAATTTTCCACATTGTCGGGTAGATGCCAGTGTTGTAGCTGTACTGGAACAGCTTGGCTAGAGGCGCAGCTAGTTCTGGAGCACAAGTCTTCAGCACTACAGCTGGGATGTTGTCGGGGCCCATAGCCTTTGCTGTATCCAGTGCACTCAGCCGTTTCTTGATATTATGTGGAGTGAATCGAATTGGCCGAAGACTGGCTTCCGTGATGGTGGGGATATCGGGAGGAGGCTGAGATGGATCATCCACTCGGCACTTCTGGCTGAAGATGGTTGCAAACGCTTGTATTAACTTTGTACCTCCAAAAATGTGGGAATGTGGAAATAATTTCAAGCCAGATTATTTAACATCTGTGACTTTGGCCCCTGAAATTCCAATGGTGCCATTTGCCCTGATACTGTGCCCCCAGAATCAGACAACCACCCGCTGATACATTCCAACTGCAGAACTCATAATGAAAGGTCATCGACCTGAAACGTTAACTCTGTTTCTCTCTCCTCAGGTGTTGCCCGACCTGCTGAGTGTTTGCCAGCATTTCTTGTTTTTATTTCAGATTTCCAGCATCCGCAATATTTTGCTTTTGTTTTATAATTTAAAGTTGCTTTTTAAAGGCTGCACTTGAAGGTTCCTCCCACCCCCAAGTACAGTACTCCTGTATTACACAGGGAGTTGCGCTATATCAATGCCAGTGAGTATGCAAATAAGCTGACCATGCAAATTTAGGGCCATTGGGCGCTAAATTGGGCTGTGTAGCGCCTGTTGTTTCGGCACTACATGGCCTCTCCGACATCTAAGATGGCGTCATGGATGCGCACACATGCTTCCAGCGCGACGTGCGCCAGACGCCATCTTGGTATTGGAGTTTGTGCAGGCGCAGATAAGATACGCTGGAATCATGTAAAATGGGGAGAAAATGACTTCAATCAGTGTGCAATGCTGATTTAACGTAATAGACACCATTTTGGGACTTAACGCTGAACTCAACGTACAGTCTTAACCCCGACCATCTGAACGTGTCTTAGAGTGCCTGGAGGACCCCCCACCGGCGCTATTTAAAGGGACCATGCAGGATTTACAGATTAGTGGCTGGATTATTGCTTCTGGCTGCCGAGACATTTGTAACCGTTTTTGGAAGTCTCCTAGACTTCAATACTAGGACGCGGGGACATAGCCTAACATTTAGAGCCAGGACGCTTAGGAGTGAAGTTAGCAAATACTTCTACATGCAAAGGGTGGGAGACGTTTGGAACAATTTTCTACAGGCGGCAGTTGATGCTAGCTCACTCATGAATGTTAAATCTGAGATTGATAGATTTCTGCGAACCAAGGGTATTAAGGGATAAGGGGCTAAGGTGGGTATATGGACTTAGGTCCCAGGTCCAGTTGAGTACTGATGGAAAGAGTTTATTGGTATGTGGGGGATGGGGGTGTAGTGCGTGGTGCAGTTGGTAGGAGACGCCACTTGACAGTTGACCTCACTCACCTTGCCCACTCATGTCAAAGCATTGAACTTCTTCCTGCACTGCATCCATTTTCATGATACTGTGCGCCTGGCATTGACTTTGTCCCCCGCTGCCTCCCACTGTCTTTTGAGAATATACCTGGAGGGCCTCTTGCCCCCCCCGCCCCGCCCCCCCACCAACTGTGGATATGGGATGTCCCTCCTTCTGTTCACCTCTTGCACCCAAGGTCTCCAGTGCATCAGCAGAGAACTTGGTGCGTGCACTCTCAGAGGCGTACCACACAGATTGGCAGATTGGTGAGGTCTGGCGTGCAGATTGGAGGATGTGGGATTTAGTAGTACGCAACCTTCATTCAATGTTTTAACATAACTCGTCAGTGTGTAAACATAGGGATGGGATCTGCATCTGTGTTTTACGTGTCCGATATCTGATCTCTGTTCAGACTCCATGCAGACTGTAGATTGTTATTTTCAGCAAATAACAGGTACCAGCTACCTTTAAGAGTGTTCTAAGAAACATCTTCCCTTTAAGAGATGGAGCTCCCTCTGGTGGTGGAAAGTGCACATTGCACCCATTCTACCTGCAAGGCCTGGAAAGGAACACCGATTGCAGGTAAGTGCTCCCTGGAGACCAAACTTGCGTCTTGCCTGCCCAGGGTCCGTGGGCGCGGGGTGTTAGCACATCGCCCAGAACGGACCCGTAACCATTTTTTCCCCTATTGTCTTTATGGCTCAGCGACTCGCTGGATAAACTTGCTGGGTCATTAGGGGAGCAGCACAGCTGCAATTATTAGTTTTTACGAGAAGTCTTTGTGCTGTGCACATTGGGATAATATTTACAACATGGCATCTGGAACTGACACACATTAAGGGAATTTGGTTACTTTCAGGGTTGTCAGAGTGTTCCTATAGGCTTTGTCCAATGGGTCTTGCTATGGTCATGGAGATTGCACCGGTTCCTCACTCCTTAAATTGTTCATTTGTAGCCAGTGTCCTTTAGATAAGGTACACATAGGTTCTGGACCTCACGACCTATCATAGGTCAGGACAGGTTCGGCAATCGCACGGCTATAGCATATTTAAAGTGATGCAGAAATTCTTTTGGTACATTATTCCAAACATATAGCTGGTTAGTTCATTAGCCAGATTTATTTCCCCCTCCCTAGAAGCTCCTATCACCTCACAAGCTCAAATTACTGCAGGTCCAATCCTTTTTGCCATAGGTAAAGGGAACATCCAGGACTCCACTCTATAAGTTGCAATGGAAATCTGTCCTCAGTAGGATACAGCTGAATCACTTGCGCTGTGTTTTGACGTTGAAGCCCTGATTTTAATCTGGGGTGGATTCAATGCCGGGGGGGGGGGGGGGGAAGGGGGATGGGTGGCGGGCAAGGCAGGGCAGGGCAGGCGGGAGACCCCCACTGACTCAAAAACCTGAGCCATTTTAACCCCTGAGCTTCATCTTGAGATCTGTCTCCCACCCCAACCCAGTGGGAATAACATCAAGGCTGACGGACATGAGTGGGAAATAGGGCGGGAGAGGGAATTAAGGTGGGAACTGGACACTGCTGGAAACCCAAGGAAATGGTCGCCAGTCTAAGGTAAGTGCTGTGGTTGGGGGTGGGGGGTTTGTGGAGCTGATCAGGGTAGGAAGAAGCAAGATCGCAGCAGGAGAGGCCCAAGGATTCTTTATGGGCCCTCTTGCTCCTCCTGGCCCCCCTGGGACCCATCCAAT